>NC_092714.1:145742368-146052923 GCF_047496885.1 Scyliorhinus torazame | reverse complement strand
GAGACTTAACACCTTTAAACAAAATCACATCAGGTTAAAGGTTTTACTATTAAGAGTTCAAATCACCCAAATGTTCCAGAGAGGGTCTTTTATGGCAGAGATCCAGCTCACTGCATACACAGACACTCACCAGCTCTTTTCCAACTGCAAAACTAAACTGCAAAATGGCCGATCTAAAGCCCAGCTCCACCCACTCTCTGACATCACTGTTTTCTTAAAGGTACATTTCTTAAACATCCATGTCTTAAAGGTACTCTCACATGACACTCCAAATAAGGGGCAGCAGATTTAGGACTGAGTTGAGAAGGAGCATCTTCACCCAAAGGGTGCTCAATGGAGGGGTGTTTTAAGGGGACTTGAGGGGGCCTGAAGAGGGGGCACCCCATAGCGGGGTGTCCTCACGTGGGGGGGGGGGTAGTGTCCATGTGTGTGGGGGATGACATTGGCCATGGGTGTGGGGGACCCACAAACTCACTTAATGTTTGGGGCACCCTTTCAAAATGGCGGCCCGATCTCTGGGTTCAGCTTCGCAGTGCAAAACTCCCCAGGGTCCAAAAAAGTGACTAAGTGTCACTGAATTGTGGTGGAGTGTGGTAAACCACTGTTACACCTGCATTCGGTGATGTAAGGTAGGACCTGTACTACAGGTTCGTCGGTAGCCCTTGCCTGCTGGCTCCGCCCAGTAGGAGGAGTATATATATATGCGTGTCCTCAATTCAGCAGCCATTTCGCCAGCTGCTGTGGGAAGCCACACATCTTACTGCAATAAAGCCACAGTTGTATCCAACCTGAGTCTTTGTCCAATTGATCGTGCATCACGGAGCTCCCTGAAAACCCCGCCACAAATTAATTTAGAATTTTTTTGCGAGAATCGTGCCAAAGGATTTTAATTCTGTGCAATTCCCTGCGCAATGAAGCAATTATTTGATTTGATTTATTGTCACATGTACCGAAATACAGTGAAAAGTATTTTTCTGTGGCCGTGGGAATGTACACAGTACGTACATAGACAAAAAGAATAATCAACAGAGTACATTGACAAATGGTACATCGACAAACAGTGATTGGTTACAGTGCGGAACAAGGGGCCAAACAAAGCAAACACATGAGCAAGTTCAGCATAGGGCATCGTGAATCGTGTTCTTACAGGGAACAGATCAGTCCGAGGGGAAGTCGCTGAGGAGTCTTGTAGCTGTGGGGAAGAAGCTGTTCCTATGTCTGGATGTGCGGGTCTTCAGACTTCTGCATCTCCTGCCTGATGGAAGGGTCTGGAAGATGGCCACTCCTGGGTGGGAGTGGTTTCTGATAATGCTGTCTGCCTTCCTGAGGCAGTGGGAGGTGTGTACAGAATCAATGTGTGGGTGGCAAGCTTGTGTGATGCGTTGGGCTGAGTTCACCACACTCTGCAGTTTCTTGCGATCTTGGAGCGAGCAGTTGCCATACCAAGCTGTGGTACAGCCGGATATGATGCTCACTGTCGCACATTTGCAGAAGTTTGTGAGAATCGATGCAGACATGCAGAAGGCTACTTCGTTGAATGTTTCTAAGGCAAAAATAGATACATTTTTGGACAATAAAGGAATTAAGGGTTATGGTGAGCGGGCACACACATGGCCTCACACACCATGGCCCTACGGAACCTAGTGAAGAAGTCCACTGCCTTCGAGTGGAAGGCGGCCCATCAGGCAGAGTGGTTGGAGCTGAAAGCCAAGCTCACCACTGCACCCGTATTGGCATTTTTCGACCCAGACAGGGAAAGGAAAATCTCGACAGATGCGAGCCAGGATGGCATCGGTGCCTTCCTGCTGCAACGCGATGACACTTCATCCTGGGCACTGGTTGCTGACGCATCAAGGGCAATGACGGCCACCGAACAAAGGTATGCACAAATCGAGAAGGAATGCCTGGGCCTTCTCACTGGCATTCTCAAGTTTCACGACTATGTCTACGGCCTGCCGACATTCATAGTCGAGACGGATCACAGGCCCCTGGTCCACATTATCCACAAGGACCTTAATGACATGACGCCTCGGTTGCAGTGCATCCTCCTCAAACTCAGAAGGTACGACTTTGACCTGGTCTACACGCCTGGCAAAGCTCATCATTGCTGATACACTGTCCCGCTCCATCACCGTGCCTAGTGAACCACTGAACACCATCCGGCATATTGAGTCACAGGTGCAGCTGTGTGCTAGCACCCTCCCCGCATCTGATGAGAAGGTGATTCGTATCCGTGAGGAGACAGCCAATGACCCCCTCATGCAGCGTGTTATGCAACACCAAGCCAATGGTCGCCATCAATGTAAAGGACGACCTGACGGTGGTTGATGGTATCCTCCTCAAACTGGACCGGATTGTAATTCCACACAGTCTCCAGAGCTTGGTGCTCCGTCAAATCCATGAGGGCCACCTGGGTGTGGAAAAGTGCAGACGCAGAGCCAGGCAGGCTGCCTACTGGCCCGGGATCAGCCATGACATCGCGAACATGATCCTTAACTGTGCGACCTTACAACGCTTCTGATGCACTATCAATTACCACAAAGACGAGAGTAGTGGAATAATTTATTGAGCAAACTGCACCTGTAGCTGGAACCAGAATGGCTGCAGCACCGGAAAGCACACACATTTATACGCCGCCTATTGGGCGGAGTCAGTAGGCAGGGATTTACCTGTGTACCTCTACTATACGGCCTTACCGTATAATACTACTTAGTGGTGACTACCACATTCACCCCATGTTAAAAAAAAGAGTCCGGCGGGGATATTGGAAAAACATTATAAGTTCAGTGATGCACTATCAATTATGACGAGACGAGAGTAGAGAGTAATCGAGGCTTTATTACACAGAGATGTGTGGCCTCCTACAGCTGCTGTCGAAATCGCTGCCGTTCGGAGAACGCACACATTTATACTCCGCCTACTGGGCGGAGCCAGTGGGCAGAGATCTACCCCAGTACCTGTAGTACAGGAGTCTTACCGTAATACCCTCGTATGCAGTGCAGTATACACAATATAATACAACAGTGGTGACTATCACATTCACCCCTGTTAAAAATGAGTCCAGCGGGGGTGGTGGAAAACTATTTACATACAGGTTGTCATAAAAAGTTCAGAGAAGGTTACAAATTTTGACGGTCAGGCGCCTTGATCCGTCGTTGAGAGCGCCGCAGTGCTGGTGGTGAGTCAGGCGTCGGCTCGGTCGTCGGTGACTCCGGGAGCATGTCGACATCCTCTTCATCCCCGGGTGGGATCAAGGGGAGGACGGATTGTCCTGGAGTGGGGGCTGTGGTGGGATGCGCTGGGGGAAGGGAGGGTGGCGCCGGGGCAGATGGGGTGGGTGTGTGGGGACCCAGCAGGTGCCAGGTCCCTGAGGGAGACTGTGTCTTGGCGGCCGTCGGGGTACGCTACGTAGGCGCACTGCGGGTTTGCGTGCAGTAGCTGTACCCTCTCAACCAACGGGTCCGCCTTGTGGAGCCACACGTGGTTGCGGAGGAGAACGGGTCCTGGCGCTGCCAGGCACGTTGGGATCGAAACCACGGAGGTGGACTTCCTGGGGAAGGCAAAGAGACGTTCGTGGGGGGTTTCGTTAGTCGCCGTGCACAGGAGCGACCGAATGGAGTGAAGTGTGTCCTGTTGAGGGCTTTGATGACGGTGGCAGACGTCATATCGCGGCATGGGATGGCGAAGGGGAATCTGGAATATTCGTCGAGCACATTGAGAAAATACATGTTGCGGTCGGTGGAGGTGAGGAGCCCTTTGAAGTCCACGCCGAGGCGTTCAAAGGGGTGGGAGGCCTTCACCAGGCGAGCACGGTCTGGCCGGTAGAAGTGCGTTCACACTCCGTGCAGACCTGGCAGTCTCTGGTAATAGCCCTGACTTCCTCGATGGAGTAGGGCAGAATGCGGCCTTAATGAAGTGATAAAAGCGGGTGACCCCTGGGTGACAGAGATCGTCATGCAGGGTCCGGAGTCGGTCCACTTGTGCGCTGGTACATGTACCTCGGGATAGGGCATCGGGGGGCTTGTTGAGCTCATCAGGGCAAAACAAAATCTCGTAATTAAAGGTGGAGAGCTCAATCCTCCACCGCAAGATCTTATCATTTTTGATCTTACCCCGCTGTGTGTTGTTAAACATGAAGGCAACCGACCGTTGGTCTGTGAGGAGAGTGAATCTCCTGCCGGCCAGGTAATGCCTCCAGTGCCGCCCAGCTTCAACTATAGCTTGGGCCTCCTTTTCGACGAAGGAGTGGCGAATTTCGGAGGCATGGAGGGTGCGGGAAAAGAATGCCACTGGCCTGCCTGCCTGGTTGAGGGTGGCAGCCAGAGCGACGTCTGATGCATCGCGTTCGACTTGGAAGGGGAGCGTCTCGTCGACCGCATGCAATGCAGCCTTGGCGATGTCGGCCTTGATACGGTTGAAGGCCTGGTGAGCCTCGGCTGTCAGTGGGAAACCGGTGGAGTGGATGAGCGGAGTACGAAAAGAACCCCAGGCATCGTTTGAGGGCCTTGGGGCAGTGGGGAAGGGGGAGATCCATGAGGGGGTGCATGCGATCGGGGTCGGGCCCTAGAACTCCGTTCTGAACCTCATAGCCTCGGATGGCTAATCAGTTCGTGCTGAACACACACTTCTCCTTGTTGTAAGTTAGGTTGAGGAGTTTGGCGGTGTGGAGAAATTTGGAAAGGTTAGCGTCGTGGTCCTGCTGGTCATGGCCGCAGATGGTGACGTTATCCAGGAACGGGAAAGTGGCCCGCAGTCCGTACCGGTCAACCATTCGGTCCATCTCCCGTTGGAAGACCGAGACCCCGTTAGTGACGCCAAAGGGAACCCTAAGGAAATGGTAAAGACGGCCGTCCGCTTCAAACACGGTGTACGGGCGGTCCGCCTTGCGAATGGGGAGCTGGTGGTAGGCAGATTTCAGGTCCACTGTCGAGAAGACCCGGTACTGTGCAATCTGATTGACCATATTAAATATGCGTGGGAGAGGGTACGCGTCGAACTGCGTGTACCGATTGATGGTCTGACTGTAGTCAACGACCATCCTGTTTTTCTCCCCCGTTTTCACCACTACCACTTGGGCTCTCCAGGGGCTGTTGCTGGCCTCGATGATACCTTCCCGCAGCAGCCGCTGGACCTCAGACCTGATGAAGGTCCTGTCCTGGGCGCTGCCTTCTCCTGGTGGCGACGGGTTTGCAATCTGGGATGAGAAGGCGGGTCGACCTTAAGGGTCGTGAGGCCGCATACAGTAAAGGGTGGTAGGGGCCCGCCAAATTTCATCGTTAGGCTCTGGAGGTTGCACTGGAAGTCCAGGCCGAGTAGCAAGACAGCGCAGAGGTTGGGGAGGACGTAGAGCCGGAAGCCGCTGAACTCTACTCCCTGGATGGTGAGGGTGACGCTGCAGTACCCCCGGATCGCCACGGAGTGGGATCCGGAGGCCAGGCAGATTCTTTGGTTAATGGGGTGTACCGCGAGGGAGCAGCGCCTTACTGTATCGGGGTGAATGAAGCTCTCAGTGCTCCCGGAGTCCAGAAGGCAGGATATCTCGTGCCCGTCGACCTTCACCTTTGTCGAAGCGGTCACGAGGTTGTGCGGTCGAGCCTGGTCGATCGTGACCAAGGCGAGACGCGGCTGGTCGTCGGGGGATGCAGGCGATGAGCAGCCCGATGAGATGCCCGACGGGCAGGTGTCCTGAGGCGGGTAAGATGGCGGTGCCTGCAGCCCGCACGTGTCCTGGGGCAGGCAAGCTGGCGGTGCCTTTTTGTTCTGAGGCAAGCAAGATGACGGCGCCCACGGGCCGCACGTGTTGGGAGTGGAGCAAGATGGAGGCGCCCACGGGCCGCACATGGTTTGAGGAGAGGAAGATGGCGGCGCCCACTGGCCGCACGTGGGGATTGCCGGTACAATAGCGGCGATTGAGCGGGCCTGGCACACTGCAGCGAAATGTCCCTTCTTGCCACAGGCCTTGCAGAGCGCGATCCGTGCCGGGCAGCGCTGCCGGGGTGTTTTGTCTGTCCGCAGAAGTAGCACTTGAGTCTCCGGGGTTGGTTGGCTGCTACGCGGCACAGGCCTGGGGTTGGCTGAGGGCGGTCGCTGATGGGGTCCACGATTGGGTGGCCGCTGGAGGGGTCCACCATGCACAGGGGGGGTGGGCCGTGCAGTCGGGGGCATAAGCCTGTACGTTGCGTGAGGCGACCGTGAGCGAGAGCGCTAGTTTCTTGGTCGCCGCAAGGTCAAGCATGGCCCCTTCTAAGAGGCGCTGGCAGATGTAGTCAGACGCTATGCCCTTAACGAATGCATCTCTCATTAGCAGGGCACGTCAGAAATCTTCCACAGACTCACCGGGAAGTTGATGCCGCGTGGATAGGAGGTGCCTGACGCAGATCTTGTTGGTCTGCTGAGCGTAATTCTCCTTCAGTAGCGCCATGGCCTCTGCGTAGGTGGGCGCGTCCTGGACGAGGGGAAAAACGTTGGAGCTCAGCCGCGTGTACAGAATCTGGAGCATCTGTGCTTCTGAGATTGGGTCTGGCGCAAACCCGATGTATGCTTCAAAGCAAGCTAGCCAATGTTGGAAGTCCTTTTTGGCGTTGTCTGCTTGAGGATGTAACTGCAGGCGATCTGGCTTGATGCAGAGGTCCATCTGTGAAAAATCTCTGTGTAATAAATTGATGCACTATCAATTACGACGAGACGAGAGTAGAATGTAATCGAGGCTTTATTACACAGAGATGTGTGGCCTCCTACAGCAGCTTACAAAATGGCTGCTGTTCGGAGAGCACACACATTTATATTCTGCCTCCTGGGCGGGGCCAGCAGACAGGGATCTACCCCTGTACCTGTAGTGCAGGGGCCTTACCGTAATACCCATATATACATTATAATACAACAGTGGTGACTACCACACACATAATATGGTATCATCTGCAAACTTTGAGATATTAATTTTGTCCCCCCATCCAGACCATTAATATATATTGCGAATAGCTGGGGTCCCAGCACCGATCCCTGTGGTACCCCACTAGTTAAAAGCAAATTACTGCGGATGCTGGAATCTGAAACGAAAGAGAAAATGCTGGAAACTCTCAGCAGGACTGGCAGCATCTGTAGGGGAAAAAAGAGCTAACGTTTCGAGTCCGATGACTCTTTGTCAAAGCTACTGGAATCTGAAACATAGAACAGAGAACATACAGTGCAGAAGGAGGCCATTTGGCCCATCGAGTCTGCACCGACCGACATAAGCCCTCACTTGCACCCTATCCCCGCAACCCAATAACCCCTCCTAACCTTTTGGTCACTAAGGGCAATTTATCATAGCGAATCCACCTAACCTGCGCGTCTTTGGACTGTGGGAGGAAACGGGAGCACCTGAAGGAAACCCACGTTGACACGGGGAGAACGTGCAGACTCCGCACAGACAGTGACCCAGCGGGGAATCGATCCTGGGACCCTGGCGCTGTGAAGCCACTGTGCTATCCACTTGTGCTACCGAGCTGCTTTGACAAAGAGTCATCGGACTCGAAACGTTAGCTCTTTTCTCTCCCTACAGATGCTGCCAGACCTGCTGAGATTTTCCAGCATTTTCTCTTTTGTACCCACTAGTTACTGCCTGTCAATTTGAAAAGGACCCATTAATCCCTACTCTTTGTTTCTTCTCTGCCAACCAGTTTGCTATCCACCTCAGCACATTTCTCCCAACCCCATGCGCTTTAATTTTGTACAATAATCTCTTATGCGGGACTTTGTCAAACGCCTGCTGAAAGTCCCAATATACCATATGTTGCTAACTTTTGGTTGGTTCTTAATTTGGCTCTGTTTAATCATGTTTGCTCAAGAGTCGCCAGGTATCTTTCGACACCGCCACAAGGTTCAGAACCGAATACTGATCAATGACTCGATACACCAGTTAGTAAGTTCAAAAGCAATGCTCATTTATTTAACACAGTCAAATCTACTCATGCATAAACTCACAAACTAAACTACCACTATTACTAAAGCCTATACTTAGCTTCGGGCGCTCACTCAGTCAGAGGAACAATGGCCGTTGCTCGGTTCTGAGGCTGCTGGGTTGAGCTGTTTACAGGGTAGCAACTAGGAGCGTCTATCTAGTAGCGTGCGTTGACTTGGGACTTACTTGGTCTGATGCAGCTGCTGGCAGGTCTCTCTCTTCGGTGAGAGCCAAAGCCAAAGGAGTAAGATTCTCCCTTGGGTGATACCTCTTGTACTGAAAAGAGCTTCACGCTCTTTTGAGCGGGCCTTGAACTTGGCCTCAACTAATTGGGTCTTTCTCAATCAGGTGTATCGATTTTCCTCCAATAGAGGGATGGTTCCCTGATCGCTGGGCATGTCCTGGTGACTGTCAGTCTGCTTTGTCTTAGCTTCTTCTGGCGCTGGGGAGTCTGTCCTAATATTGTGCATCTAAATGTTTCCCTTTTGTCCCCGGAGATAGCTCATTAGTATGTAGATCGTTTGGTAGTTTCTGTCCTGTCTGAGCGTTTAAGGTTCTAATCAACATTCAGAGCTTGCACCTGCTTGTTTCTTAGCATTGTCCAATTTTCCCTGCATTCTTTGCGGGTGTCCATTTTGTAATTGGGACGTGGCCATCCCAGATGGCTACACATATTGACTGGCACCCCCTTGTCAACTGTCTGGTTCCCTCTTCAAAGATATGTGACTCCCCGGCTGGGGAGTTGGCTCCTGGGCGACAGGGGTTATCCACTGTGGTTGTGGCTGATGACGCCTATCCGGAGGCCACATACCGACTCGGAGACCCTCTACAACGAAGCCCCTGCGGTGACCTGGAGCATGATCGAGGGACCTCCTGAAGATGCAGTTCAGGTGCCTGTACTGCTCTGGAGGGCCCCTCCAGTATGATGCTGAGAGAGTCGCTCGCATTGTGGCGGCCTGCTGCGTCTTCCACAACATCGCGCAGCAGAAGGGTGATGTGTTGGAGGAGGTGGAACGGGAGGCCTCGTCCGACGAAATGGATGCGGGGGAGGGTAAGGGTGGGCAGGACATGGGATCCAGGCACGGGAGACCGCACGACATGTGCACCAGGGCCAGCGTGCACGGGACACTCTGATCGCCTCCAGGTTCACTGTCTGATGGAGGGGGGGGGCTACTGCCCAGGGGTACGGACACCGCATCCCAAACCCACCCCCCCCATCGGCGAACCCCCTCTGTGATACATACCTGCCACACTATGGGGTGCAGGCCTGGGCTGGCAGTAACAATGGGTCTGGGGCATGGGATGGAGAATGATAACAACCCACTCTGCAATGAGTTCCGGTGCTCCACATCGTTTGACGTCTATCTCCTGCCCATGATAGCACTTTCCACCATCCACCTGGGTGATCCCTGCATGCAAGCTGGCCATTCCTTCACATGGTCCCACCGGACCCCTGTGGTGGCGGTGGTAGGGTTGGTCGGGGGGTGGGGGTGGGGGGGGTGAGGATGGGGAGCACGAGCTACTTACAGAGTCCTCCCATTCCCCCCCACAACATGCGCCCATTTCCACCACCCCCCTCCCGGCCAGCCCACCCCTCACACCCACCTGTCTGAGCACCAAGGTAGGTTGTAACGGTGGCAACAGGTATTTAATGTGAATGAATATATACAGATTTGTGCCCGAGCCCCTATAACTAGATTGTGCCCTGCACCCGTGCCAACTTAACTAGTGTCTAACTTCCTGGCCTCATGGGCCCGAACGCTACGTCTAAGTGGTTCCCCAGACAGTACAGCAGGAGTGGAGGTGACCAGTTGTGATTCCTGCCCTGCGACCTGGGTCCCTGTTGGCAGGTGTCTTATGGGGTGACAGGGCTTCGATGGACCCGGCTGCTGTTCGGGTGTCCCTGGAGGCGTGGTGCCGCCACGTTCTGCCCACTGCCTCCAAATGCATCAGGGACAGGAGGGGAGAATCCGAGGAGCTGCAGTGTTCCGGCACCTCCCCTGCAGGAGTCACCGGCACGTGCCCCATCAACTCCTCCTCCCTCAGGGTGCTCGATGGCCCCTGCACTGCTCCATGGGGCGCGGATGCAAAGGGAGCTATCCCCTGAGGTTCCTCCGCCACCTGGCTCTGCCAGTCCTGGAGTCCCGCTCTGGTCTTGGCCAGGGTCAGCACACTTGCAGCTAGGGAGCACAGGAAGTGGGCAATCGCCGTCTGTGACCGTACCATGTCACGCTGCGACTGTGCCACCAGCTTCTGGGTTTGTGTCACATCAGCCAGTGGCTCTGCCATCTCCCACTGGTACTGGGCCACCTCCCTCTCTGTCGGCACCACGTCAGCCAGCGCCTGGGCAATGCCGCCGATGTTCTCAGCCGTGGCCTGCTGTGACTGGACCATGCTTAGGAGCGCCGCTGCGATTTCCAGGTGGCTCTTTTTTTTAATGAATATATTTGGTCAAAATCGCTCATCCACCCTCAACCCAGAAGATACCCGAGTTTCACCTGATATTATACACCTAAGTTCAATTCAATGATATGAGTATGCAGGTGCCATCTGTTCCACCTGTTGTCTGGCGAATTGTCAGACAATTCGACCAGTTTATTATTAGAAACGTTTACCCAGGTATCCTTATGAGACGAACGAATCACAAAAACAGGTTGGCGGGTTAACCCCTTTTATTCACAAACAACTCTCAATTCTCATGTACAAAACAATTCTTACTTCTTTTACAGACCAACTCTTAACTTTATAAAACAACTCTTAATCATCTCACAAAGTAACTCTAAATTCTCGATAGCTATCTGTCTGAGACTGCAAATACTACCCATGTCGATGTGCTTGATCAAGCCACCTTATCCAATTCACGGAGCTCTGCAAGCTCTTGAGCTCAGGATCGTCTTCACGAAGGTTGAACTCGCACGTCCTCGTCCATCTTCACAGGGTTGCAGGGGCTGGTCAAGGCTTTGCTGGGCATAGTCTTCAAGCGTCTCTTCTTACCCTGCCTCTTTGCGCGCTTCCAGAAGATTCTCAGCCTTCAGCCAATGAGGTCGCTGGACAGAGGTCGCAACACCCAATGTAGTTGTTGATACCAATCAACTAGGTTCATTATATATGATTTAACCATTGCAGGCTCCCAAAATTACAAGAAATCCAACAACTTCCCTATAAACTAATTCCTATCGCAGTAGCTGAA
The DNA here is from genome assembly GCF_047496885.1 of Scyliorhinus torazame. Taxonomy (NCBI): domain Eukaryota; kingdom Metazoa; phylum Chordata; class Chondrichthyes; order Carcharhiniformes; family Scyliorhinidae; genus Scyliorhinus; species Scyliorhinus torazame. The sequence goes on along the minus strand of NC_092714.1, from coordinate 146,041,794 downwards.
AGGATAATTCTGCTTGGTCTGAATAGGAAAATATGGGACACCAAGAATCCATCAGGGGTCCATCTTCAGGTGCACTGTCTGCAGGTAACCCTATTCCATATATGATAACAGCGAGATTCCAGAGTCTGACCGACACTGGGGAATGCATAATAATCATCCTTATTTGGTTAAGGCCAATTATCTCCCTCCAATGATCCCAGCTTGAAGGGCAAGTCCAGACTTGCCCTGGCTTGCCTGTCTCTGGCTAATTGTTTGACCTTGGCCTGACCAAATTCCCATCATGCCTGGCTGCTGAGGTTAATGGCTGTGGTTTAGTTTTGTGTGTCCAATTCTGTGTCGGGCCTAGTTTCGCACCATCTAAGTCAAACTACCCTCTACTTGCATTCCAATTTGGGCCATCTGTCTTTTGGGCAGTGACTCTTAGTTAAGCCCTAGAGGTGGAGAAAAAGAGTGGGATTTGGGCATCACAGGCCTCCCCCCCCCCCCCCCCCCCCCCCCTCCAGTATTATGGAGATGGAGGAGCCCGCTTGTTCCTTCATGAAGCTTAAAAAAATTATCTACTCTTCTGGAGACTGGCACAAATACCTAAGATAGGCAGTCAAGTATTCATAGGTCATTTTAAGTTTGCTTATTAAGAAGCAGCAGTTTAGATATAATGCATATATAATGACAGGAAAAGTCTATAACTCGTGATAGTTGAGAGCGGTTACTGATCCCAGAGGAAGAGCGGATGGCTGGCATAGAGTGTGTTGATCTCAGTAGCCTGTGATGGCAGCATTTTCCCCTTCAACCAAAGTGTTAAGGAACTCGGAAATCTTCTTCGCTCTTTCCTGGTCCACCTTCCATCCAAAGAAGGTGGCTGTTTGACGAGGACTGGCATCCGATGAGGACTTCCCCAGTCTCCAAGCATATAAAAATATATTTTATTTCTAGGGGTTGGTAGTTTACTCTCTGTCAATCACCAATTCAGACTCTTCTGACCAATGAATACAGGACAAGTAACCAAGATGTCAAGATGGTCACCTCCCTCCATCCATTACTTCAGGTCAAGGTCACTTTTTAAGTTTACCTCATGCTGGGGGTCATTTATATGTGTGTGTGTGTGTGAACGTGCATGCGTTTGTGCGCGCGCATGACCTAGTTTCCCAGAGGAGTCCTAAAACCAGCGCTTGATCCTTCACTAACATATGGCAGGGGATTCATGTCTGATTGATTACTTCAGGACATGTCTTTTTGACGCTGGATTTATCAGCTAACCCGTCTTCAGTGAATCTATTTCACAAGGAAAGCAGTCACGAAGTAATTCTATTTGCAGTCAACTGGCCAGTAGACAATATTGAAGCTTATGACAGCATTAAGTTCCTATACCACTAGATCCTCCCAAAACATCACAGGGACATCTGTCAGCACTGTCAGTATGCAGTGCACAGATGTATCAATCAAATGACAATAGGCACATCACAACATTTACAACTCATTGCCAAAATATAAAACAGCTACTGCAGATTGACTGCCCATTATCAAGATCAAGTGAAATGAAAATCAGCTCAGTATCTGTAAGAATAACTGATCTGTAATGCACATTTTAAGCCTGTATGACATGTTGAAAATCTACCCAGTGTTTGCAATGAGTAAAGCAAACAGCATCAGGAGCAGGAACAGAATAGAAAGAAACAAAAATAGAAAGTGATGAAATACACAGCAGACCCATGAGCATTTGTAAAGAGAAAATACATATTAATGGTTCAGATATTACCCTTCAGGACAAAGAACTTGAACTGAATGGCAGAATTTCTAAGAGTGCAGGCTATTGTAGATAGCACCGAAGTGCTCATCAGAGCTTTTTAATGTCAATCTCAGGACTTCTATTAAATTAATGTTGTCATGATAACTGATCACTGTAACAACATATTGAAAATGAAGGCCAGTTATCCAAGAAATCTATTAAGCTTTTATTTTGTGGCATTGTATACAGATTGCCTCATCAGACCAAGCAGAATTATGGTATCAGCTTCTGCGGAAGGAGTTAGTTTATAGGGAATTTGTTGGATTTCTTGTAATTTTGGGAGCCTGCAATGGTTAAATCATATATGATGAGCCTAGTTGATTTTTTTGAGAAGGTAACTAACATAATCGACAAGAAAATGCCCACCTTAAAGAAATTCTGCACTTCTCTCTGAAATTATTTGTTTGGTGCTTTTAACTTGTTCACCTTCATTAATCTCTGCTTCCTTCTCATGTTTCATCAGGTACCTATTTTGATCAGGTGTGAAGTGATACATTTTGATAGGCAGAATGAAGAGAGGCAGTATAAAATAACAAGATGCAGGGCACAATTCTCCGACCTCATTGCACTCTCACTCAAGCGAAACGAGGCCGGTGAATAGTGGGAGAGGCCGAAAACGAGAACCGCACCAGACGCCAAACAGTTTGCGATGCAATCAGTCCACTCACCTCGGCAAAATCGGGATCTCACTGGTGAAAGCCTGATCATCACCATTTAAGCCCTATTTCCATACAATTAACAGGAGCCACCCCATATCCAACAGCCTCCCGCCTCCCGTCGTTCATCAGCTTCCCAGCAAGTGATCACGCAGCCAATTAGTACTCCTTTTTAAAAACGTGAACCTGGCGGAAGGGTTTCTGAGGGGAGTCGAGGTGGTGAGTAGCACATCTTTGCTCACAGGCAAAGAGCCTGGGGGCGCTGGGCTTGCCACCCCAGTGCTCAGAGGTGGGTTGATGGAGGATCCTTGGCTGAGGGTGGGGGACCCTCCACAGGGGTGAACCTTTATGGGAGGGTGAGGGTAAGGTGCTGGGGGGGCAACCGAGGGGCAACCGCGTGCAGCACCACCATGCCAACCCCTGGATCGTGTGTACCTGTTCCCGGGGCAACCATTGCCCCTGCCCATCTGCCCTGCTGACCACTAATAACCCCCACTGACTGCCGAGGCCTCTGGCCGTGTGGCTGAATAGCCTTCAGGGAATTGGCAATAACTGCTAATAGGGAATTGGCAATAATAATAATCTTTATTATTGTCACAAGTAGGCTTACATTAACATTGCAATGAAGTTACTATGAAAATCCCCTAGTCTCCACACTCTGGCGCCTTTCGGGTACACTGAGGATCGTGGTTAAGTAAGCACTTCACACAACCCAAGTGGATTCCAGTGCGTAAGCGAGCCATGTCGCATGTGGCAGTCATTGCCTAGCATTCTAAACAGACCGCGATGCCTGGACACTGTGCCTGAACACTGCAGGAGGCCACACCACACACACAGCAGCCAATGTACGAACACCCAGGGGATGGGACGCAGCTCTGGGAACATGTTCATGGCGGAGGGGGTGAGTGCCACGGGGAGGGGGAGATGACTGGAGAGGTGGGCCATGCGTTCGGAGCTCGGTCCGCATTGTGGAAGAAAGTGACAGAGGCATCATACTGTTTGCGCACAAGGGTGTTTATTATGTGTAACAATTCTCCACTCTCCCGAAGGTGCCACCCCCCACCCCTCACCCCCTACCTACCCCCCCAACTCCTCCCCCATGGCCTCAGTGATTCTCGATGTGCTTTACCTTCCGAGCTCTACGGCTACATCTAGGTGTGTCCCCAGGATGCACATCTGAGGTGGAGGCAGCCAGCTGCTTACCACGTCCCGTGGCATTCGATGCCCCGGCAGGCATCCTCTGGGGTCAGAAGGCTCCGCCTCACTTGTCGGCGGCACATATACAGCCATGCCACCCTGTTCTGGGTCCTGGCTGCGAGACACGGCCTCATTAAGGGGGTGGAATTCGGGGGAGCTTGTGGCCACCATCGCCACTCCATGGGATGGGTCCAGGTTGGCACTCCATGCCCCCTCCTCCCTCTCGGTGCCCACTGGACCCTGGGGTTCACCTCGGGACAGAAGGGCAGCTGGTTCAAGCCCAGGTTGCCCCTGCATCATCTGGCAGTGGAGGCCCTGGCTGTTCCTCATGGTCTGCACCATCGTGTCGGCGCCCTCGTGCTGCTCCTCAGTGACTGGGACGTGCTCTGCAGTGCCTCGGCAATGCCCACCTGCGACTGGGACAAGCTTCGCAGCACCTTGACCATTCCCATCAGAGAGCGGGACATGTAACCGCATCAAGGTCAGCTTGGTACTGGGTGACACCCCCAACGAGGCGAACATTATGTAGAGACCCTTAGCCATGGCAGTGAACGACTATGCAACCTCTTGGACACCTTCACTAATGGTGCCGACATTGTGCAACAGACTCTCCACTGCAGCCGCCACCCTAGCAGTGTTGGCTTCGGTACCATGCATTTCCAGCGACATCTCTTGCACCCGTAGTCTCTGGGACTCCTCAAAATGGCCATGGATCTGACGGAGTGTCACTGATATCTTCCTCTGAATGCCCTGAACGCTCCCTATCGTCTCCATCAGCTCCAGAAATACCTCTTCCACAAGCTCAGCATCAAGCAGGAACCTAGCTGGGTCCTGGGATCCAGCAAACCTCCAACTGCTGTCTCGCCTGGGGTTTCCTGCCTCCACTTGATGTGCATCAGTAGCTGTGTGGTGCTCACAGATTGTGCCCGAGAAACCTGACCGCTAACATTTCCCACCGAGCTGCGTGTACCTGCGATGGTGGACGGGGGTGTTGACAGCTGTGATGTCTCAATCATGTCTTCTTTGGAGCTCCTCTTCGAGGTGTTCTGCTGGGAGGCTGGAGAGGGTGCGACCTGGGGTGGGCTGGCACCATCGGCTGGAGGGCCTGAGGGAGAACGGACATGTGGTCAGTGGGAAGGATGGGTCAGTCAGTATGGCAATAACTACTCACATTTGACAAGTCCTTCTTGTGGAGCCCGGTGGTTCCTCACCTCTGCGGCATTCGCCAGCCTCTGCATTGGTGACCGCTCTGTCCTTGGCCATCCCAGTCACCTCCAGGGTCTACCCGTCAAAGGAGGTGGAGATTCTTATGTCCGGCACCCAACCACCAGTCTAGGCCCTCTCCCAATGGTTGTGGGAGAGCTTTTCCTGAGGAAACACAGAGACGACAGCGTTGGCCACATACCTGGTTCGCAGTGGTGGGGGTGGCGGGTGTGCAGGAAGGGCTGGGAGGGTTGGAGGGAGGGTTGGGGGTCGCATGTAGAGTTGGGTCTTGTTGGGGGTGTGTGCGTTGGTGTCAACTCATCCGTGCTGCCCGGTGTAGGTCATTGACATTTCTCCAGCACTGGAGGCCTGTCCTCATGGTCAAACTCCCGGCACTCAGCCGCAGCCACCTTATCCCAGGCAGCACTGGCTGCCCTGTGGCTGACATTCCGGGATCCTCGGGGGAACAGGACATCTCTCCTGGTCTCCACTACGTCTAGGAGTCTGGTCAGATCTGCATCCCCGAATCTTGGGGCCGGTCTCCTGGGTGCCATTGTTGCCAGCTGGCTGGGGTTGGCTGTGCAAGAGCTGTTTAAGTGCTGCTCGACCTTGTTAGCAGGCTGCTGGTGAGTGGGGTGCCAGCGAATCAGCTGATGAGTCTTCTTTTGCGGTGAGAAGCCTGTGGAGTCTCATTAAGTGGACCAATTAACGTTGATTAGCATTGCCGCCCTCGCTGGGCCAAGCATCAGGAAGCTCGCATCAGTGCCCGCTCGCTACCACATTTAGAAATCTTTCCGGAGAATCCCATCCACAGTTCTAAATTGGTGCAGGAGCAGAGGGACCTGGGGGTTATATGTGCATAAATTATTGAATGTGCAGGGCAAGTTGAGAAAGTGCTGAATAAGATTTTATAAATAGAGGCACGGGCTCAGATTTGCACCATGACAATGAGGCTCTCAACTGTTGCGAACAAAGCGGAAGTGGCCTAAAATCAGAAGTCGCAGCCCTCAACACAGCAATTCCTGTTTTTGTGAGGTCAGGGTGTGTTTCGGGCATGCAAGGTTTACGGAGACAGCTGGCTATTTAAGTCATCAGCTGCCTCCACTCAAGTGGGATTTTTGTAGCCTTGGAGTGTAAAACCGAAGTGTGCAGATTAGACCTGGTAAGAGCAGATCTGAACTTTGTGCATTCATTTAGGTAGCGATTGTACTCCTTTGAAGAGGAAAGGTACCTATTTGGATCTGGTCCCGGAATATCGGAAGAGGATGTGTTAAAAGTGCTCTGTCAAGAAGATCTGTCAATAGTGTTAAAAGACCCATCAAAAGTGTTAAGAGGACCTGTCAGGATCTGTGAAAAGTGGCAAGATGACCTGTCAAGAGGAACTGTCAAAAATGCCAAAAGGAACTGTCAAAAGCATCTGTCATAAGAAGTTGTCAAGGCATTTAAAAGTCTTGCCCTACAAACCTTGGGGAAAAAAATGCCTGGAGTGTTAGAAAAATTGTTGCTTGCCATTTTAATCCATCTGTTGCATAATCTCGAGGGCTTCCATTATTGGATTACACTGCATGATTCATGTCACAGTAGCACAGTGGTTAGCACTATTTCTTCACAACGCCAGGGTCCCAGGTTTGATTCCCGGTTGGGTCACTATCTGTGCGGAGTCTACACGTTCTTCCCATGTCTGCGTGGGTTTCCTCCCAGTGAATTGGACATTCAGAATTCTCCCTCAGTGTACCTGAACAGGCGCCGGAGCTTGGCGACTAAGGGATTTTCACCCTAACATAATTACAGTGTTACTGCAAGCCGACTTGTGACAATAAGAAATATTATTATCACAGCCTGCCTTTTCACAATTTATGATTGACAGCTACAGGTGGTTACAGATCATTTGAAGTGGGTTTATGAATCCCAGTGCTTGTTGTTACAAGGGATTGTGCACTTGAATGAAATGTTTATTGTTAGAGGTTTTATGTAGTTGGAAAAATTTAAATGAGGTAAATAGACTGTAATGAATGGGCATGTTTTTGTAGTTTAGCAAAGTCTGCAATAGACACTTAAAACAAAAAGTTATATAAGTTCTTTCTCATCTATCCATGAGTCCTGAGGCCTGCCCATGGTGGATATTAGTGAGTTGGCCCACTAAGTGTCCGAACAAAGTGTGGTGGTGGGGACATAGGTTGGCATGAGTTAACACTATGTTGGCATGGAGGTTTAGAAAGGGCCTTGGGGAATAGGTTAGCATGAAGTATATAAAGGGCCATATGGGTGGTTGGATGGCATCTGATGGCTCGTGCTGGCATGGATGAGGAAGGGAGATTTCATATTTTATTACATTTTTGGTCACAGTGCCAGATCCCCAGTCTGCCTCTTCACCAGGCAGCCCTCAGTTATTCGAACCCCTCAACACCTCCCCATCACACACCGTCCTCCCTATCCTGCCCTATGCTGCAGACTCACGGCTGAAAATCCAAGCCATCAAGTGACAAGATGTCGGGCTGGATTCTCTGCCTCCCCAGCCATGTGGTTCTCGACCGCACACCATTGCTGGCAGCGGGATTCTCCATTCCCGCCACTGGCCAATGAGATTTCCCATTGTAACCACCCCACACTGTGGGGAAAACCGCTGGCAGAGGTGAGCAGCCGGTGGAAAAAGTGAATCGCAATGTCGGGGCCGTTATGATGAACCTTTATAATACTCTGGTGGAAGAGTCAAGAACTGGGAGAAACTGATTTAAAGTGAATAGTAAAAGAAACAAAGGCAACATGAGGAAAAAAATGTTTGCGCAATGTGTGATCAGGATCTGGAGTGAACAGCCTGAAGTGCAGCAGAGGAAAATTCAATCAAAATTTTCAAAAGAAAATTGTAAAATTATTTAAAGAAAAAAGAAATTGCAGGAGCTAAGGGGAAAGGGCTAGGGAATGGGCCTTGCTGAGTTGTTCATGCAGAAAACTGGAAGAGACAATGTAAGATGTAACTTTCTACCCATGACAGGTCACTGTACAGTTTGTATAGGAGAATTATGAAAAATAATGAGACAACACTCAAAATCCAAATTAAACACGAATGGCCGCAATTTAGCGACTGCATTAGCCGCGGGTGCAAATCGTGTAATGGCAGCTAAATCTCACAAAAGGCCAAAAACAGGATTTGTGTCAGTGAGATTTCTGATCATGATCTTCTAGCCCCTCCCAGATGATGCACTCAGGAAGGGCATGACATTTATTAACATGAATTTGAATCCATTACCATGTATTTAGTGTGGTTAACATTGCATCTTCAGCCCTTATTGGACTTTATCCCTTCCACGGTTGATGTCTACCGGCGCAAAAAGTAACACGGCTTTTCAAAACCGGGAATCAGGCACCATCACTGTGATGATATGCATAAGCAATCATGTCAATGTTAACAGATACAACCTCCCACCAGAAGGTAGCAGTAAAGAACAACCACTGTTACCTCAGGGAGTCTGGGGGAAATGGTTGTTGTGATAGGCGCATTTGTGGTAGCTCTTAGATAATTTATAATAGTAAGATAATAGTTAATAGATTTGGATGGTATTCTTATTGTTATCTGACCTACGTTAATGTTTAACAATAAACATTCAACAAGTCACCAACTAGACGTTCTCTCGTGCACTAATTCCATCCAGCCAAGCATCAGAACAAAACATGGTACCAGGGTTGGTTCTGAAGATCTAAAAGACCAAGGTAACAGAGAAAAGAAGAAGAAAATTTCTACTAACCACAAAGAGCACTGACAGAATATAGCTTGATGCACTACTAGTCATTGAAATTAATGATTCAAGTCACTGGTAATGTAGATGCGAATTGGCGTGCTTTTAAACAGCAATTCACACTCTATGTGGCAGTTCTCGGTCTTCAGGCGTCAGCTTGATGAACGGAGAATAGCATTGATGTTCACCAAAGCAGGTCCACAGGTGATAAAAATCTTTAATACCTCCACATTTGATAGCGAAGCTCATAAGAATAATTTTGAAGAAGTAAAAAAATTTGATCAGCACTGTATACCCAAAAAGAACAAAACGTTTGACCAGTATATATTTCCAATGCGCACACAACAGGCAGGTGAATCGTTCGACAGCTTCCTAACAGACATGTAACTTTGCAAGCGTCCATGATCAGAGATCAGATTGTGTTCAGGATAAGCAATGACGGACTTCCGGTCATGACGACGTGCTGAGCAGTCGCACGTTAGGTGGCTATCAAACAAAGACAAAGAACAAACAAAGAAATGTACAGCACAGGAATAGGCCCTTCAGCCCTCCAAGCCCGTGCCGACCATGCTGCCCGACTAAACTACAATCTTCTACACTTCCTGGGTCTGTATCCCTCTATTCCCATCCTATTCATGTATTTGTCAAGATGCCCCTTAAATGTCACTATCGTCCCTGCTTCCACCACCTCCTCCGGTAGCGAGTTCCAGGCACCCACTACCCTCTGTGTAAAAAACTTGCCTCATACATCTACTCTAAACCTTGCCCCTCTCACCTTAAACCTATGCCCCCTAGTAATTGACCCCTCTACCCTAGGGGGTAGCCTCTGACTATCCACTCTGTCTATGCCCCTCATAATTTTGTAGACCTCTATCAGGTCGCCCCTCAACCTCCGTCGTTCCAGTGAGAACAAACCGAGTTTATTCAACTGCTCCTCATAGCTAATGCCCTCCATACCAGGCAACATTCTGGTAAATCTCTTCTGCACCCTCTCTAAAGCCTCCACATAATTCTGGTAGTGTGGCGACCAGAATTGAACACTATACTCCAAGTGTGGCCTAACTCAGGTTCTATACAGCTGCAACATGACTTGCCAATTCTTATACTCAATGCCCCGGCCAATGAAAGCAAGCATGCCGTACGCCTTCTTGACTACCTTCTCCACCTGTGTTGCCCCTTTCAGTGACCTGTGGACCTGTACTCCTAGATCTCCCTGACTTCCAATACTCTTGAGGGTTCTACCATTCACTGTATATTCCCTACCTGCATTAGACCTTCCAAAATGCATTACCTCACATTTGTCCGGATTAAACTCCATCTGCCATCTCTCCGCCCAAGTCTCCAAACAATCTAAATCCTGCTGTATCCTCTGACAGTCCTCATCGCTATCCGCAATTCCACTAACCTTTGTGTCGTCTGCAAACTTACTAATCAGACCAGTTACATTTTCCTCCAAATCATTTATATATACTACAAACAGCAAAGATCCCAGCACTGATCCCTGCGGAACACCACTGGTCACAGCCCTCCAATTAGAAAAGCATCCTTCCATTGCTACTCTCTGCCTTCTATGACCTAGCCAGTTCTGTATCCACCTTGCCAGCTCACCCCTGCTCCCGTGTGACTTCACCTTTTGTACTAGTCTACCATGAGGGACCTTGTCAAAGGCCTTACTGAAGTCCATATAGACAACATCCACTACCCTACCTGCATCAATCATCTTTGTGACCTCCTCGAAAAACTCTATCAAGTTAGTGAGTCATGACCTCCCCTTCACAAAACCATGCTGCCTCTCACTAATACGTCCATTTGCTTCCAAATGGGAGTAGATCCTGTCTCGAAGAATTCTCTCCAGTAATTTCCCTACCACTGAAGTAAGGCTCCCCGGCCTGTAGTTCCCTGGATTATCCTTGCTACCCTTCTTAAACAGAGGAACAACATTGGCTATTCTCCAGTCCTCCGGGACATCACCTGAAGACAGTGATGATCCTCCCACGGACCCAAAAAACAGCCACGTTTCAACAAAAATCGTCAAAAAGACACCGCAATCCATTCCCCAACCATAATAGGACAGTAAGGAAAAAGGCAAAACAGGCACCAGGAGCAGAAGGGTCCAGGGGGCGAACACACTTATACGAGCTGACCGGCGCACAACGCGGCGGAGCTTAGGATTCGCTGAACCGAAAGGAGCAGAACAAGCAAAGCAAATTCCCCCTGTGCCATGGGGAATTGGAAGGCATCCTTCGCCGAGGCGCTGAGGGAGCACCAGCAGGAAATAAAAGCAGAGGTGAAAGCAGACATTGAGGCTGCAGTGAAGGCAGCGATGACCAAGACTCTGGCTGAAATACAGCTTGCCCTGAGCAGGGCAGAGAAGAGATTGGAAGCCCAAGAGGCAACTATTAAAGAGTTGGAGAACACAGCAACTGACAAGAGTGATCAGATCACGGCACTGAAAAAGGAGAATAGGGATACCCCGGAGTGCAGGGGCGCGTCCACCAGGTAAGTATGGTTAATCCCACAGGAGCGGGGGACAGAAGCTCCCCACCAGGAAGGTCACCTGGAACATAAGAGGACTCAACGGCCCAGTGAAAAGATCCAGAGTCTTCGCCCACCTCAGAAACATGAAAGCCAACATAGTCTTCCTCCAAGAGACGCACCTGAGAGAGCAGGACTGCGGGTAAGAAAGGGCTGGGTGGGACAGACCTACCATTCCTGCTACGGGATGAGTGCCAGGGGGGTGGCAATACTGATCATCAAGAGGACGATGTTTAGGGCGGTGAAGACGGTTACGGACCCAGGGGGCGGTATGTTATGGTTAGCGGGGCCCTGGACGGGGCACCGGTAGTACTAGTTAACGTGTGCGCGCAACTGGGCCGACACAAAATTCATTAAAAAGACCATGGCAGAAATCCCCGACATAGCGACACACCGACTAATCATGGGGCGGGGGAACTTCAACTGTATACAGGACCCAATGACTGACAGATCAAATTCCAAAACAGGGAGGACCTCGAACATGGCAAAAGAATTTGGTCGTTGGATGGAACAGATGGGGGCAGTGGACCCTTGGAGGTTCACCCACCCAGGGGAGAAGGAGTTCTCCTTCCCAGTACACGACGTATATACCAGAATTGACTTCTTTGTGGTGGGGAAAACGGTGCTTCCAGGGTTGATCAAAACGGAATACTCTGCAATTGTAATCTCCGACCATGCTCCGCATTATATGGATATGAGGCTGGAGACGGGCGGGGCCCAACGCCCCAAATGGAGGTTGGACACTGCCCTACTAGCCGACAAGGTTTTCAATGAAAGGGTATCGCAGGCCATAGCGGAGTATACGGAGAACAACCAAAACGGGGAGCTCTCACCCTCCACCTTCTGGGAAGCGCTAAAGGCCGTAATTAGTGGGGAAATCATCGGTTTCAAAGCGCAAAGAGCTAGGGAGGAAAGGATGTCCAGGCAGCAGCTGGTTGACTCCATACTGAGCTAATTTCGAACATCAGGCGCCTGCTGAACGTGATAATGACCCCATCCGGGGAGAGAACACCAGAGGTGATCCGATCCCTGGATGAAGGAAAGGCCTTCGACAGAGTTGAGTGGAAGTACCTCATAGAGGTACTGGAGCGGTTCGGGCTCGGATCAGGGTTCACCTCCTGGGTGAAGCTCCTATACAACGCTCCCATGGCGAGCATATGGACAAACAATACCAACTCCCAGTACTTCCAGCTGCACAGGCACACCATGCAAGGATGCCCACTGTCCCCGCTGCTGTTCGCTCTAGCGATCGAACCATTAACGATCGCTCTCAGAGCAGCAAAAAACTGGAGGGGAATCCAAAGGGGAGACAGAGAGCACAGAGTCTCAATCTATGCAGATGACCTGCTCCTCTACATTTCAGACCCACAAAGCAGCATGGAAGGAATCATCGCGCTCCTGAAAGAGTTTGGGGTGTTCTCGGGCTACAAACTCAACATGAGCAAAATCGAGATCTTCCCTGAGCACCCACAAGGAGGGGATGCAGCACTAGGGGGACTGCCATTCAAACAAGCCCAACATAAATTCCGCAACCTGGGGACCCAAATCGCTCATGACTGGAAGGGGATCCACAAATGGAACCTGACCAGTCTGACAAAGGCAGCAAATCGCGGGGAGAGTCCAGACGATCAAAATAAACGTACTGCCCAGGTACCTCTTCCTACTTAGATCTATCCCGATCTATATCCCCAAGTGGGGGGGGGAGAGAATGCTAGGATCCCAAAAAAGGTCTTACAAAAAACAAAGTCCAGGGGAGGGCTAGCCCTTCCAAATCTACAATTCTAGCAATGGTGGCGACAGCCAAACGAGTAAGAGGATGGATCAAAGAGCCAGAAGCCAAGTGGGTGTGCGCGGAGGAGGCCTCCTGCAAGGGGACCTTTCTCCGGGCCCTCGCCACAGTGGCACTCCCATCCCCACCCAAAAAACACTCCCACAGCCCAGTGGTGGTAGCCACCTCCAGACCTGGAACCAATTACGCAGCAATTCGGCCTGACCAAAATGTCGGACAAAGCCCCCATCTGCAATAACCATAGGTTCGCACCAGCGCTGACTGACGCCACCTTTAAAAAGTGGAGTCAGGATGGGGGGACACTGACAGTCAGGGACCTATACACCGACGGCAGGGTTACAACACAGAACGAACTGACAGAGAGATTCCAGCTAGCTAGGGGAAACGAACTAAGGTACCTGCAACTTAAAAACTTCCCAAGGAAGGGGACAAGGATGCACCCACGACCACCACGACAGACACTACTAGAGGAGCTACTTGACGCGAACATCCCAGGTAAAGGGAACTGTAGCAACATGTATGAATGACTGGTAGAGAAGGCTGACACAGCACTGGACGCAACAAGAAAGAAATGGGAGGAAGACCTGGGGATCGAAATAGCATGGAGACTCTGGAGTGACGTACTGCATTGGGTCAACGCCACCTCCACATGTGCAAGGCTCAGCCTGACGCAACTAAAAGTGGTACATAGTGCCCACTTAACAAGAACCCGAATGAGTAGGTTCTTCCCGGAGGTGGAAGACAGATGTGAACAGTGCCAAGGAGACCCGGCCAACCACTCCCACATATTCTCGTCTTGCCCCAGACTTGTCGGGTACTGGACAGCCTTCTTTGAGGCAATGTCCAAAGTAGTGGGGGTGAGGGTGGAGCCATGCCCGAAAGTGGCGGTCTTCGCGGTATCAGACCAGCCAGATCTATTCACAGGGAGGAGGACGGACGCCCTTGCCTTTGCCTCCCTGATCGCCCGCCATAGAATGCTGCTTGGCTGGCGGTCAGCAGCACCACCAAAGCTGCAGACTGGCTGTCCGACCTATCAGAATCTCTCCAAATGGAGAAAATCAAATTCGCCATCTGAGGGTCGGACGACAGCTTTTACAGAGCATGGGAGCCATTCACCCAACTGTTCCGGGACCTGTTTGTGGCGAACAAGCAAGCTGAAGAATAATCAAGTCGCCAAGAGCCAGGGAAAAGTAGCCAAGGCATAAGAAAGAGGGAAAGACCTGCCAGGGGGGTGGCAGGAGGGGGGGGGGGGGTGGGGGGGGGGGGGGGAACGAGGAGCAGTGCAGGGGGATAGCTAAACTCAAGAGAAAGGATAGGCGAACTGCAGGGAGGTGGGGGGAGACGGAGAAGAAGGATAGAGAGAAAGCAAAGAGCAGTAGAGGGGAGCCAGAGCCGGGGGGGGGGGGACACAAACGGAAGAAGAACCCATGCTTCCCTTTACTTGTTGAGCACGGGATTTTGCTAACAAGATAATGTTGTTTTTATCTTGTGTTTCATAACTTCTCAGTTTATTTATTCTTTTTTTTGTGTGTCTCTTCTTTTTTGTGTACACCTGTAAATATATATTAGAAAACCCAATTAAAAACATTTTTTTTTTAAATGGATAAGCGATGACAAAGTTCATGAAAGATTATTGAGGGAGAATGAACTCCAGCTCGCCGATGCCATTAAAATCTGCCATGCCAGCGAGCTAGCTGCACAGCAGATTAACACCCGAAATGTAAAGAATTTTGGCGTGGAAATGGGAGATGCAGCCGACGCCATCAATGTTGTGACACACCCTAAGGCAAAACGTGGTCCCAACAGCGGCGGCCATTTTAAATGAATACCCGATACTATCATTTTGTCCAAACGATGCAGCAACAAGCATTTGCAAAGGCAATGCCCAGCATTCGGAAAAGTGTGTTCTAAATGCAAAGGCAAGAATCACTTTGCAAAACAATGTTTTTCTAATAAAAAATCAGAAGTACAAAAATCAATAAATGTGATTGAAGAAATAAATCTGGAAGACACATTTTTCATTGATGTTATATCTACTGAAGATAAGCATTATAACGGGATGCAAGCTGAAAAGTCTTCGAAGCAAATCTGCAGTAATAGCAGTGCAAATACAATTGTTCATAGAGATAACAAGACAGTTCCTCTAATGATTAATAAATATTAGTCAATGTTAAACTCGACACGGGAGCGAGACCTAATCTTATAAGCTTATCGGATATGCAAGAAATGAAGGTTAAACCGCATATTTTGAATAAGATGGTACTTTTGAAGGATTGCAATGGTAAATGAATCAACCCTCTAGGAGTATGCAAACTAGATGTCAGTTTGAAGAATAAGGGGCGAAATTCTCCCCCAACGGCGCGATGTCCGCCGACTGGCGCCCAAATCGGCGCCAATCAGACGGGCATTGCGCCGCCCCAAAGGTGCGGAATGCTCTGCATCTTTGGCAGCCTAGCCCCAACATTGAGGGGCTAGGCCGACGCCGGAGGGATTTCCGCCCCGCCAGCTGGCGGAAATGGCGTTTGTTGCCCCGCCAGCTGGCGCGGAAATGCGGCGCATGCGCGGGAGCGTCAGCGGCCACTGACAGTTTCCCGCGCATGCGCAGTGGGGATAGTCACTTCCGTCTCCGCCATGGTGGTGGCCGTGGCGGAAGGGAAAGAGTGCCCCCACGGCACAGGCCCGCCCGCGGATCGGTGGGCCCCGATCGCGGGCCAGGCCATTGTGGGGGCACCCCCCGGGGTCAGATCACCCCGCGCCCCCCCCAGGACCCCGGAGCCCGCCCACGCCGCCTGGTCCTGCCGGTAAATAACAGGTTTAATTTACGCCGGCGGCTTAGGCAATTTCTCGGCGGGACTTCGGCCCATCCGGGCCGGAGAATTGAGTGGGGGGTCCCGCCAACCGGCGCGGCCCGATTCCCGCCCCCGCCCAATCTCCAGTACCGGAGACTTCGGCGGGGGCGGGATTCACGGCGGCCAACGGCCATTCTCCGACCCGGCGGGGGGGGCGGAGAATGACGCCCAAGATGTATGTAGCGAAGTTTTCCATTGTAAAAGCTGAGCATGATTCACTACTGGGAGTGGATGCCTGTGAAGCATTTGAATTGGTAAAAAGAGCATACAGCACTGATTGCTGTAACCACACAAAATACATCAGTGGAATCAATCAGTAAAGTGTTTCCAAAATATTTCAAGGATTTGGTATTTTGCCATTCACTTATCGGATACAACTGAAAGAGAATGCGCAACCAGTCGTACATGCACCAGGTGAGTACCAGCTCCATTAAAGGATCGACTGAAAGATAAACTGGAGAGGATGACAAATTTGGGGGTGATAAAATGAATTGAAGAACCAACGGATTTGGTGAACTCCATGGTTTGTGTGAAAAAACAAAACAATGACTTGAGAATCTGCATGGATCCCAAAGACCTCAAATATAAAGAGTGAGCATTATCCTATTCTGAAAATTGAAAAGATCACCAGTGAGACGTCAGGAGCAACATGCTTCAGCAAACTAGATGCATCACAGGGTTTTTGGCAACTCAAGTTGGATGAAGAAAGGACAAAGCTGTGCACATTTAATACACTATTCAGGCGATACCTTTTTCTCAGAATGCCATTTGGTATTATTTCAGCATCTGAAATTTTCCATAGGGCAATGGAGCACATCGTAGAAGGAATTCCAGGTGTTAGAGTGTATGTAGACAATATCATCATTTGGGATTCAACAAAAGAAGAGCACAATGAAAGTCTTATCAAAGTGTTGAGAAGCATGAAAAATTATGGTCTCAGGTTAAATAAAGCCAAATGGCAGTTTGGTGTTGAAGAAATTACATTCTTGGGAGACAAACTGTCTGCTCGAGGTGTGCAACCAGACCAGGTGAAGATAAAGGTGATAGTAAACATGCCACAGACAAAAAAGGAGTCGTCAGGATGCTAGGTATGATAAATTTTGCAGGTAAATTCATTCCTAATTTACCAGCAAAAATGACATGCTTGCAGGAAATAATCTAAAAGGATTCTATTTTCCAATGGTCTGAAAGACATGAGCAATAATGGCGAATGCTCCAGGAAGCATTGACAACAACTCAAGTGCTGACATTTTATGGCCCTACAAGGAAGACAAAAATATCGACAGATGCATCGAAAGATGAGTTGAGAGCAGTGTTTTGCAGCTAGACAATGATGAAAATTGGCTTCCAATTGCATATGCTTCTAGATCAATGACTGACACAGAACGTAGATATGCTCAGATCGAGAAAGAATGTTTAGGTCTGATCAATGGCTTCGACAAATTTCGTGATTATGTATATGGACGACCAATATTCTTGGTTGAAACAGACCATAGAACACTTGAAGCAATTTTAAGAAAAAACTTAAAGGAGATGTCCCCAAGAATACAAAGGATGATGATGAAACTACAGAGGTATGATTTCAATCTCAATTATACTCCAGGAAAACATATCATGATCGTTCATGCACTCTCACAAGCTACAGATATAGTGGAAGAACAACGCATGGATGAGGATGTGCAAGTACACGTAAATCTTGTGACAGAAACACTTCCATTGTCAAATGCGAAATAAAAATTGATCAAAAAAGAAACCAACAAGGATAAAATGCTACAAAGGATCATAAAATATCTCAGTGAGGGATGGCCAAAAGGATCCTGATCCAAATATTTCAATATTCGAGCGGAGCTTCATCCAGATGACCTGTCTCAAGTGAGTTGTTGATGTCCCAGACAATTAACCTTCCCTTTCATTGAAGCCATGTCTATTCTCTTGTATGCTCACCATCTGATGAGGTCAGGCTATCCGGAGTCAGTGCTGCCCCGCCACCCAAGAGACCACCTCTGAGGAGAGGTCCGAGGAGAACACCAGCAATGCGTCAGAGCTATCATCCGAATCTTCCATCAGTGCAGAGACATATACCTCGTGGGCGACATTAGCGGACAGGCTTCTGGGGCACTATCTGGTGAGCATTTCCTTACAGCGAGTGGTCATCACTCTCCTATCTTGTATAGTTACCCGCTGACAGTGCCAACACAGGCCATCACCCTGTAGTGATGTTACATAGACCCTTGGAGGGGGGAAAATATGGTCAGGGAAGGGGTGATGTGATGTGCGGGTGGGGTGGTAGAACTGATGGATACACAGCCTCATTTAATTTGAATCTAGAGACTATCAGGGCGTCTCTGGTCCTCCTGGCATGCCGACCCTCTGCCAGAAACATTAGGGAAGTTGTGTTCAACTGTCCTCTGCTCATCCAGACACTTACCCTTTGGCCGTGAAAGGGTCCTTAGTGTGAAGCCCTGCTCTTTAGTGCGGCTGCCTATCTGGTGCTGGCGCTCCTAGCACACTGTTCAGGCATTGAAGGTTGCAGGACATCCAGTCCACTAATTATCTTCTCAGGCTACCACCTGTTCCTTCGAGGAGACTCTGGACATTTAGGATCAACTGACAAGCCTAATTACTCATTTGAAATAGCCATCAGCTGTGAAATTGACTTTCAGGAGAGAAGCTTCAACATGGCTCTGTCCTGGGAGAGTTTGACAGGGCAGAGAATTGTGGTAGCCCTTGTTATGGGTCTCAATATTTAAAAATGGCTTGAAGGCCTCACAGACGCAAACCCGCACCCCCCTCCCCCGTTCCCCCTCATTCAAGCCCAGGGTCAACATCCGAGCTGGCCCTCCTCCAGTCCCAGAACAACCCGAACCCCCCTGAAGACCCCCTACCCCACCACCCAGAGGACTGAGGCAAACGCTCTGATGCCCTCAAGCTGAATGCTGGCAAATGCAGACAGCTACTCACCTCCTCACTTCTTCTCTGTAGCCATTGCGCCACTTCTCATTTTCACAAAGGAATATGAAAAAAGTCCTCGCAATTTCTCGCTGGGGAGTCGGGTGACTCCCAGGAGGCAGCTGCATTCTACTTCAGTCATGTTAGTGAAATTTAAATAAATGCAAATTAGGCTTAATTAACTTCTCGACATATTTGGGAAAGATCTACACAGAGAGCCCGGCGGCACCATCGACGTGTGAAACCAGCTGACGGGACACTTTAAATTGGAAGGGATGTTGGTGATGACACCACTGTGAAGGAACCATGGGCGGGATTCTCCGACCCCCCGCCAGGTCGGAGAATCGCCGGGGGGGGGGGCGTGAATCCCGCCCCGACGCTGGCTGCCGAATTCTACGGTGCCTGGGTTTTGGCGGGGACGGGAATTGCGGCAGTCGGCGGCCGCTAGCAGCGCCCTCCCCCGGCGATTCTCCAGCCCGCGATGGGCCCAGCGGCCGCCTGTTTTCGGCCGGTCCCGCCAGCGTAAATCAAACCAGGTCCGTACCAGCGGGACCTGGCTCTACGGGCGGCCTGCAGAGTCCTTGGGGGGGGGGGTGCGCGGGAGGATCTGGCCCCGGGGGGGTGCCCCAACGGTGGCCTGGCCCGCGATCAGGGCCCACTGTGTGGGCACTCTTTCCCTCCGTGCTGGCTGCTGTCAACCTCCGCCATGGCCGGCGCGGAGAAGAACCACCCTGCGCATGCGCTGGGATGACGCCAGCACACGCTGGTGCTCCCGCGCATGCGCCAACTTGTGCCGGCTGGCGGAGGCCCTTCGGCGGCGGTTGGCGCGGTGCCAAGCCCTTCCGCGCCGGCTGGCGCGGCGCACCTTCCGGGCGGCCCGACACCAAAGTGGTTCACGCTACTCCTCAGTGCCGGTACGGCCGCGGCGCCAGGTAGGGGAGAATCCCGCCCCATAAGTTTAAGCCGGGGAAGCTAGATGGGGGGGCGGGATTCTCCGGTCGCCGACGCCAAAATCACGTTCGATGATCGGCTGGAGAATACACGTTTCCGACCAAATCGGGAACGACGCCGCTTTTGCGATGGTCTCACCCGTCGGGAACTCGGCATGGCGGCTGTAGACTTGTCCAGTTCCGCCACAGGCCGCGCCATCCACAAGCAATTCCGGCAATTCTCTGGGCCATATCGGCAGCTAGAGCTGGGTGCTCTATTCTGCTCGGATGCTAGCCCCCAGCCAAACGGAGGATCGGTGGCCGTTTTGCGACAAATGTCCGGGCGTAAGATGCCATCATTCCCAAGCCGGCATGAGGTCATAGCCTCGAAAATCAGAGAATTCACCCCGTGGTGTTTGGGACATTGTCCAAAATTGTAAGGGTCGAGGTCAGGCCAAATTTGCCGGTTTCCTCTCACAAGTCCGAAAAGACTTACTTGTTAGGTGAATTGGACATGCTGGATTCTCTCTCTGTGTACCCGAACAGGCGCCAGAATGTGGCGACTAGGTGATTTTTACAGTAACTTCACTGCAGTGTTAATGTAAGCCTACTTATACACTCAAAAAGATTATTATTAAGTGCGGGCGGAGGCCAGCGGACAGTGCGCACATCTGGGGCTGTGAGAAGCTGACAAGGTACTAAGAATGGGGGCGGAATTCTCTGGTCACCGACGCCAAAATCGCGTTCAGTGATCGGCCAGGGAATACCCGTTTCCGAGCAAATCGGGCGGCGCTGCTTACCCGATGCTCCACCCCCTCCAAAACAGCATGTCGAAGGCCTCGGGCCATCTCTCGATCCTCTGCCCCCGACTGGCCAAGTTCCCGACGGCATGGGTCTCTCATGATCTTCCCTGTCGAGAACTCGGCATGGCGGCTGAGGACTCAGTCCAGCAGTCGGGGGAGGGCTGATCCATGGGCGGGGGAGACTTTGTTAGGGGCTGGGGACCCTGGGGGGGGGGGGGGGGGGGGGTGGCCCGGGGCTTACGAGCCAGCTAAAGGGGGGGGCACTATTTTGTAGGCCGGATCCACATGTGGCTGCTGAGGCCCTGCCGTGCGCATGCGCAGCCACGGACCCGGCAACTCTCCAGGCCGTATCGGCAGCTAGAGCCGAGTGTTCCACGCTGCTCAGCTGCTAGCCCCCAGCCGTTTTGCACCGAATTTACAGTCATAAAACGCCACCATTTCCAAGCCGGCATGAGGACAGAGCCTCAAAATCGTAGAGTCCAGCCCGTGGTGTTTGGGACGTTGTCCAAAATTGTAAGGGTTGAGGTCAGGCCAAATCCAATGGTGGCGATATTTGGGGTATCAAAAATGCCTGAGCTGGCGGAGGAAAGATGCGCTGACATTGTGGCTTTCGTTTCTCTAATTGCCCAGCAGAGGATCTTGTTAAATTAGAGACCAGATATGCCACCGGGGGTAGCGGACTGGCTAGGGGACCTGCATGACTTTCTACGAATGGGAAAGATCAAATTTGAGTTGAGGGGGTCGAAGGGGGGATTTGAGGCACAATGGGGTTGTTCATGACAATGTTTGAGGACTTGTTTGTAACGGGAAGGGGAAGGGCAGAGTAGGGGGTAAAATGGGGAAAATTGTACAAACTGTAAGTTATTGAATGTGTTGCAGTATATGTTACTGTTTTTGACGATATATGTTTGTAATAAAATAGATTTAAAATAAAAATTGGGGGCAAGATCCTGATCTCACCATTGGGAGCAAGCCAGGTAAATTGCAAACTGTTTGTTGCCTGGCACGAATCTCGTTTTGGCTTTCCTGCTATTCACCAGGTGCAACGGGATCGGGGCCGGGTGCAACGGGGTGGAAAAATCACGCCCCTATTTTGAAAGTGTTGTAAAATTAGATTCTCCATAGCAAAACGTTTCACAAACAACCACTAGATGGCATGTGAATCTGCAAATTTAGGGCTGGATCCTCCTTTCCTGAGACTGAAGGTACAATTCTCCGGCAAAATGTAGTGTGGTAGCGAGCGGGAATTGCCACGAGCTTCCCGGCGCTCGGCCCCGAGAGGCCGGCAATGTAATTCAACGGTCCACTTAATTGGTCCACTTAACGAGGCCTCACTGGCTTCTCACCGCAAATGAAGGCTCGCCAGTTGATTCTCCGAGACCGCGCTCGGCAGCGCCCCCCCCCCCCCCCCCCCCCCCCCCCCGCTAACAATGTAGAGCAGCACTTAAGCTGCACTTGCTCAGCCAACCCCAGACAGCTTGCAACAATGGCATTGCAGAGACCAGCCCCAAGATTCAGGGACACTGACCTGCGGAGGCTTCTAGACGCATGCGGTGGAGGCCAGGAGAGATGTCCTGATCCCCCATGCGTCCCGGAGTGTGAACCACAAGGCAGCCACTGCTGCCTGGGGTGAGGTGTCGGCAGTTGTCAGCGTGGGGAATGTGACCAGGAGGAATGGCCAGCAGTGCAGGAAGGTCAACGACCTACACCGGGAAGCACAAGTGAGTAGGCACCAACGTCATCCCCTCCCCCTCCAAGGGAGCACCCATCCCCCAACTCCCCATGCGACTCTCTCTCCCCTTCTCTCCCCCCTCAGCCCCCAACCCGTCATCACACCCCCTCTCCCACCACTGTGAAGCATGCATGTGGCTAACGATTCACTCTCAGGAAAAGCACTCCCATAATCGTCGGGAGAGGACCCAGACTGGCGGAGGGTTACCGGATATAAGAATCCTCACTTCCTTCGAGGAGCGGGCCCTGCAGGTGATCAGTGTGGGCGAGGATAGATGGGTCAGCCACGCGGAGTCTGGCAGACGCCACAGTTGTGAGGAACCACCGGGCTCTACCCGGATGACCTGTCAAACAGGAGTTGTTGTTACCTTACTGACTGACTGATATGCCATCAATGAACACACGACGAGTGGTGAACCTAACTGAGGCTTTAATACACCAAACGGAAAATCTTCTGGCCTCTGATCCCGAACTGGATCAGAGGCGGAGACCAGCCACCTTTATACATGAGCCCGAGGGGAGGAGCCACAGGACAAACCCAGGTATGTAACAATGCAACAGTACAATACAATACAATACAATACAGTGGTTTACCACACTGGATGACCCATCCCTCCCATTGACCACATGTCCATTCTCCTGCAGGTCCTCCAGTCGACGGAGCCGGACCATCCCCGGCAGCACCCTCTCCTGACTCCGAGGAGAACACCTCGGAGGAAAGAATCATAGCATCATAGAATTTACAGTGCAGAAGGAGGCCAGTCGGCCCATTGAGTCTGCACTGGCCCTTGGAAAGGGCCACCTACTTAAGCCCACACCTCCACCCTATCCTCGCAACCCAGTAACCCCACCTAAACTTTTTGGACACTAAGACCAATTTAGCATGGCCAATCCACCTGGCCTGCACATCTTTGGACTGTGGGAGGAAACTTGAGCACCCGGAGGAAACCCACACAGACACGGGGAGAACGTGCAGACTCTGCACAGACAGTGACCCAAGCTGGGAATGAAAACTGGGACCCCCCTGGAGCTTCGAAGCAACCGTGCTAACCACTGTGCAGGTATGGTGTGCGGCATGGTAGCACTGTTGCTTCGAGGATGCAACCGTGGTCGTGGCATAGCTGTCATCCTCACCCCCCCACCAGCACACACCTCAGTGGTACATGTTACTGGATAGGCTTTGGGGGCACAATCTGGAGAGCATTGCTGATGATTCACATCAGATGGAGGCAGGAATTCCAAGGCAAGACAGCAATCGGAGGTCTGCTGGATGCCAGGACATAGCTGGGTCCCAGCCTGATGCTCAGCCTGTGGAACAGGTTACCCGGAGCTGATGGAGACAATAGGGACCAACCTGGGCATCCAGAGGGACATGTCAGTGTCACTCCAGCAGATCCATAGCCGATTGGAGGAGTCCCAGAGACTATGGACGCAGGAGATGTCGCAGGCAATGAGTGGCACCGAGGCCAACACTGCTAAGATGGCGATCGCAGTGGAGAGCCTGGTGCACGATGTCGGCACCATGAGTAAAGGTGTCCAAAGCGTCGCGCAGTCGGTGATGGCCATGGCTGAAGGTCATGGCAGGATGTGCGACTTGTTGGGGGATGTCACCCAGCACCAGGCCGACCTTGATTGGGTTCTGCGCGACATGTCCCGCTCTCAGGTGGACCTGGCTGAGGTACTGCAGAGCATGTCCCAGTCACAGAGGAGCATCACCGAGGGTGTCGCACGGTGGTGCAGACCATGAGGAACTGCCAGGGCTAGCAGAGCCAGATGGTGCATGGGCAGCCAGGGCCCGAACCAGCTGCCCCTCTGTCCCAAGGTGAACCCCAGGGCCCTAAGGGCACCGGTCGGGAGGAGTGGCTTCCGGGTGCCAAGCCAGACCTGTTCCATGGAGTAGCGACAGTGGGCACCAGCTCCCCCGGGTTCCACCCCTCTGATGAGGTCGCGGCTCGCAGTCGCAACACGAGCTGTCAACAAGTGCTCCGGGGCCCTCAGGCTCCAAAGCCCCCAGAGGATGCCCGCCGGGGTCATCGAAGGCCACGGGATGGGATAAGCAGCTGGTTGCTTATTGGAGGGGGTGGGGGTTGGAGAGAGGAGGTGGGGGTTGGGAGGGTCGGCATCATTGGGTTTGTACAACACATTAAACACCTTTTCGCAAAATCATTATGATGCCTCTGTCACCTCCTTCTGCAATGCGGGCTGACCCTTTGCCCATCTCCCCAGCTCACCCTGCCCCCCATGGCAGCTCACCTCTGCAAAGGGTCCCCAACCCCCCATGAAGCACTGGGGTGGCCCAGCACCCCCAAATTCTTTGCCTGTGAGCAAAGATGGCTACTCACCTCCTTGGTTCCCCACAGAAGCCCTTAGCCAGGTTCACATTTTTCAAAAGGAGTACTAATCGGCCCCAGCGTGAGTACTTGCTTGGGAGGCCATTGGATATGGGGTCGCTCTCGTTAATTAGAACATAAAACATACAGTGCAGAAGGAGGCCATTCGGCCTATCGAGTCTGCACCGACCCACTTAAGCCCTCACGTCCACCCTATCCCCAATAACCCCTCCTAACCTTTTTTGGTCACTAAGGGCAATTTAGCATGGCCTTTGGACTGTGGGTGGAAACCGGAGCAGCTGGAGGAAACCCACGCAGTCATGGGGAGAACTAGCAGACTCCGCACAGACAGTCACCCAGCGGGGAATTGAACGTGGGACCCTGGTGCTGTGAAGCCACAGTGCTATCCACTTGTGCTACCGTGCTGCCCTATAAATTGTATGGAAATGGAGCTTAGTGTGGGCAGCACGGTGGCGCAGTGGTTAGCACTGCTACCTATGGCACTGAGGACACGTGCTCAATCCTGGCCCCGGGTCACTGTCTGTGTGGAATTTGCACATTCTGCCCATGTCTGCGTAGGTTTCACCCCCCACAAGCCAAAGATGTGCAGTGTAGGGTGGATTGGCCACGCTAATTGCCAATTAATTGGAAAAAGGAAATGGGGCTTAAGTGGTGATAATTGGTTTCTCACCACACTACGGCGCGATCCCCAATTTTGCCGAGGGGAACAGGCCAGTTGCATCGCAAACTGTTCAGCGCATGGCGCAAATCTCATTTATGGCCTCTCTTGCAATTCACTGCCTCATTACACTTGAGTGAGAGCACAACAAGGTCAGCGAATCGCGCCCTAAGTGTTGACGCTGGTGCAAGATTCGTGGAGTTCCACAACAGCAAAACTGGAGCTGCACCTGGACCGATTCAGCGACTGTTGAGAGGCTAGCACCGACGCCACATGGAACATCATCAATTCCAATGAGAAATGGTGCCAGATTCGCGATTGTCACTCAGGAGGCTGACAAGCTGCAGCCAGCATATACACACTTCACTCCCCACACACACCATCCGAGCCAACAAGATGGCAGCGAGGAGGATAGCACCACGGTTTACGGACTGGAGATCTTCCTGGATGTGTGGAGGGAGAGGTGGGTGACCCTGTACTCCGGCCCAGGAAGGACACTGCCACCATCCGCCATTCACCTTGCCTGGGCGCAGGTGGCAGAGGTGGTCAGCATCAGGAGCAGCACCATCCGAACCGGCCTGCAGTGCCATAAAAACTGCACACCCTGGCCGCCCTAAGGAGGGTGAGTGGGCAGCACTGTGCCCTTGGCACTAACCCCCATCCCAAACTAACCCTAGCCCCCTCCCCCATCCAGAGGGCAGCTGAACCCCCACCCAGCACCACATGTCGGTACCCATCCTGGCCACCATGATAGGTGCCCTGGCCGCTGAGGCCACCAGCTACCCATCCCTGGCTGCATGTGTCGGACTGGTCTTAACACTGTGCATTTTCTGTCACCCCGTCCCCTGGAGAAGGCCGGTCAGAACCGCCAGGAGACCTGTGGCCACCGTGGCTGAGCAGAGGGTCCTGAACATTGTCGGTGGCCCAGAAAAAAGGAGGTCGCCAGAGTGGAGATCGTTGCGGTTCTCTGTGACATGTGTCAACACCACATCCACACCAGTCTCACCCCACAAACCACACCCACCCTCACCCCCACACCACCCTCACCCCCCACCATCCCCCACTCCCTACCGGCCTGCGGTTTAATCATGCGTACCATCTTCTGCCTTGCAGGGCCTGCTGGCGATGGGTGACCCAAGACAACCCGGAGCTCGAGTTCGAGGTTGACACAAATTCCCGCCACAGCTGACTCCAACACTCTCACCATCCCAAAGACACTCACCTCTGTTGGGCCACTTTAGTGAAGAGGCTCCTGAGACACTATTGGGTGCACACAACACAGATGATCTGGAAATTCAGGTGGAGGTAGGAACACCCGAAGAGGGCGGACGGTCATGGGGCAGGCCGATCCCAGGGACAGGCTGCCATCCGAATGGGTTTCGGGCTTCTGGAATGGATAGTTCTATCGATTGTGGAGATGCAATCGCAGAGCCAAGGACTTCATGTGAGCATCCAACCGCGTGCAGCAGCAGGAGGTGGTGTGCCAAGCATGCGTGCCACCCAGGCCACTACTTCATGGGTGGTGTCCGTGGTGGAGCATTGGAGGCGAGAGTTTTGGCTATGATCAGCATGTCCAAGGCCTGCCAATTCTGTGCCGTTGCTGGCCTCCAGTACTGGGCAGCGCCAGGTGGCGGTGAAGGCTCAGGGGATAGCTCCGCTTACACTCCGTCCTATGGAATAGCTTGGGGGTCATCGGGCACTCCGAGGGAGGAAAAGGTGATGGGGTCCATGCCGGCGACTCATGCAGGGGAGGTACCAGAACACTGCAGCACCTTAGACTGCCCCACTCCTGTCCCTAGAGCATCTGGTGGACAGCGGGCAGAACAGGGCAGCACTCCACGCCATCTGGGACATCCAAATTGCAGCCGGGCCCATCCAGGCCCAATCACAGGGCGGGCATCACAGCAGGCCACCTCCACACCTAATGTACTGTCTTGGGATCCACCTGGATGTAGCCTTAGGGGCCCGTAAGGCCCGAATGGTAGACACCAGTTAAGTCGGCATGGGTGTAGGGCACAGTTTAGTTATAGAGGCTCGAGCACAAATCTGTAAATATTTGTGCACATTAAACACTGTTACAACCTGCCTTAGTGCTTTGTCAGTCGTGTGTGAGGGGTGTGCTGGTCTGGGCTGGCCAAAGAGGGAGTGGGGGGGAGAAGGTGAGGGGTGATGGGTTGTGTGGTGAGCTGGGCTCCCCATCCTCTCCCCCCCCCCCCCCCCCCCCCCCCCCCCCCCCCCCCCCCCCCCCCACTGTCGCCTCAGAGATTAGAAGGCACCGTGTGATGGAATGGCCAGCTCGCATACAGGGATCATACAGGTGGATGGTACAAAGTGCTGCCGTGGGCAGGAGTCAGACATTGTCAAATGATGCGGATCTCGCGGATCTCCAGAGGTCATTACATAGCAGATTGTCATCATCCTCCATCCCACGGAACAGACACGATGTTACTGTCAACCCAAGGCCCGCACTTTGTAGTGCGGCAGCTATGTATCACGGAGGGGGATGCAGGCTAGGGGTGGGGGCGGGGGGGGGGGGGGGGGGCGGGGGGGGGGGGGCGGGGGGGGGGGGAGAGGGGGGATACGGTGCGCGTTAACATGGCGCACACATCATGTGGCCTCCCAGGCCCCATGTCCTTTTCATCCTCACCCTCCTCTGCATCCCTCCTCGTCGGACGAGACCTGGTGTTCATCCTCCTCCTCCAGCACGTCACCCCTCAGCTGCGCAATGTTGTGGAGGACGCAGCAGGCCTCCACGATATGGGCGATCCTCTCAGCATCATACTTGGAGGGGCCCCTCCAGTACCAGGCACCTGAACCGCATCTTCAGGATGCCGAAGCACTGCTCGATCATGCCCCTGGTCACTGCATGGTCATTGTAGTGGTTCTCGACATTGGTCTGCGACTTCCGGATAGGTGTCATCAGCCACGACCGCAGTGGATAACCCCTGTCACCCAGGAGTCCAGCCCCAGCACGGGTGCATCTTGAACATAACAGGAATTATCTAGTGTGCCAAGATGAAGGCATCATCCACACTGCCTGGATATCGGTCGCAGACGTGCATATCAGCTGCACATTCATCGAGTGGAACCCCTTTCGGTTTGTGTAGAGCGGCCTGTCATCTGCAGGTGCTCGTGGGGGGACATGCATCCCATTGACCACCCCCTGGACTCGGGGTATCCTGTCGATGGCGGCAAACCCCGCTGTCAACGCATCTGGTGGGCTTCGTCCACATTGAAGTGGATGTATTGTGCCAATTTGGCATATAGGGTCTCCATGACGGCGTGGATGCACCTGTGCACTGAGCTCTGTGACATCCCGGACAGGTCCCCACTTGACACCTGGAAGGACCTTGATGGCCTCCTGGATTGGTGTCGTCCCCATTCCCCCACGATGCCAGGTGCGCCAGGATATGGCACTGTCTCCCTGCTCAGTCGGAGTCTTCGACGGCATGCCCAGTCCAGCAGGTCCTCGAATGACAGGCGCTGCTGGTACACACAAGGCCTCATGCGGCGCTTCCTTTGCACCTCATCGTCCTCGGCCTGCTGGGCAGCCAGCTCTCCATCCTGGGCGGCTGCCTCCTTTACCTCTGGGGTACGCTCCACTGCTGCACGTTCCACTGCTGCAGCTTCCTCCTCCTCGAGCAGCGCCAGTTCATACAGCCACAGGGCATCCCTCAGGGCTGTGGCAACTAGCAGGAAGGCCACCATTGCTGCTTGAATTCCAATATTCATTATCTGCAGGAGGTGAAAGGGCCACATGTTAGCATGATACATTCCCCCGTGCCCAACCACGTCCAATGGGCTACATGGTGGCCCCGGTTGGCACTGTGGGCTCTGCCCTTGCATGCCTCCCCCCCCCCCCCCCCCCCCCCGCATCATCGCAACCCTGGCCCAGTCGGTGCCCGGCACCGTTGAGGCCTCTAGCCCTGGCTCCCGTCCTTGCTGCCAGGGGTACCATCGGCTGACTCTGCCCATGGAAGCGGTATGCTCCGTGGCCCCTGTGCGGCGCCCCAGAGGGCTTACAGTGGCCGTTGCTCTTGGTGGGCCACCTAATGCCTTGCTGGTGGGTGACGGCCAGTTGGATGATGGGGGGTAGGGCGGAGGGGGCGATGGGGACACTTATAAGGCCGGTGTCACTCTGCAGACCAAGGGGCCAAGGTAGGTGGTCAGTGGGTTGCACAGCAGAATTGCTGCCTTGCGGACCATGGCAGTGGCGGGCACTGCCCCAGACCTGTGGGGGGGTCAACCCGGCCACACGACCCATGTTCCTGTCACTCCCGGCACCCTGGCAGAGCCCCCGCCCCCCCAAATCCCCCCCCCCCCCCCCCCCCCACCCCCACTCCACCCAGCCAGCCCAGTGTCTGGATCACCAGCCCACGGTCACGTCTCTCTGTGGCCTATCTCCTCTTTCTCCCTCACGAGCCATGATGCCGGTTTCATGATTTTTAAAAGCACAAGTGAACTGCGCTGCCGGGAAGTTGGCCCATCGGAGGCAGAGAATCGTGGAGGCCCCAGAGAATACAGGGTCTGGCCCGCTAATGCAATGCAAACGGTCTTTACTGAACGAGCTTGCTGGAACGCATTGACATTGCTGTCGCGGCGATTGAGAATTGTGATTTGGTGTCAAATCCGCCTGTTGCGTTTTCAGCGTCGGAACTGATTCTCCACCCAATCGCATTTCCCAATTTTGGCATCAGCCAATGGAGAATCGCGCCCCTAGTGTCTGTGCTTGTAGAAAATGTAATTAACAACACTCAAATTTTTACAGTAAGAAGTCTTTACAGTAAGAAGCTGCTCCTTCCTCACCTGAGGAAGGAGCAGCGCACCGAAAGCTAGTGATTCAAAACAAATCTGTTGGACTTTAACCTGGTGTTGTAAGACTTCTTACTTTGCTCACCCCAGTCCAACGCCAGTATCTCCACATCAAATTTTTACAACACCTTTTGATGTAATGAAGTGTCCCAATGCACTTCACAAGGGCATTGTAAAACAAAATATGACACTGAGTCAAATTAGGAAATATTCTGTTCGATGGCCAAAGGTTTGGTCAAAAAGATAAGTTTCAAGAAATACTTTAAAGGAGGAAAGTAAAGTAGCGGCATGGAGAGTTGTAGGCAGGAACATTCGAGACTTTTAAGACTGAGGCAACTGAAGGTACAACCACCAACAATGGTGTGATTAAAATCAGGGATGTTTTCAAGCCCTAAAATTGGTGCTCATAATATCTCAGAGGGTATGGGCCTGGCAGTGATAGAGAAGGATTAAGCCATGGATGGCTTTGAAAATAAGAAATGAGAATTCTAATATCAGCTTCACCAGGGACTGATATAGGTCAGCAAGCACAGAGGTTGATAGGTGTACAGGTACAAAGTAAGACCTCAAGTTTAAGGAGTATAGGATGTAGGAAGTTAGACAGGCGTGCATTAAAATAGTGAAGTCTGCAGATGACATGAATAAGGGTTCCAGATCAGCTGAGATGAGCAAAGTTGGATGATGTTATAGGGGTGAAGTAGGTGATCTTACCAATGGCATTAATACGCAGACAGGAGCTCATCTTGATGTCAAATATGACACCAATGTAGTGAAAAGACTGGTTTCATGTCATACTGTTGCAAGGGAGGCAAAGATGAAGTCAGTAGCTAGGCAATGGAATTTGGAATGGAAACCAAAAACAATGCCTTCAGTCTTCCCAATGTTTAATTGGATATTTAGTCAGTACCGTCATGGAAATATCTGTTATTGTTTGATTGGTATCTAAGTAATAACTGTGAAACATTCATGAACAACAAGGTCATCTGCTATGCCAGTGGGTGGCAGGGAGAAAGCTGGGAAATTGTGTTCAGATTGACATTTTGTAAAAAGAGAAAAAACACTTCTAACTGCTCCATAATGCACAAAACCTGTAAAAACTTAACTTTGAAAATACATATCTGTCTTGGAGAGACAAAATTCAAATATGTGTCATTGGAGATCACACATCCCATGTCAATTTTATTTTGTTGCAAGTAACTTTCCAAAATATTGGTCGTGTGGTTTACTCTTTTTGTTAGAAATATTACACACGGTGAGATATTCCTGGAAATCAGCAAAGGTGGGAAAAGTGACATTGAACTCGCCAACAGCAATACCGGCTTTTCCCACTGCATAGTGCGGCACTTAGTGCCAAAAACATCCAACCATGAGTCACAATCCATATTGCTGGTGGGTGGAATGATATGCAGTAATAGTGTATATAAAAGTGTATGTAACAGTATATATAACAAGTGTATATAGCCTCTGACCACTGGGTGTCATGCAAGAGGTACAGGACACTGGAACCGGACAGAGCCAGTCTTGATCAGAGTTACAGAAGCTGTTAGTAGCTTGGTTAAAAGATACACAGTTTGGTTAGTGATGGTTTAGTTTACCCACAGTTTATTCAACATTACTTAACAAGAACTAGATGTTCTGTCGTATACCGATTCATTTATTATCATAGTACACAAGCATAACAGGGTACCATGATTTGAATGGCACAGTAATCAAACAAAGAAGAAACATTGCTGCAAGAAAAATGTGGTTCTTCAAATGGAAAGTCTGAAAGCTCCAGAGTAGCTTCAACTTACTGGAAATGTGGATAGAAATTGGTGCGCGTTTAAGCAGCACTTCACACTGTATATCTCAGCTATCAGGTTGCATGCACAGCCAGATGAGAGAAAAAATGTGTTATTGCTCACGGTGGCAGGTCTACAGGCTATTGAAATATACAATACATTTGCATTTGAGCAAGAGGAAGACAGTAAGAAATTTGATGCTGTAATCAAAAAATTTGATGAGGATTGGACACCTAAGAAAAAGAATCATATGAAAGGTTCATTTTTCGAATGCGCACACAGAAAACTGGCGAATCATTCAATAGTTTTCTTACTGACCCTAAGCTGAAAGTCAGACATGCAACTTTGCAACTCTGAAATCCTCCATGATTAAAGATCAAATTGTTTTGGATTGCCTGATACGAAGGTGCAAGAGCGTCTTTTATGAGAAAATGAGCTTCAATTAGAAGATGCCAAAAAGATTTGCCATGCTAGCAGACTAGCTGTGCGACATGTTAATATGTTTAATGCAAGGCATTTTGGCATGAGTATTGCAAGCAATACAGCCGCCATTGGTGTTGTGACGCACTTATAAAAGAAACGTGGTCTCAGCAGCTATTCTAAATGGTCTGAAACTAGTCATTGCATGTAAACAATGTGGTTGTAAGCACCTGCCAAGGCAGTGTCCAGCTTTTTTCAAAATATGCACGTAGTGCAAAGGGAAAAATCACTTTGCGAAACACTGTTCTCAAATAATGCAGGGCAGTCGATTAATGTGATCGATGACACTGATTTAAGTGACACATGTTCGTTGGCCTAGTGTTAGATGAAGACACAGCAAATGAAGCTATACCGAATAAAATGCCGCCCACAAGTATAAGGAGTGCTGAAAGTGATATTGCAGCAGTAACAAGGTACAAAGGACTGTACCTTTGATTACCAATCAACCGCTAATTATTATTAAATTAGATACTGTTGCAAAGACGAACCTAATCAGTATAGGTGATAGTAAGACCATGCAGCTAAAGCTGAGAAATCAAAATAAACTGTTCTTACTTCAAGACTACAGTAGTAAGAAGATTGACACTTTGGATATGTGCGATTAGACATGCAAGTAAAAAACAAATTGCACGAGCTGAAGTTCTCAATTGCTGCTGAAGGTCATGAATCATAATTGGATGATGAAGCATGTGAGGCACTGGAAGTGGTGCGAAGAGTCTATAGCACTGACTGTGCACTGAGTACACACCGTGGCTCAGTAAAGTCCATTGTACAGGCCTTTCTGGAAATATTCAAGGGCTTTTGTGTCCTGTCTTTCACATATAAAATACAATTAAGAGAGGATGATCAACCGGTGATACACACTCCTCGAAGAGTTCCAGCACCATTGCATGACCGTCTCAAGGTGGTGTTAGACAGGATGACACAATTTGGAGTCATAAGGAAAATAGAAGAACCTATAGATTGGGTCAACTCAATGGTCTGTGTGAAAAAGAAGAAAAATTATCTCAAGATTTGTATGGATCCCAAGGATTTGAATGCAAACATTAAAAGGGAGCATTATCAAATTCCATAGAGGGAAGAAATCACAAGCGAGATGTCTGGTGTGAAATTTTTTACCAAACTTGATGCATCACAGGGATTCTGGCAGCTTAAGCTTGATGAAGAAAGTACCAAGTTCAGCACATTGAATACTCCTTTTGGCAGATATTGCTTTCTTCGCATGCCCTTTGGCATTATATCTGCACCCAGGTATTCCACAGAGCTATGGAACAATATCATTGAGGGGGTCCGGGTCTATAATATATGGGGTTCCACCTGAGAGGAAAACAATGACTGATCAAGGTTTTACAAAGCATCAGGCTGAGACTCTATAAGGCCGAATGCCAATCTCGAGTACAGCAGATTACATTCCTGGATGACAAGCTTTCTGTTCACGGAATAGAGCCAGATGAAATGAAGATTAATGGCATACTAAACATGCCACGACCCACAGATTAAAAAAAGGAGTACTACAAATAATGGGCATGATCAACTTCATAGGGAAGTTTATTCCCAATCTCTCAGCCAAAACAGCGTGTCTCAGAGACATCATACAGAAAATGAATGATTTCACTTGGGCAGAGCAGCATGAGCAGGAGTGGCTCCAACTAAAGAAAGCTCTTACAACCACGCCCTTGCGGACTTTTTTTGATCCAACAAGGAACACCAAAATATCTACTGATGCATCAAAATATGGTATAGATGCAGTATTGCTACAACAAGAAGCTGGAAACAACTGGAAGCCTATGGTATATGCTTCATGGTCTATGACGGAGTCTGAGTGCAGATATGTACAGATTGAAAAAGAATGCCTAGGACTGGTAGCTGGATTGGAAAAATTCCATACACATATATATGGCCTACTCACATTTACCGTTGAGATGGATCATCGACCATGGGTTGCAATCGTTAAAAAGAATCTCAACAAAATGTCTCCACGAATACAGTATGAAGCTTCAAAGATACAGGCCGGGATTCTCCGAACCCCCGCTGTGTTGGAGAATCGGCGGTGATGCAGGAAATTCCCGCCACGCCACTCCGACACTAGGACGGGATTCTACGGCGACCGGAGATTCAGCGCTAAACGCGGCACCGATCGGGGGCCGCTGGAAGAGGCCCCCGTGCTGATTCTCCACAGTCGACCGCTCAAATTCCCACCGAGTTCCGGCGAGTCCGCCGGCGTGGTTCCAATCTGGTACCACCCAGGGGGAGCTCGAATACACGGCCGCGGTGGCCGTCCTGGTGGGGGTGCGGGGGGGGTCTGACTCCAAGGGGGTCTCCACGGTGTCCAGGCCCGCGATCAGGGGCTACCGATCAGCGGGCGCCCATGATCTGGAGGGGCCTACCTGCTTCTGCGCGGGCCCGCTGTAGTTCTCCGCCATGTTGCGCGACACCAGCGCGGAGACGGCCGAAGCAGCGCGTAGCACTCCGGCACCGTGCTAGTCCCCAGAGGGTCGCTGAATCGTTGGGCCAGGAGGCCCGTTTATCCTGGTGTAAACCACTCCGGTGTTTACCCGGAGTCAACACTTGGCCGGGATTTCAGAGAGTCCTGGCCATGACTTTGATGAATCTCCAGCAATCGTAACAAAGTTCCATTAGGCCTCTCTTTTTAAACAAATACATTGTTGGAATGAATTATGATCTCACTTTTACAACATCTTAATTGCACCTTTTACAGTCACGCTGCTTGCCTGTATGTTAAACCAGGATTTTATTTAAATATTACAACAACAGATATATATATACTATATGTTGCAGTGTTAATATAAGTCTACTTGTGACAATACTAAAGATATATATTTCTTACATTCATCACACATTGATTATGTATAGGGTGCATACTGGGTGAATGGGAATGGAAGGATCTTGATTTGCCATGCAGGGTATAAAGGGCCATCGGGACTGGATGGGGATGGGAAGACTAGTGGAGATAAAATCCTCTAACACAGCTGGGATGAAATCCCAGAATATTGGGACAGGCCTTGTAACCAGTCTTGGAACTCACCTGTTGCTGTGACCAGCAACAATTTGCTTCCTTGGTTGGCGGGTTTGACCCTATTCTACACCCACCGACCAGGAGCAACCTTTGTGTGTGTAGCGGCACTTTTTACTGAGACAAGTCCAGTGAATCAGGAAATTTCCCAACTTGACCTTGTGAGCCATAATATGGCCCTATGGCTCCTGTCATGTAATTTCAGCTTTCTGCATGGCTGCTCAAGCAAATGCCAACCTGGCTGGGAATACTAGTGTATAAAGGGACTTTTGGAGCAGCACAACAGTCCAAAATCTTTTTTCCCAACAGCTCTTCTCCCAAAGGACTTTCTGTAGAAATGGCCTCCGACTGCAAACCCTCTCCATTTCCTTCTCCCTTTTCTAGCAGTTTGTCCTTCCCTGTGTGGATTCTGTTCATTCTCCCAATTATGTTCAATGCCAAGAAGATACTGTACAAGGCCACTCATGTCTGAAAGCAGCTTGTTTGTACACAAGCCTTTAAGTCAGCAAAATGTACTTCATCACCTGCCATATTATTCACTGAAAACTTTTGATCCTTGTAACATGTATGGAAAAGTACTCAAAACATCTGAAATTATTGCAACAGCCAGAACAAACATAAATGTAATTGATGGTTCCATTAAATAGCACTGAAGGATGGACGTTCGGGGCAGAGGCAGCGAGCCATGATGTAAGTGAACACATGTTCAGCTGTGAGAGGTTGAGAAGACAAGAGCTGGAGAGTGGAATTTCATACTGACTGCACTGGTGCCAATCAGTGTTGTGTGTTTATTAATGACATTATCTGCCTACTCTGCATGCTGCCAGTGGACATTAGCTCTGCGCACACTAATGTGTTTACCAATGTGGCATTTGGCACACTTCATAGCAGATGTGTGCATACTTGCTGCAGATACCATTTTGGAACTTGAAGGGACTTCATAGTGCCCAAAATATGTGAGGTACTGAATCCAATTTTACCTCCATATTCCTTTGCACAGCATGTTCATGGAGTGTGTAAGCTTTAACAGGAGAGGACAGTGGTGGGATGCACATAGCTAGGCTATTTTGGCTACAACTTTGTCTTAGGCTTCCTGTCCTGCTGTATGATTCAAGAATTATCAATGGATTTTATTGGATTCTTTCCCTTCCCTGTATCTCCCTTTAAAACCTAGATGGCCCTATGGCTCCCAGTTTCCATTGAAATAGGTTGTGAACTTTGGAAGTCGCACCCCCTAGTGAGATAGATTGTAGGCCTTGCCCTAGGCACAGGAGAGTTCCTTCGCCTTTGTTCATCTTACCCACTTAGGTTGAGACCTCATCCCTCTCCCCAGTCTCTCACATTCACACCCTCGACAATCTCCTACCCACCTACAACTCATCTCTCCATTTACTTTTCCTTACTATCCCCTCACTATCCAATTTTCCACTATATAATTTTTAATTTAATTTCTTCAGGTACAGAACAAAAGGTGTGAAGCTATCCTTAAACGTTTATATTGCCAATTGAATAAAGTTCAATCGAACAAACGCCAATTTACCTGGGACATACAACATATGGAAAAAACAGCAGCACATCTGAGAAGATGTCTTGGAATTACAAAGTAATTTCCATCACTGAAGATTTAGGACTCTATATTCAAATGATAAAGCACAAGAGATTATACTATTTAGCTTAGCTGAAATTGTGAACGAGGTTCAGAAGTGGCTGGAGTGTGCGATGTTAGTAACAATTAAAGTTCCTTATCAGTTATTTTAACAAACACTTTAGCATTTTGTTTTCTGATGTTTTTCTTTCTGGATAAAGGAATTTCACTGTATCAATGCATGTGTTACCAATATTGTATTGAGTAATTTCAGTCCTGAAATCATTTTTAAGATTAATGCATTAATTTGTTAGCAAGTTGGTTAAAACATGAAAGTATTAAATTGAACCAGTTCTTTAAAAATGTTTCAAAAATATGCATCTGATATTAATGTTTTTATATTTTTGTGTGTGCATATTAAATTTTCTGAGCCTTCAGCTGAATTGATTAATACCACTTACATTCTATTTAGTAAGGAACATTTTTATTGTTACTTCTGTGTTAAAACATTTCCATTTTGTTGGACTTCAAATAAAAGATTTAAAGAACACGTAGTTTGCAATTTTAACAAATA
This sequence comes from Scyliorhinus torazame, assembly GCF_047496885.1. Lineage (NCBI taxonomy): Eukaryota > Metazoa > Chordata > Chondrichthyes > Carcharhiniformes > Scyliorhinidae > Scyliorhinus > Scyliorhinus torazame. The sequence goes on along the minus strand of NC_092714.1, from coordinate 146,004,358 downwards.
TTAGTCAAGTTCCTCTGGCATTATGGCAGTCTGCCGTTCCTTTTATCCATTAGTTTTTTTTTTACTCCATTGCTTCTCCACCTTTATCTCTTTTTGCTTCTCTCTATGTTCATATCTGCATCTTCACCTTTTTCTTTTGCCTTTCAGTTGTGAGGTATTGGATGTTGTGTGATGTGGCAGGAAAAATAACTGCATTTTGGATGAGCATTGCAAGGAAAGTGTTGTCTTCAATGGCTCCCTGTTCATTCCCTCCTCCAATAATTTGTGCTTCCTTCACTTCCTTGCCTCCATTGTTTCCCCTCCCCATTCATCACCCCACTACCTATTCTCATTCCTACCATCTCCTCACTCCTCTCATTATCCACACCCCTTTCCATTTGAATTGCATATTCAACCTTCAAATCCTCACCTCTCAGTTCCATTGCTTGTCACTGACCCTTGCTCTTAACCCTCCATCATTCCCTCCCATTAAAAGTGGATTCTGAGAAACAATAGGCCTATTCATCCTCAATGAGATTCATTCCTCCCCTTCTATCCTCCTTTCTTGCCTGCCTCCCTCAAAGGGGTTTGCAAAATTCAATGTTCTTTTTTAAGGAATCTTTCTCTCCATTGTCTTTATTTTTTTCTCTGTTCCTATCTCTCTCTTTGCCCCTTAGCTTAATATTGTTATGTATTAAGGAATACATCCCTGCTGATGGAACATCATGTGATCTATGGTGTCGTCAGCAGAGTGTTTGCGTGGGCTTCAGTTCTCCATCTTATACTGTATGAGTAACATCTGAATAAACCTCACATTGTGTTTGTTAAAAATCCAAGTGTGTGGCACCTCCATACCTTTCCTCTTTGCTGCACATTCAGAATATAACAAAAGAAAAAACGGAAGCTGAGGATTGAGGCAAGAAAATTGCTGAGGTACTAAAAAAAAACTACGACGAGAAAAGCGAAGACAATGTTAAGAGCGGAGGAGAAGATTCTCAGGACCGGACCCAGATGTCGATGGATGGAAAGGCCGCGATGAAGAAGGTTTGAAAAATAAGGAAGCCAAATTGTGAGCAAACAGAACAACAGTTTTAAAAAGAAAACTTGCTTGCGTTGGGAGTGGGTAGACTCCAGGCTGCAGGGAACCCGCATGTGGCGAAGTAATCTGGGTTGCGGGAACGGCGATTCAAAAGTCTTTCCAATTCTGTGCAAGCGACTATTCAAATAAGACACCACATTTAAGGCAAAAGAAAAAAATATATTTTGTATTGTGGAACAGGAGACCTCTTTCATACTGAGGGGAGACAGTGGCATAGTGGTATTGTTGCTGGACTAGTAATCCAGAGCCCAGGGTAATGTTCTGGGGACCCGGGTTCGAATCCCTCCGTGGCAGATGGTGAAATTTGAATTCAATAAAAATCTGGAATCAAAAGCCATGTCGTAAAAACCCATCTGGTTCAATAATGTCCTTTAGGATAGGAAATCTGTCGTCCTTGCCTGGTGTGGCCTACATATGACTCCAGACCCACAGCAATGTCGTTGGCTCTTAATTGCCCTAAGGAGGTTGCATCATTGATATCCAAGACCATTTATAATCAGAAGTTAAAGCATCTGTCATTAAACTATCAAATATTATCTTACAGATGTACACAGAAGAGATCACACGATTGAAAGGTTACATTATGGTAAAAGTAGAATTCAATGGACAAACAGCAGAGTTGCCGCTCCACATTGTCCTTGGGAACTTGCTTTCTTTATTTGGAAGTGTATGTTTGGAAAAAATCAAATGCAACAGGATTGGTGAATCAACTTGTTGATTCAAAGGATGAACTACAACAACTTCTGGAAAAGTGTAAAAAGGTGTTTGAAGACTCACTAGGCTCAATGACTGCAGATGAAGTCCAACTCAAAATTAAGCCAAACAGTTCACCAAAATGTCTCAAAGTCAGAACTGTACCAGATGCCATCAGGTCAAACGTCAAAGAAGAACTAGAAAGACTAGTCCAAACAGGAGTCACGGAAGCAGTTATTACAAGTAATTGGGCTACACCAATAATTCCTGTATTTAAACAAGATGGCTCAGTAAGGCTATGTGGAGATTTTAAAACTATAAATCCAGTATTGTGCGCAGATCCCTATCCATTGCTGCTGATCAAAGACTTATTTGCTAGACTTTCTGGTGGTCAGAAATTAAGTAAGATAGACCTATCACAGATGTTTCTACAAATGAATATGGCTGCGAAATCACAGCCACCCCTCATGACGCACAAAGGTCTGTGTCGTTACAGGAGACTTCCATTTGGGATAACAATTGCTTCTGCTCTTTTTCAGAGGTCCATGTATCAAATTCTGAGTGGGCAAAATGGGGTGCAATATTATCTAAATTAGATCTCATAACCGGTTCAAGTGAACAAGAACACTTGAAGCTACTCTGAAACGGCTCCAAAACCATAATCTCCAAGTTAAAAAAGAAAAGTGTGACCTTTTCAAGACATCCATAAACTATTAGAGTCACAATATCAATAAAGATGGTTTGCATAAGGAGCCGAAAAAGATGATGGAAATCTTAGAAGCACCACGTCCTCAAATTGTGACAAAATTGAAGTTGTTTCTGAGATTAATAAATTATTATGGGAAATAGGATCCAAATTTAGCAATACAATTGAAGACATTACACACTTTGTTATGTGCCAAACAGGCATAGCACTGGACAGAAGAATGCGAAAATGCGTTTAAAAGATATAAAGAAGCCTTAGAGAAGTCAGAGTCACTGGTTCACCACAATCCCAAACTCAAGTTACAACTTGCTTACGTTCTGTTACACTATGGGGGTTGGTGCAGTTGTCTCGCACAGAATGTCGTCAAGAGATGACATTCGTTTCACGAACTTGATACTTCAGAGGTTGTCAAAGGACAACAACAAGCACAAATTACCAGGAGGGAACAAAATTCTAAGAAATGAGTATTTACTCAATGAGAGCGCGTGCGAGCAGGAAGCTACACTACCAATGAAAAATCAGTTTCTGTAGTTATCCTTGCAAAAATAGTTCAATATCATATACCATACAGAGGGATAATGAAAGAGTTTGGCGACATCATACTGACTGTCATGTGAGAGTACCTTTAAGACATGGATGTTTAAGCAATGTACCTTTAAGAAAACAGTGATGTCAGAGAGTGGGTGGAGCTGAGCTCAGGTCAGCCATTTTGAAGTTTCAGTTTGGAGGAAAAGAGCTTGGGGAGTGTCTGTGTTTTGCAGTGAGCTGGATTTGCTGTGATCTCTGCCATGAAACACTATCTCGAGATTGTTTGGGTAATTTAAACTCATAATAGTAAAGCCTTTAACCTGATGTGATTCTGTTTAAAGGTGTTAAGTCTCTTGGAAGTTTGAAGAAACATTTTGAGGAATTATTTACTGTTGTAATATTTTCGGAGATTTCTCTGAAGTAAGGGGTGTTAAGAGATCCAATGTTTATTTAAGATGTTAAGTTGAGTTCATGGAATAAACATTGTTTTGTGTTTAAAAACCCACGTGTCCATAATTGTAATCCCACACCTAGGGAACAAGCCGTGTGCTAGGAAAAGCAACAAATACATTAAAGGGGGAGGTTGGTTGAACTCCATGATACATTTTGGTGTTCTGAAAACCCCTCGCCCATAACACTGACCAACGACTAACTTCGCGAAGTTAAATCGCTGAAACATCCCAAAAAGAATTTCCATTGAAAATCTAAGCAATGATACTTTGGAATTGAGACCAAACACAGAGACAAACTCAGATTCTGAGCGCGATCCACCCAAATGTGAACAGTGTCCCATAGTGAGATTAGCTGGGTGTAGCACCTTGGCAGTGCCAGCCTGGCACCCTAGCATCCTGGCAATGCCCCTGCCAGCTGGCAGTCCCACTTGGGCACTATGGCAATGCCATGCCGTCACCAGGTGCAATGTCAGGGTGCCAGGCTGGCACCACCAGGGTACCAACATACCCAGAGGACATGAACCTGGATCTCCAATCCCCTGGGAGACCTCTGCAAGTATCATTCCATCTGGTCCTCGTTCGTGACAAGGAACCCAAGGTCTCCAATGTGAGAGTTACATCCCACGCCCTGGTTAGATATCGGGAATGCATACTAGAATGAGGCTAGCTGTCTCACTCTAATATGCTGATTTGCCAGAAAGTGATCCCACCCACAATGGCCGGGATTCACATCGCGACATCTCGCGAGATTATGTTAGATCTAGTGAGGCGTGGAGAGCCGATTAGATCCTGGAAGTGAGATCTCCCAGCATCCACCAGTCGCGTTACGCTGTGCCACACTGCTTTCTGGGCACAACGCGACCGATAGATCCCACCCATAGTTTCTGAAGAATCTTCAACATCAATGGAGGTGGACATTGAAGTAACTTCATAGGAAGCACTGCCAACAGAAGGAAAAGAAGACATTTCCAAGGTCTTGAGTAGCCAGGTTCAAGAACATTGAGTACAACCTAAAAGAATAGACGGCCACCTGACAGATTGTCATATGAAATTGTAAAAAGACAAGTGTGCAAAGTAGTGTACCTAATATATAACCGGTTCCGTTGTTAAATGTAAAGAAAAATTGTCATTTGTACTAAAGAAGTAAAGGGGGAGGGGTGTTATGTATTAAGAAATACACCCCTGCTGATGAAATGTCTTGTGATAAGTAGTGATGTCAGCAAAGTGCTTGCACAGGCTTCATTTCTCCAATTTAAATTATATGAGCAATATCTGAATAAAATTTGCATTGTGTTTGACAGAAATACAAGTGAGTGGCACCTCCATACCGTTCCTTTTTGCGGCACATTTATAATACAACAAAAGAGAAAATAATTTAATAAATCTGGAGGTAAGGATTTAAGGGTTGAGTGCATAGTCCAAATGCAAAGACGTATGGATAGTAATAAGAGTGCAGGGATGATAGAAATTAGAACAGATAGTGTGATGGAGAATGGGAATGGGATACATTGGGGACAAGGAAGTGAAGTGAAGGAATGATTGCAAGAGGGGATGGGAAGGAAGCCATTAAGAGCAACAGTTTCCATGCAATTCAGTATGGTAGTATAGTGCTTATATTACTGCACTAGTAATCCAGAGACCTCGACTAATGATCTGGAGACAAAAGTTCAAATTCCACAAGAGGAACTGGAGAATTTAATTCAATAATTTAAATGATCTGAAATTAAGAACTATACCAGTAATGGCGTCTTTGAAATGTCTGGATTGTCATAAAAATGCATTTGGATAATGAATGCCCTTGAGGGAAATAAATCTCTCATCCTTAGCCTACCTGATTAGAATCGTAGAATTTATAGTGCAGAAGGAGGCCATTCGTCCTCTCGGGTCTGCACCACCCCTTGGAAAGAGCACCCTACTTAAGCCCAGGCTTCCATCCTATCCTCGTAACCCAGCCTAACCTTTTGGACACTCAGGGGCAATTTAGCGTGGCCAATCCACCTAACCTGCACGTCTTTGGACTGTGGGAGGAAATCTGAGTGCCTGGAGGAAACCCACGCAGACACGGGGAGAAAGTGCAAACTCCACACAGACAGTCACCCAAGGCTGGAATTGAACCTGGGACCCTGGAGCTGTGAGGCAGCAGTGCTAACCACTATGCCTTGTATGTGATTCCAGGCCTACAGAAAAGTGGTTGACCATTAACTGGCCTCTGATATGTCCTGATAATTCACTCAGTTATCTAAAACTGCTACAAAAAGGCTCAATAAGAATAAAACCAAATGGCACCAATCAGGGCACCCAACACATCAAAGACACACCTGCCCAGGAAACCAACCAAAGTCCACCGTATTAACATCTAGGTACTATTTCAAGCTTTGTAATGGTAGATCTTGCTAACCTTCATAGAAGGTAAAGGGACAGAAAGCAATAAGGGCTGTCTCACAATATGAGGATGGAGATGCGAAGATCATTGCGTGAAATGCCCCAGAAATTTATGTCCAAGCCTCTTGATCTACACAAATAAGCTAAACTGAGTTTTAGTGCCAGTGAACTAAGCTTGAAGACAGGGGAGCACAAATATTATACAATAGAGTTGACACTTTAATAAGGATTCCACACCGTGTGAAAATAAAAACAAAGTTTTATTTACAAATGATATGTATACACATTTCCCAGTAAGCCCTTACCGAGTTCCTGCTTGGTCGATGTCTTACTGGCCAATTATATGCACTGAATGATTTAGATACACGACCCTAGGGGGGATGCTCATATTCCGCAAAGAGCACAGGGAAGACAGCATTCCAACCCTGTAAGTCCCGTGTGGGATATTACATTCCTTCCACCCCGCCTCCCCCAATGTCCAAAGACCCCCTCGATGAACGGTGAAAAGGAGAAGGAGGATCAGGGGGAGGATGTCAGAGTCCCTTTGACTCCGGTAAGTCTCATGGAACTGATGCAGCGGATCAGTAGACATATACCGTGCCGGTAAACGTCATCTGCTGCAGGAGGTCCGTCAGGAGGAAACTGAACTACGGACTCGACGTCTGCGACCTCCAAGGGCTGCATTTCCACCTCGGAGTTGGAAGACACGATGTCGGCATCAAGAGATACTGGAGATGTCACAGTAGGTTGGTTTGGCAATAAAGCCGGACGATCCAGGGCAATTTTCTTCTGGTATTTGTGGACTTTTAGAACATAGAACAGCACAGTACAGGCCCTTCAGCCCACAATGTTGTGCCAACCATTTATCCTAATCTAAGATCAACCTAACCTACACCCCTTCAATTTACTGCTGTCCATGTGCCTGTCTAAGAGTCTCTTAAATGTCCCCAATGACTCTGACTCCACCAGCTCTGCTGGCAGTGCATTCCACACACACACCTCTCTGTGTAAAGAACCTACCTCTGACGTCTCCCCTATACCTTCTTCCAATCACCTTAAAATTATGTCCTCTCATGACAGCCATTTCCACCCTGGGGAAAAGTCTCTGGCTATCCACTCTATCCATGCCTCTCATCACCTTACACACCACTATCAAATCACCTCTCTACCTTCTTCGCTCCAGTGAGAAAAACCCTAGCTCCCTCAACCTTTCTTCATAAGACATGCCCTGCAGTCCAGGCAGCATCCTGGTAAATCTCCTCTGTACCCTCTCCAAAGCATCTACATCCTTTCTATAATGAGGTGACCAGAACTGGACACAATATTCCAAATGTGGTCTAACTAGAGTTTTATAAAGCTGCAGCAAAACCTCGTGGCTCTTAAATTCAATCCCCCTATTAATCAAAGCCAACACACCATATGCCTTCTTAACAATCCTATCAACCTGGGTGGAGACTTTGAGGGATCTATGTACATGGACCCCAAGATCCCTCTGTTCCTCCACACTTCCAAGAATCCTGCCTTTAACCCTGTATTCAGCATTCAAATTCGACCTTCCAAAATTAATCACTTCACATTTATCAAGGTTGAACTCCATCTGCCACTTCTCAGCCCAGCTCTGCATCCTGTCAATGTCCTGCTGTAACCTGCAACAACCCTCAACACTATCTACAACTCCCCCAACCTTTGTGTTATCGGCAAACTTATTAACCCACCCTTCAACTTCCTCATCCAAATCATTTATAAAAACCACAAAGAGCAGAGGTCCCAGAACAGATCCTTGCGGGACACCACTGGTCACCACTTTTGTCTCCAAGGGAGCAACCTCTGTGAGCAAATGTGATCCAAGTGTCGTTTCATTAGTTGCCCAGTAAGAGTGAACTTGGTAAGAGTCTCGTCCCGTTTGATGGACGACAATCTCAGAGAGCCAGCAAGCACCGTTGCAAAAATTAGAAATGAACATCGCGTTGTCAGATCTGAAGCGACGGAGAGGTCGACGGAATCCATGGAAGAGACCTTGCAATAGCTTGTGATCGGTGATGATAAAAAAATGGTGGCCATAGACGTATAGGTGAAATTTCTTTACAGTGAATACAACTGCCAGACCTTCTTTCTCAATCAGGGCATATTTTGTCTTGGCCACAGCCAGCATCCAGGCAAAAGCGATTGGACAGTCACAGATGTCGTCCATTCATTGGGGCAACACTGCCCATGCCATATGGTGAAGCATCGCACATGACGTACAACTGTTTTGAGGAGTCAAAATGTGTCAGCACCCTTAAACAAGATAACCATCACTTCACCTTGTTAAACACCATATCCTGAGCCTTGTCCCAAGCTTTAGGCTGGTGCTTCTTCAAAAGCATGTGGAGGGGTGTGAAGATGGAAGCCAAATTGGGAATAAAATGCCCATAATAATTCACCAACCCAAGAAAAGAGCGAAGTTCCGTGGCGTTTCGTGGAGTGGGGACCATTTTGATTGGTTATACCTTCTCGGCAACCACGTATAGGTCTTCTCGGTCCACCTGATGTCCCAAATATACAACATCTTTCATGTGAAACATGCACTTCATGCAGCACAGGTGGACCCCATATTCATAAAACCGCTTCAGTACCGCCTCAAGGTTCTGCAAATGTTTTTGTTTCATGCCCCCGTGACCAACACACCGTCTAAGTAAACCGTGAGGTGCAGCAATCCACGCAGGATGTTCTCCATGAAGCAATGGAAGACTGCACACGCCGAGAAGACACTGAACGGAGGCCGGGTATACTTACAAAGTCCCTTGTGTGGATTAATCGTGACGTACTTCCGTGAGGAGTCATTGAGCTCCAGCTCTAGACAAGCGTTGCGGCCAATGTTGCATATAAATCCTCGATATGAGGTAAATTGCAACGGTGTAATCTCGAAGCCATGTTCACTGTCAAAGACAGTGGCGGACTGTCTTTTCTGACTTCATGATGGAGACCACTGACGCCACGCAATCAGCAAAGCGGCAGGCCAAATAATGCCCAAACGTTCCAAACGTTGAAGTTTGGTCTCCACCTTCTGCACTAGAGGTAGGAAACCAGGCAGGCACGAAAATAGGGAGGCTGGTCTTCTGGATCCACTTGGATTTTAGCCATGGGGGCCATGGTATCCAAACCAAGCTGGAAAACCTCCAGGAAATTGCTCAGTACCATACACAAACCACCACTTGGAGGATATGCTGCCAATCTAACTGCAGCTGATGTAGCCAATCACACCACAAAGGGCTAGGGCTGTTTCCTTGCACAACTGTGAGGGGAAGGCACACTGACTGGCACCCATAAACCATCAGAGTGAGGGTGGACCTCATGATATTCTGTCGTTCCCCTGTATAAGTGGCCAAACTAGCTGCCATGTCAGCCAAAGACAAATGAAGCACTCCTTGCTGATAAGATCAAAATTGCTCTGCGCCACTACAAATGGCCTCTTGCATATCCAGCTCCATTTGGAGCATATAACCATTCAAAGAACAAAGAAATGTACAGCACAGGAACAGGCCCTTCGGCCCTCTAAGCCCGTGCCGACCATACTGCCCGACTAAACTACAATCTTCTACACTTCCTGGGTCCGTATCCTTCTATTCCCATCCTATTCATATATTTGTCAAGATGCCCCTTAAATGTCCCTATCGTCCCTGCTTCCACTACCTCCTCCGGCAGCGAGTTCCAGGCACCCACTACCCTCTGCGTAAAAAACTTGCCTCGTACATCTACTCTAAACCTTGCCCCTCTCACCTTAAACCTATGCCCCCTAGTAATTGACCCCTCTACCCTGGGGAAAAGCCTCTGACTATCCACTCTGTCTATGCCCCTCATAATTTTGTAGACCTCTATCAGGTCGCCCCTCAACCTCCTTCGTTCCAGTGAGAACAAACCGAGTTTATTCAATCGCTCCTCATAGCTTATGCTCTCCATACCAGGCAACATTCTGGTAAATCTCTTCTGCACCCTCTCTAAAGCCTCCACATCCTTCTGGTAGTGTGGCGACCAGAATTGAACACTATACTCCAAGTGTGGCCTAACTAAGGTTCTATACAGCTGCAACATGACTTGCCAATTCTTATACTCAATGCCCCGGCCAATGAAGGCAAGCATGCCGTATGCCTTCTTGACTACCTTCTCGACCTGTGTTGCCCCTTTCAATGACCTGTGGACCTGTACTCCTAGATCTCTTTGACTTTCAATACTCTTGAGGGTTCTACCATTCACTGTATATTCCCTACCTGCATTCGACCTTCCAAAATGCATTACCTCACATTTGTCCGGATTAAACTCCACCTGCCATCTCTCCGCCCAAGTCTCCAGACAATCTAAATCCTGCTGTATCCTCAGACAGTCCTCATCGCTATCCGCAATTCCACCAACCTTTGTGTCGTCTGCAAACTTACTAATCAGACCAGTTACATTTTCCTCCAAATCATTTATATATACTACAAAGAGCAAAGGTCCCAGCACTGATCCCTGTGGAACACCACTGGTCACAGCCTCCAATTAGAAAAGCATCCCTCCATTGCTACCCTCTGCCTTCTATGGCCTAGCCAGTTCTGTATCCACCTTGCCAGTTCACCCCTGATCCCGTGTGACTTCACCTTTTGTACTAGTCTACCATGATGGACCTTGTCAAAGGCCTTACTGAAGTCCATATAGACAACATCTACTGCCCTACCTGCATCAATCATCTTAGTGACCTCCTCGAAAAACTCTATCAAGTTAGTGAGACACGACCTCCCCTTCACAAAACCGTGCTGCCTCTCACTAATACGTCCATTTGCTTCCAAATGGGAGTAGATCCTGTCTCGAAGAATTCTCTCCAGTAATTTCCCTACCACTGAAGTAAGGCTCACCGGCCTGTAGTTCCCGGGATTATCCTTGCTACCCTTCTTAAACAGAAGAACAACATTGGCTATTCTCCAGTCCTCCGGGACATCCCCTGAAGACAGTGAGGATCCAAAGATTTCTGTCAAGGCCTCAGCAATTTCCTCTCCAGCCTCCTTCAGTATTCTGGGGTAGATCCCATCAGGCCCTGGGGACTTATCTACCTTGATATTTTTTAAGACACCCAACACCTCGTCTTTTTGGATCACAATGTGACCCAGGCTATCTACACCCCCTTCTCCAGACACAACATCTACCAATTCCTTCTCTTTGGTGAATACTGATGCAAAGTATTCATTTAGTACCTCGCCCATTTCCTCTGGCTCCACACATAGATTCCCTTGCCTATCCTTCAGTGGGCCAACCCTTTCCCTGGCTACCCTCTTGCTTTTTATGTACGTGTAAAAAGCCTTGGGATTTTCCTTCACCCTATTTGCCAATGACTTTTCGTGACCCCTTCTAGCCATCCTGACTCCTTGCTTAAGTTCCTTCCTACTTTCCTTATATGCCACACAGGCTTCGTCTGTTCCCAGCCTTTTAGCCCTGACAAATGCCTCCTTTTTCTTTTTGACGAGGCCTACAATATCTCTCGTCATCCAAGGTTCCCGAAAATTGCCGTATTTATCTTTCTTCCTCACAGGAACATGCCAGTCCTGTATTCCTTTCAACTGACACTTGAAAGCCTCCCACATGTCAGATGTTGATTTGCCCTCAAACATCCGCCCCCAATCTATGTTCTTCAGTTCCCGCCTAATATTGTTATAATTAGCCTTCCCCCAATTTAGCACATTCATCCTCGGACCACTCTTATCCTTATCATTCATTTGGATCAGAAAGTGAATAGGGGACACGGGCACTGCCAAACTGTCTAGCTATAGGTTCAGATCCCGGCTCTGGGTCACTGTCCGTGTGGAGTTTGCACATTCTTCCCATGGCTGCGTGGGTTTCACCCCCACAACCCAAAGATGTGCAAGTTAGGTGGATTGGCCACGCTAAATCGCCCCTTAATTGGAAAAAAAATAATTGGGTACTCAAAATTTATTTATTAAAAAAAACTGTCCAGCTGTATCTCAGCCTCATCCTTGGCATCTTCTGGCTATTCCAGATGCACGGCTCGGCTCCTGGGTTGATGCCTTCCTCGTTCGGCACTCGTGAAGCACTGGCCATCCTGCTTCCGTCAAGTACGCCTAGACCGGTGTCCACATTTAACGCACACACTGGAATTGCCTTCAGCCAACTCTGGGCATGTTGCATGTCTCAGTGTCATGCTCTTCGCCCAGTGCCAGAGTCACAGTGGCATTCGGTCCAGGTCGCGGGGGTACCACATAAGGCGTGATGCCTCAAAATATTCACCTCCACTGCTCGTATCTCTTGGATGCCGTGTTCTGCACTTTCCTGGGATAGGGAAATCTGCAGCGCTTGCTGAAAAGTTAGGGAGACTTCACCCAAAAGCTTTTTCTAAGTTTCCAGGTTTTCGATCCCGCAGACCAAGTGATCGTGGAGCATATCAGACAAAACAATTCCATACTTACAAAACTTGGTTATCTTCCATAGCTGAGACACAGACTCGCCAGTGGATCTCTCCACCGTGTTAAACCAACATCTTTGAATGATTATCGATGGGGTTGGGTTTACGCCATAAGTGTCACGAGATGCTTGAATGTTCGCGTATCCAGCATCTGTGGGTACGTGAAACACCCTAAACTTTGCCGTCCGCAGGCCGTCAATAATATGACCGTCTGGCGCTCGTTCTCCGTGATATTGTTGGCCCGGAAGAAATAACACATGCGTTAAGCGTATTGGTTCCAGTCTTCAACACTGGCGTCAAATGCATTTAACCACCCAAACAGAGGCATAATGAATCAAAGAAATCCAAACCTGGGTCCTGAAAATCGGGTAGGTGGCTCAGCTGAGTAGGTCACAGCGTCGACAGAAAATCAGTTCTCTCCCCGTTTAATAAAGACACGGGGAGTCCACACCGAATAAAAATAAGAACAAAGTTTTGTTCACAAACGAGATATATATACACTTCCTGGTAGACCCCTACCAGGTTCCTGCCTGATCGGCGCCTTACTGGCTGACCTTATATACATTGAGTGATTGCGATACCCCACCCCTAGTGGGGGAGCACATGCATGGGGAAGACAAGCATTCCCACGCCGTAGGTCCCGTGCGGGATATTACAGACACCAAGCTATATAAGGAGATAGCAAGTCAAATGTAAGAGAGGCAAAATCAAGGATATAAAAAAACAGAAAACTGATGAAGAGGATTGAGGCACAGAAACGGCATTTCTGAACAAACCAAAATAATCATCGACTAAATCAGTGGAGATTGTGTCGAGAGCAGGGAAGATTCTCGAGACTGAAATACAAAGAACAAGGAACAATACAGGACAGGAATAGACCCTTCGGCCCTCCAAGCCTGTACCGGCCACAATACCAATCTTTGCCAAAACTTTCAGCACTTCCTTGTGCTGTATCCCTCTATACCCATCCTATCCATCTATTTGTCGAGATGTCTTTTGAACACCGTTTATGTATCTGCTTCCACAACCTCCCCTGGCAACCGTTCCAGGCACCCACCACTCTGTGTAGAAAATCTGTCTCGCACATCGCCTCTAAACTTTGCCCCACAGACCTTAAACCTATGCCCCCTGGTGACTGACCCCTCCACCCTGGGAAAGAGTGCCTGCTCAGCCACTCTAATCATGCCCCTCATGATCTTGTAGACAGGTAACCCCTCAACCTCCGTCTTTCTAATGAAAACAGTCCGAGTCTATTCAGCCTCTCCACATAGCTAACACCATCCAGACCAGGCAACATCCTGATAAACCTCCTTTGCCCCCTCTCCAAAGCCTCCACATCTTTTTGGTTGTGAGGCAACCAGAATTGTGCGCAATATTCCAAGTGCGGCCTTACCAAGGTTCTATACAACAGTAGCATGACTTGCCAGTTTTTGTACTCAATGACCTGTCCAATGAAGGCAAACATTCCATATGCTTTCTTGGCTACCTTGTCCACTTGTGTTGCCACCGTCAAAGATCTGTGGACCTGCACACCCAGATCTCTCTGGCTTTCTATATCTTTAGAGTTTTACCATTTACGGTATATTTCCCCTCTATGTTAGACCTACCAGAATGTAATCTCACATTTGTCCAGACTAAACTCCATTTGCCATTTCTCTGCCTAAGCCTCCAACCTGTCTACATCCTGCTGTATCTTCTGACAAACCTCAACACGATCTGCCACTCCACCAACTTACTAATCAAACCGGCCACATTTTCCTCCAAATCATTTATGTACATCACAAACAACAGAGGCCCTGTTGTCGGTGATGTACAGGTCCCTGTGGAACATCACTAGTCACAAACTTCCATTCAGAAAAAAAACCCTCTACTGCTACCCTTTGCCTTTTGGGACCAAGCCAGTTCTGTATCCATCTTACCACCTCACCTCAGATCCCGTGTGACTTCACCTTTTGTACCAGGCTGCCATGAGCACCTTGTCAAAAGCTTTACTGAAGTCCCTGTAACCAAATCCACCGCCCTCCCATCATTGTCATCTTTGTTACCTCCTCAAAAAACTCGATCAAGTTTGTGAGGCACGACCTCACCTTCACAAAACCATGCTGTCTCTCGCTTATGAGTTCAATTGTTTCCAAATGAGTATAAATCCTGTCCCTGAGAATTCTCTCCAATAATTTACCTACTACCGACGTGAGGCTCACGGCCTATAGTTTCCAGGATTATCCCTGCTACTTTTCTTAAACAGCGATACCACATTAGCTATTCTCCAGTCCTCTGGATCTCACCTGTAGCCAATAAGGACACAAAGATGTCAGTCAAGGCCCCAGCAATTTCCTCCCTTGCTTCCCTCAGGATTCTGGGATAAATCCCATCTGGCCCAGGATACGTATCTACCTTAATATCTTTTAAAAGACCCAATACCTCCTCCTTTTCGATGTTAACATGATCCAGACTGTCCACACATTCTACCCAAGAATCAACTTCCATAAAGTCTCTTTCTTTGGTGAACACTGATGCAAAGTACTCATTTAGTACCTCTCCCATTTCCTCTGGCTCAACACATAGATTTCCCCCACTGTCCTTTCCCTGGTCCAATCCTTTCCCTGGCCACCCTCTTGCTTTTTACATATGAATGAAAAGCTTTGGGATTTACCTTAATCTTACTTGCCAAGAACTTTTCATGACGCCTCCTAACCCTCCTAATTTCCCATTTCAGTACATTCTACTTTCTTGATACTCCTCAATGGTTTTGACTGTTCCCACCCTTCTAGACCGTACAAAAGTCTCCTTTTTCTTCCTCGTTATGCAAGGCTCCCTAAACTTTCCATACTTATCCTTCATTCTCTCAGGAACTCGACTTTCCTGAATCCTAATCAACTGTTGTCGCTTGAAATACTCCCACACGTCCGATGTTGATTTATTATCCAATAGCCGCACCAAATCCAAATTCTTCAATTCCTGTCTAATGTTATTGTAATTTGCCTTTCCCCAGTTTAGCACCTTAACACAAGGGTTACCCTCATCCCTGCCCAAAAGTACCCTAAAACTTACGGAACTGTGGTCACTACTCCCAAAGTGTTCCCCTACTGAAACCACAACCACCTGTCCAGGCTCATTCCCCAATACCAGATCCAGTACTGACCCTTCCCTAGTTGCACTATCTACATATTGCATCAAGAAGGCTTCCTGGATAAACCTTACAAACTCTGCCCCATCCAAACCCCGAGCACTAAGCGAGTCCCAGTCAATATAGGGGAAATTAAAACCACAACAACCCCGTTACCTTTGCACCTATCCAAAATCTCTCTACCTGTCTGCTCCTCTATCTCTCAACATTGTGATTGACCCCTTCCTGTTCCTGAGCTCTACCCAGATTACCTCATTGTATGAGCCCTCTAAGGTGTCCTCCCGCAGTACGGCTATAATATTCTCCTTAACCAGTAATGCTACTCCCCCACCCCTTTCACACACACATGTCGGGCAAAGCAAGCGCCAATGCTGAAGGTTTTCAAAAGAAAAATCAAACATAACCTTGAGTAAAGAAGAACGCTTGCCATTGAAGGGGTACAGTCTGGATTGCAGAGACCACACATGTGGCGAAGCTAGATGGTCTGTGGGAACAGGGATTCAGAAGTCTTCTGACTCTTTACAGACCACTAATCGGGAAAAAGTCAGATGGAAGCAAAAAAAAAAAGAAAAAAATTCTAAGCTACAGTGTGGGGAAAGGGATTGCTTGTGCCATATATCCAAAGCAATTGGAAGGGAGGAAATTGGTTGAAGTATAGAGCTTCGGAGTAGAGGTCCGAAATGGCGGGAATAATGGGCTCCATGGATGCATTTGATCAAGACAATGAGACTCGGAACTCATATGATTTAACATTCCAATTATATTGGACACATCGACCCCAGAGATTGGGGACAGATCCAATCACTTGGGACTCAGGGTCAAGGGCCGCCCCGGGAGGCGGGAAGCCCCTGGGCCCTATAAAAGTGGAGGTCCAAGTTCAGATCTCTCTCTCTCTCCTCTTCGCCTGCTCGAGACCTTCGCAAGAACAGCAACCGGCAACAGTATGTTTGAATCCAGTGATCGCTATCCGGTAGAGACACCTAGCCACCGACCTGTAGCAGCCTTTTGAATCCCGCGGGCCAGATCTGATTGGACAAGCCATTCGTTTCCCTGACCTGGTGAGCTCTTCCTAAGTTAGGTATTGGCGAGTAGTGATAGGTTTATTATATAGAAAGTAGTATTAGGGTATTAATATTGCTTGTGGTATGTAATAAATGACCGTTGTTTTAATCCTTACTAAGCGGTGTGCTGTGTTATTAATCATAACCTGAACTTGAACCACGTGGCGGTATCATAAAGATACCTGGCGACTCATGAGCAAAGGTGACGTAATCAGAGCAAATAGACTAAGGTTAAAAAGAGCAACATAATCCAGAGTGTGGACACCACCAGACCTTTTCTCTTTGTGGTGAACTAAATGATATAACAAACAACTTACGCATTTTCTCACAGATCAACATATACTGTGTAGGTGACTTCCGGTTGCGGCGATGCACTGCTAAGCCGCATGTTTCGCCAGCTCCCGTTCTAACGGACTTTTGGGCTCTTTTCGGGAGCCCCACCGGAAATTTTTTCAGACCAAACCCAGTGTGGGGTGACGAAGGAAGGTGTCCCCCCAGGTGTGTATGGAAAGGATCGGTGGTCGTGGCCAGATTGTGAAGGATCCTTTGGAGCAGCGACAGAGAAGAGAAGGAAGAAGCAAGATGGCGGCGGATGGAGCCCAGACGACATGGGGACCGGACCAGCAGGAATTCCTCCGACGGTGTGTGGAGGAATTAAAGACGGAGGTGCTGGCGCCGATGTTATTGCCAATCGAAGGGCTAAAAGAAACACAAAAGGCCCAGGCGATAGAGCTCCGTGGAGTGAAGGCAAAGGCATCCGAAAACGAGGATGAGATACAGGGCCTAGCGGTAAAAATAGAGATGCACGAGGCGCTACATAAGAGATGTATCAAAAGGCTCGAAGTCCTGGAGAATAGCTCGAGGAGGAAGACCCTCCAGATTCTGGGTCTCCCCGAAGGAGTGGAGGGAGCTGACATTGGGGCTTATGTGAGCACAATGCTCCATACGCTAATGGGAGCTGAGGCCCCCTCGGGTCCCCTGGAGGTGGAAGGGGCTCACCGGGTCCTTGTGAGAAGACCAAAGGCTGGAGAACTACCAAGGGCGATTGTGGTGAGATTCCACCGCTTCACTGACAGAGAGGCTGTTTTGAGCTGGGCCAAGAAGGTACGGAGTAGCAGGTGGGAGAATGCGGTGATACGAGTGTATCAGGACTGGAGCGCGGAGGTGGCGAGAAGGAGGGCGAGCTTTAAAAGGTCCAAGGCGGTGCTTCACAAGTAGAAAATAAAGTTTGGGATGCTGCAGCTGGCGCAATTGTGGGTCACGCACCAAGGGAAACATTACTACTTTGAAACGTCGGATGAGGCATGGACCTTCATCCAAGAAGAGAAACTGGACCAGAACTGAGGGACTGATGCTGGGGGCGTGACGACGAGGTCGATGCATAGAAATGTAAATTGGGGAATGGGAGGTTCACAGTATCGAGACGATAGACGGGGACTTTTTCTCCTCTTGACGGGGGGACACTGAGAAATGTGGGCGCCGGTGGAAAAAGAGACTGAGAGGGGGGATGGGGAATGGGGGAGCTGCGCCATAGGGGGCGGGGCCGATCCAGGAAAGCGTGGATTCTTTTCCCCGCGCTAGAGAGATGATGGCGGGAAGATAGGTGCAGGAAGGAAGAGAGTTCCACGCACAGGGTGGTCAAGGAGAGAATGGGGGAAGCCGGGGTCAGTTGGAGTCAGCTGACTTTCGGAAGCATCATGGGGGGAGTAACCATGCTAGATGGAGATCTAGCAGGGGGGGGGCGGGGGGATCAACTGGGTTGCTGCTGCTGGGAGCGAGAGGGAGCTGGCAAGAGAAGAGGTGGTCGGGACGGGAGGGTGCGCAGGACCCGGATGGGGGAGTGGCCTAGAACAGCAGATGGCTAGTCTGCAGGAGGGGGTGGGGGGCGGGTGCCCCCCAGGGGCGGGCGGGTGCCCCCCAGGGGCGGGTGGCCCCCCAATCCGGCTGATCACGTGGAACGTGAGAGGCCTAAATGGGCCGATTAAGAGGGCCCGAGTGTTCGCGCACTTAAAAAGACTGAAGGCAGATGTGGTCATGCTTCAGGAGACGCATCTGAAGGTGGCGGATCAGGTTAGGTTAAGGAAAGGATGGGTGGGACAGGTGTTCCACTCAGGGTTGGAAGCGAAAAATAGAGGGGTGGCGATATTGGTGGGGAAACGGGTGTCGTTCGAGGCTAGGAATATAGTGGTGGACAACGGGGGTAGATATGTGATGGTGAGTGGTAGATTGCAGGGAAAGGAGGTCGTGCTGGTAAATGTATATGCCCCGAACTGGGATGACGCGGGATTTATGAAGCGGATGCTGGGACGTATCCCGGACCTGGAGGTGGGAAGCCTGGTAATGGGGGGGGGATTTCAATACGGTGCTGGATCCAGGGTTAGATCGGTCTAGATCCAGGACCGGAAGAAGGCCGGCAGCGGCCAAGGTGCTTAGGGGGTTCATGGAGCAAATGGGGGGAGTGGATCCGTGGAGATTTGCTAGGCCGCTAGGATTATTGGCGGATGAGGGGGTCTGTGGAAGGGTGCGGGGATGTATTGAGAGGTACCTGGAGGCCAATGATGATGGTGAGATCCAGGTGGGAGTAGTATGGGAAGCGCTGAAGGCGGTGGTTAGGGGAGAGCTGATCTCCATTGGGGCTTATAAGGAGAAAAAAGAGGGCAAAGAAAGGGAGAGATTAGTGGGGGAGATTTTGAGGGTGGATAAAAGAAATGCAGAGGCCCCGGACGAAGGATTATATGGAGAGAGGCGAAGACTTCAGACAGAGTTTGACCTGCTGACCACAGAGAAGGCAGAGGCACAGTGGAGGAAGGCACAGGGGATGAGATACGAATATGGGGAAAGGGCGAGCCGGCTGCTGGCCCACCATCTTCGCAAGAGGATAGCGGCGAGGGAAATTGGGGGAGTCAGGGATGAAACGGGAACTACGGAGCGGAGAGCAGGGAAGGTAAATGAGGTGTTTAAGACCTTTTATGAGAGGCTATATAGGTCCCAACGCCCGGAGGGAAAAGAGGGAATGCAACAGTTTCTGGACCAACTAAGGTTCCCGAGGGTGGAGGAGCAGGAGGTGGCAGGTCTGGGGGCGCCAATTGAGGTGGATGAGGTAACTAAAGAGCTGGGGAACATGCAGGCAGGGAAGGCCCCGGGACCAGACGGGTTCTCGGTGGAATTTTACAGGAAATATGTGGACTTGTTGGCCCCGCTGCTGGCGAGATCCTTTAACGAGGCTAGAAAAGGGGGACTCTGCCCCCGACAATGTTGGAGGCGACGATATCACTAATCCTGAAGCGGGATAAAGATCCGCTGCAATGCGGGGCATATAGGCCTATCTCACTCCTGAATGTAGACGCCAAGCTGCTGGCAAAAGTGTTGTCGACGAGGATCGAGGATTGTGTCCCGGGGGTGGTGCATGAAGACCAGACAGGGTTTGTAAAGGGGAGACAACTGAATGTCAACGTGCGAAGGCTGTTGGGGGTGTTAATGATGCCCCCAGCGGAGGGGGAGGCAGAGATAGTGGTGGCGATGGATGCAGAGAAGGCATTTGATAGGCTAGAGTGGGAGTATCTATGGGAGGTGTTGAGGAGGTTTGGGTTCGGGGAGGGGTTTGTCAGTTGGGTCAAACTCCTATACGGGGCCCCAGTGGCAAGTGTAGTCACAAATCGGCAAAGATCGGAGTATTTTCAGTTACATAGGGGAACAAGGCAGGGGTGCCCCCTGTCCCCATTACTGTTCGCGTTGGCAATTGAACCACTGGCCATAGCGTTGAGAGACTCTAAGAAATGGAGGGCGGTGGTTAGAGGGGGAGAGGAACATCGAGTGTCACTCTACGCAGATGACCTACTGCTATATGTGGCGGATCCTGTTGAGGGGATGACAGAGGTTATGCAGATATTGAGGGAGTTTGGAGATTTTTCCAATAATCTAAATATGTCCGTTCTATTTAGATAGGAATCTAAATATGGGGAAGAGTGAGCTTTTCGTAGTACACCCTGGGGATCAGGGAAGAGGAATAGACGCCCTGCCGTTAAGGAGGGTGGAAAGGAGCTTCCGATATTTGGGGATTCAGGTAGTCAGGAGCTGGGGAACTCTACACAAACTCAATCTGACGCAGCTGGTGGAGCAGATGGAGGAGGATTTCAAGAGGTGGGATATGCTGCCGTTCTCACTGGTGGGCAGAGTGCAGGCAGTAAAAATGATGGTCCCCCCAAGGTTTCTTTTTGTGTTTCAATGTCTCCCCATTCTGATCACTGAGGCCTTTTTCAAGAAAATAGACAGGAGTGTTATGAGTTTCGTGTGGGCAGGGAAGACCCCGAGGGTAAGGAGGGGGTTCCTGCAGCGCAGCAGGGACAGAGGGGGACTGGAGTTGCCGAATCTGGACGACTACTACTGGGCCGCCAATGTGGCGATGGTTTGTAAGTGGATGAGGGAGGGCGGGGGGCAGCGTGGAAGAGGCTGGAGATGGCGTCCTGAAAGGGAACGAGCCTAAAGGCGCTGGTGACGGCGCCGCTGCCGCTTTCCCCGAAAAGGTATACCACAAACCCAGTGGTGGTGGCAACCTTAAGGATCTGGGGGCAGTGGAGGCGACACAGGGGGGTGACGGGTGCCTCGGTGTGGTCCCCGATCAGGAATAACCATAGGTTTGTCCCAGGAAGGATGGACGGAGGGTTCCAGAGCTGGCATCGGGCAGGAATTAGGAGACTGAGAGACTTGTTTATTGACGGGGAGTTTGCGAGCCTGGGAGCGCTGGAGGAAAGGTATGAGTTGCCTCCGGGGAATATCTTTAGATACATGCAAGTGAGGGCGTTTACGAGGCAACAGGTGAGGGGATTTCCGCTGCTCCCGACACAGGGGATCCAGGATAGAGTGATTTCCGGGGTATGGGTCGGGGAGGGCAAAGTGTCTGAAATATATGAGATGAGAGACGAGGGGGAGGCGCTGGTAGAGGAGCTGAAGGGAAAATGGGAAGAAGAGCTCGGGGAGGAGATTGAGGAGGGGCTGTGGGCTGATGCCCTAAATAGGGTAAATTCCTCTTCCTCGTGTGCCAGGCTTAGCCTGATACAATTCAAGGTTCTACACAGAGCAAGACTGAGCAGGTTCTTCGGAGTGGAGGACAGGTGCGGGAGGTGCTTGGGAAGCCCGGCGAACCACACACATATGTTCTGGTCATGTCCAGCACTGGATGAGTACTGGAGGGGAGTGGCAAAGGTGATTTCAAAGGTGGTGAAGGTCCGGGTCAAGCCAGGCTGGGGGTTAGCTATATTTGGGGTAGCGGAAGAGCCGGGAGTGCAGGAGGCGAAAGAGGCCGATATTCTGGCCTTTGCGTCCCTGATAACCCAGCGAAGGATCCTACTTATGTGGAAGGAAGCGAAACCCCCCGGCGTGGAGGCCTGGATAAACGATATGGCAGGGTTCATAAAACTGGAACAAATGAAATTTGCGTTGAGAGGATCGGCTCAGGGGTTCTCCAGGCGGTGGCAACCGTTCCGTGACTATCTCGCGGAACGTTAAGGGAAAATAGATCGTCAGCAGCAGCAGCCCCGAGGGGGCGGGGAAGTGGGGGGGAGCACTATATATATTTTTTTGTTACTTTGTTAGTTCACTATTTTATTTAAATAATGTTACTTATTAGCTATTGTGTTATTTTTATGTTGATTTGTAAAGTGGAAAAATTGTGTTTGAAAACTTTAATAAAATCTTTTTTTTTTTTAAAAACATATACTGTGTAAAGGACAGGATCTAGATGGAAGTTTTTCAAAATAATTAATCTTAAGGACATGACAAAATCCTCCCAGAGATATTCCTGCAAAATAAATGAGACAAAGACCTAAGGTGTAGAAAGTTAATATTGCAAAGCTCTGATTGACTGGTGGACTAAATCATAAGTCTGCAATATGCAGATACAAAGGGCAACAATGGGAGAAAATAACATTTTCTGGCAGGGTCTGTCATGGGAATAAAATCTTAAGAAAGCAGAAGCCAATTAAGCCCCACTGTTTAGGAACAAGAAAGATATTTAGAGGTGACATGAACTGAAGCTGTCCACATTAAAGGGGCAAAGAAACACAATCTGTTATTGAAACAGCATTTTGAAGAATGACTCAATGGTTCTACCAGAACCTGAAATTCTTAAAGGGCCAATTAGTCTGTATCACTACAAGTATCAATATCACTAATGCATTTCTGAAGATTTACCCTGGATAGTATTTCTGACAAAATCATAAATACAGAGAATGAAAATGTTGATGATTTTCTTTTTATCAAGACTCCAGCCTAACCAGAAATTCTGTATTGTATAGCCCCGATGAATTTAAAGAAATGTGCTCACTGGTATCATGCTAGTTTTACAATTTATCTTTGCATATGTTATACGTTTTAGTTACCGTTGTATAAAGAGTCAGAAGTCCTGTTCCTTTTCACCAAACACCATTTATTTCACTTCTACAGCCTCTGCACAAAACTCCAACAACACACCACCTGACAGAGGCCACCTGAAGCCCCTTTACATATCAGTATCAATTAATGGATTCTTAACAAAAATGAGACAACTAATTGCAATGTCTCTTAACCCATTACTTAACAGTCTCCCCTTCCTTGGAGAAAAAATAATAATTAGGTGAAAACAAAATTTCATGAAACTCAAAAACACACACATTATTTCCCCCCCTTTTTTT
The DNA here is from genome assembly GCF_047496885.1 of Scyliorhinus torazame. Classification (NCBI taxonomy): domain Eukaryota; kingdom Metazoa; phylum Chordata; class Chondrichthyes; order Carcharhiniformes; family Scyliorhinidae; genus Scyliorhinus; species Scyliorhinus torazame. The sequence goes on along the minus strand of NC_092714.1, from coordinate 145,981,236 downwards.
TTGGACGAGAAAGAAAAAAAAACACTCACAGAAACAAGCACCCTTCATTAACAATATCCAAAAGTTTCTGTGAACTCGCCCCTCTTTTCGTAAAACAGTCTGACAGTTTATAGCTCCTGTCGACTCATTTCATTTTTGTTATTTCCCCTCTGTTCAACATTTGCTTCAAACTTGCGATGTCTACACTTTTTGTAGAGTGCACATTTTCCCACAAGGATTTATTGTCAATGTGACAGTCAATAGGTATATTACCCAAATCCCCTAATCCCAAAATTTCTGTCAATATCATACTTCTATAAAAGGCCTATCCACCTCCTCTACAAGGCTTAATGTCTCAGCAGCCAAAGTGCTTTTTACCACTCTCCTTATTTTCTTTGTTTCCCACACAAGCGGGAAACATTTACCATTGTTCCCCAAAAGGAAAATTATAAAACCTCCTGCGCTTGAAACCCCATCAAATAAATTTGCGTAGGACGCATCACTATAAACTATGAGTTTCAAGTGCCTAAGGTCACCTAAAACCGGGAACTTCAAAACACTCCTGCATTTTTAGTTTGGCCAACGCTTTATTTGCTCTTATTATGTCTTCCACTTTGGGATCATTCATTTTTGTACTCAACTCTAAGACATCAAAACTCACGTCCGGTCTAGTCTGTCTACCTAACCCGTTCAGTTGCCCAATTAAACTTCGCAGTTTCACTTTTTCATCTTTGAAACCATTGCGTCTTTTTGTGAAACTCGGCCATGACTAATTGCTATTGGGCTGATGCTTTCCAAATAAGATTGCTGACGTAAAGTTGCCCCGAACTTAGTCTGTCCAATTTCCAGTCCAATATATTTAAATGCACCGGAAGCCTGACTTCCAACCCTGAATTCTTTCCTCAAACCAGAGATTACAATAGCTTCAAAATCACTAGTCCCACCCTACAAAAAATCATCGACATGTATCATAGAAATGCCAGAAAGATTTCCTTCATAGTGCCAGTAAAACATTGCAGGATCTGCTTTCAACTGGCAACAGCCTAACTTTAACAAAACTGACCTTACTGAAAAATACCAGACTCTAGATGCATCATTTAATCCATATACACATTTGTTCAACTTCCAGAGTACGCCTTCTGTGTTAGCTGCTTCTTTAGGAGGTTGGAGAAAAATGTATATCTGGAGCTGATGCCCCTGCAAAAAGGCAGCTTTTATATCTATAGATTTGCATTTCCATGCCTTTGTGGCTAATCGAGCCAAGAAGATCTTTAAAATAACCTTTCCTGCTGTAGGTGAATCTACTCTTAAATCCTGATCTTCTAAGTTTTCTTCAAATCCCCTTGCCACAAGCCTGGCCTTTGCCTTATAAGTTCCATCCGGAAGAACCTTTTCCATGCAAATCCATCTGTGGGATAGAGTTCTTTGTCCCCTATCAGGTACTTCCGTGTATACCCCAAGTTCATTCCAACTATGCAGTTCTTGCTGTTTAGCATCTTTGTTAACTTTTCATATCATTTATTGGAAGCCACCAAAATCTCATGTGCATGTGGGCTTCTACCCCTATTAGTATTCGTAGTCTTACTCATGTTCCGAGACCTTGATAAACTACGTCCCCTCTCCCGCCTGGTAACTTGTTCTATACTGCTACTGCTTGATCTTTCCTATCTGCTGTGGGATGTCCTTTCAAAATTCTCGACCTTTTCCTGCGGACCTGTTCACTAACCGATGTACTATCTGAACTGGCACTGCGTTTCTGTGACCTCCATTTTTGAACTTTGTGTTCCCAATCCATTGTCTTAACTCCCTCCCCTGAATGCTGTACATTCAACCAATGTTTATACTTTCCAGTGGCCTTCCCTGCTCTAATAACAGTTGCATCCTTCCATTGACTAGGCCCTTCAGGCAAGTATGTCACCTTTGTACCAACTTTTGGTAGTTGTCCTTTCGGAAAAATGGCCTTAACCCAGATCTTAAGGTCCACAGCCACAATGTTGTTAAAATCCCTGGCCAAAGGTAGGGTTACTATCGACCGTGCTGGTGTCCTTCTGTACTTCCTACAAACTTCACAGCAATCACTAACCTGTTCTATCAGTTTAGTATAGTCTTCATCCCTTACCCCTGCATCCTTTAATAAATTTTTCAGCCTCCAAGGAGACGGATGTGCAAATTGCCTATGCAGTTTTAAAACAACAAGCTTTTTATCAGCGAAAGTCTCATTTTCAACTGCCATTAACACATCCTTAACCACTCTACTTGAAATATTATTTGTCAGTAATGGAATACAATAGTGTCCCGACTGTGTAAATTGTAAGTCCACCGCCATTCCAAAAACTGTTGCCTTATCCTGTTCCATATCCACTTTCATGTGTGCTTTCTTCATCGATGGTCTGCTCAGAAGCAAAGGTATCTCACTTGATACAACATCCGTGCTAATGAAATGATTCACTCCAGCAATATTGCAAGGGATCACTGCTCTTTTCAGCGACTTCAGAGTATTATCATCCCCAAACCTGAAACTTGTGGAACTTTCAAATTCCTTAACCTTGTTATGACTTTCAGCATTCAAAGAGTCCAGATAACATTTTAACCAGTCAATTCCACACACAGTAGATGTGCAGCCACTGTCCAATACAGCACAATTGAAGGATTCTGCAACCAACACCCTCATTACCGGCGTAAAACTGCTTGTTAGTAGGACAATGTCTTCTCTCTGAACACTATCTTTTTCCTCTTCTGACTCTTCCGTGTCATGTGCCGCTTCAAACACTCTATCATAACGTTTTGGATAGTTGAAGACATAATGGTATTGAGAGTCACATCTAAAACATCGAGTTATCATGTCCCGTGCATTTCTGGGGTTCATCTTCCGATTGTAAGTTCTAACTGGGTTTCTGTCTTCATAATTTCCTTGTCTCGATCTCCTTCTATAGTCTTGGGCCCTGTTCGTAGCCGTACAATTTCGCCATCCTGTTAGTAGTGTATCTTCCATATTCTGCTTTATAGCAGGCTGACCTATTTGAGTCATCAGAGCCATCGGAATCGAATGTTTCCCCAGAAACTTCTTTAAAGCTTTTGTCATCTGATCGAATAAGGTATCCTCATCCGTAAACTGAACTCCTGTCAAAACCAGGAGCCTATCCATGTTGCTCACTCTAGCACAGTCAAGTAATTTAAAGGCCAACACAGACTGTGGAAATTCCAGGTTGTGTTTCTGCAGCCTTTTATATAGTCTGCCAAATTCCATTATATAGTCTTCCATAGAGAATTCCTCTATTTTCCGGAAATTATCAAATTCCGACCATGCTTCATACGCACATAACAAGTCATCTTTCTTGTAAATCTTATCCATATATTGTAATATAGTCCCCAGACCTTCTTCTGAGTCTAACTCTTCCAATTCCAGCTCAGAAAGCACTTTGTTTTGGATTTTACTGTCATATGGTAGAGTAAGAGCCACTGCCATACCTTGTTTTCTCTTTCCCAAGGCAGTTATCTTAGTCCACATAACTGCTGCACTTCTCCATTGGTCGTACGATTCCCATTCAGAAAATAAGGGGGGATAGTCATATCCAGCCATCTTTATCCTGGGTTCAGCCATATATTCCTCCACCAATCCCTCCAAACTTGAAAAGCTGCCCTCAACGAATAGATCCCCAAAACGCTCAATCCCCGCCTGTCGCCACCTCCGGAACCTCTGTCCAGCAACCCCGACACAAACCTATGGTTCCCACAGATCAATGGCCAAACCGAGGCCCCCTCTAGCCTCAGGTGCTGCCGCCACTGTCCCTACACCCTCAGAGCTACCACCACTACTGGACTTGTGGAGTACCTAGCTGGCGAGAATGGCAGAGGTGCCGTCAACAGTGCCCCGAGGCTCGAGACCTTACACAAGGCTGCCTCCATCTGCTCCCTTACTGACCCCGCCCCCACTACCCACTTCCTAAGCATGGCTATATTCGCCACCCAATCATAGTTCATCAAATTTGGAAGAGCCAACCCGCTCCCCCTCGTCCCCGCTCCAGCAGCACCTTCCTGACCCGCAGGTCTTTACCCGCCCAGACAAACCCCCAAATCAGTACATTAACCCTCCAAAAAAATACCTTTGGGATAAAGATCGGGAGATTCTGGAACACAACTAAGAACCTCGGGAGAACTGCCATCTTCACTGATTGCACACATCCCAATATTAGCTGACAGATGCCACCCCTTTACAACCCCCGTTTGATCTTTTCCTATCAACCCGGGCACACAGTCCCCAATCCGTGAGGCAAAAACCTTGGCCAGAAACTTACCGTCCACATTTAGCAATGAAATTGGCCGGTAGGACCCACTCTGCTCCGGGACTGTATCCTTCTTTTATCCCTCTTTAAGATTAAGGAGATCGAGGCTTGCGATAACGTGGGGGAAGCATCCATTTTTCCCTCGCCTCATTGAATGCCCTCATCAGCAGGGGCCCCAGGTCCCCCGAAGACTTTTTATAAAATTCCACTGGGAACCAACCTGGGCCCGGGACCTTCCCCGCCTGCATCGCCCCATACTCTCCAACACCTCCAGCAGCCCAATGGGGACTCCCAGTCCCTCCACCAGGTCCTCCTACACCTTAGGGAATTCCAACCCGTCTAAGAAGTACCTCATTCCTTCCACCTCGGCCGGGGGTTACATAGATTATCATAGAATTTACAGTGCAGAAGGAGGCCATTCAGCCCATTGAGTCTGCACCGGCTCTTGGAAAGAGCACCCTACCCAAGGTCAACACCTCCACCCTATCCCCATAACCCAGTAACCCCACCCAACACTAAGGGCAATTTTGGACACGAAGGGCAATTTATCATGGCCAATCCACCTAACCTGCACATCTTTAGACTGTGGGAGGAAACCGGAGCACCCGGAGGAAACCCACGCACACACAGGGAGGATGTGCAGACTCCGCACAGACAGTGACCCAAGCCGGAATCGAACCTTGGGCCCTGGAGCTGTGAAGCAATTGTGCTATCCACAATGCTACCGTGCTGCCCCCACGGGACCAGTGGGAGCGTGTCCTTTCTAAGAGTCATCCGTACATATCCCCACAGTTTCCCTCCCCCAGGCTGTCCGTGTCCAATAACTCCTCTAGCATTGTGCAGTGAAGTGATTCATTTTGGAATGTCGAATTTGAATGCTGAATACAGGGTTAAAGGCAGGATTCTTGGAAGTGTGGAGGAACAGAGGGATCTTGGGATCCACGTATATAGATCCCTCAAAGTTGCCATCCAGGTTGATAGGGTTGTTAAGAAGGCGTATGGTGTGTTGGCTTTCACTAAAAGCGGGATTGTGTTTAGAGCTGCGAGGTTTTGCTGCAGCTTTATAAAACCCTGCTTAGACCGCACTTGGAATATTGGGCGAAATTCTCCTACCCGCCCCGCCTCATTTCTGCCCCGACCGGCCGGCGGGAGTCTCCGTAACACCGGCCGGTCAATGGGGTTTCCCATTGTGGGGCAGCCCCACGCCGTCGGGAAACCCCCCGGCGCCGGCAAAATGGAGACTCCCGCCGGCGGAGAATGACGCCCATTGTGTCCAGTGTGGGGACAGTGGCGGCAGCACCTGAGGCTAGAGGGGGCCTCGGTTTGGCCATTGATCTGCGGGAACTAGAGGTTTGTGCCGGGGGGGCTGGACAGAGGTTCCGGAGGTGGCGACAGGCGAGGATTGAGCGTTTTGGGGATCTATTCGTTGGGGGCAGCTTTTCAAGTTTGGAGGGGTTGGTGGAGGAATTTGAGCTGCCAAGCGGGAATGGATTCCGGATTTTGTTAGGAGGCAGGTCCCGACCTTTCCCCATCTGCCGCCCCTGGGGTTACAGGACAAGGTGGTGTCAAAAATAGGGGTGGCTGAGGGCAGAGTGTCAGAAATCTATAAAGAGCTAATGGAGTGGGAGGGTGCCCCGATTGGGGTAGTAAAGTGTAAGTGGAAGAGATGGGGAGGGAATTGGAGGCTGGGGTGTGGGAAGAGGCTCTGAGGAGGGTGAACGCTTCCTCTTCATGTGCGAGGCTTAGCCTTATTCAGTTCAAGGTGGTCCACAGGGCACATATGACTGTGGCCAGGATGAGTAGGTTTTTTGTAGGGGTGGAGGATAGAAGTGGGCCGTGCGCGGGTGGGCCAGCGAATCATGTTCAAGTTTTGGGCTTGTCCAAAGCTGGAGGGATTCTGGCTGGGGTTTGCTGATGTTGTGTCGGAGGTCTTGAGGATGGAGGTGGTTCCCGAGTCCAGAAGAGGCAATCTTCAGAGTGTCAGAGGATCCGGGACAAGAGAGGCCGATGTCGTGGCCGTTGCCTCCCAGGTCACCCGGGGACGGATCTTATTGGAATGGCGGGACTCGGGGCTGCCTAAACCGGGGGTTTTGAATGTGGACAATGTGCGGCGGTGGTGGGAAGGAGAAGGGGTAGAATGGGTTAGGATGGAGGAGGAATCTTGTAAGGGGTCTAGTTTGAGGGCGATGGTGACGGCAGCATTGCCAATGGCTCCGGGTAGGTATTCAAGGAGCCCGGTGGTGGAGTCCACAGTGAAGATATGGAATCAGTTGAGGAGGCATTTTAGTATGGAAGGGGTGTCGGTGCTAACGCTGCTGTGCAAGAATCATGGGTTTGAGCCGAGGGGGGGGGGGGGGAGGTGTTGGGGGGGGGGGGGGGGTGGATAGTGTATCCAGGAGGTGGAGGGAAGTGGGGCTGGTCAAGGTGAGGGATCTGCATTTGGAGGAAGGGTTCGCCAGTCTGGAAGAGCTAAGGGAGAGGTTAGAGCTGCCGAGTGGGAGTGAGTTCAGGTATTTGCAGGTTAGGGACTTTGCGCGAAAGGTTTGGAGGGGATTCCCTCGGTTGCTGGGATACTCCCTGCAGGAGTGACTGCTGCTTCCGGATGTAGAAGGGGAGGGAAGAATTGGGGATATATACAAGTGGCTGGGGGAGCAGGGAGACGAGCGGGTGGTGAAGATCAAGGATGAAATGGGAAGCGGAGTTGGGAATGGAGATCAATTGGGGAGTATGGAGTGAGGCACTGCGAAGGGTAAACGGGACCTCCTCTTCTGCAAGGATGAGCCTGATACAGTTTAAGGTGGTGCATATGACTCGGGCGAGAGTGAGTGGGTTCTTTCAGGGGGTAGCAGATGAGTGTGAGAGGTGCGGACGGGGGCCAGCAAATCACGTGCAGATACTTTGGGGTAGCGAAAAATTAGGCAGATTCTGGGCGGGAGTGTTCGCGGTCTTAGCCAGGATAGTGGAGGAGAGAGTGGGCCCGGACCCTTTGGTGGCGATATTTGCGGTTTCAGAGAAGCCGGAGCTCATGGAGAGGAGGAAGGCCGATGTCTTGGCCTTCGCCTCTCTGATTACACAGCGGTTTAAAAAGGAGTTCGGGGAGGTGGAGGGCAGGAGGCGGGTCGGTGGAGTATCAGATATTTATTTTTTGGGGGTTATTTGCATTGATGTTTATTTGCTTTTTGTGTTCTGGTTGTGCTTGATGTATATATATAAATGCCTCAATAAATTTTTTTTTTTTTTAAATGAAATATGTCAAGGAGTGTCAACAGAATGGTCAAGTTGGAGGTGGATTTTCCATATTAATTCACGAGGCCCAAGAAGGACCAGAGTTCGGTGGCATTCCTCAGAGTAGGGGCCCCTTTTATGGCCTGAACCTTCTCCTGCACAGGGTGCAGGTCATCCCTGTCTACACTGTACCCCAAGTACCTTACCGTCTTCGGTCTGAACGGGCATTTGCTCCTCTTCAGCCGGCCACCAACTTGGGAGAACCGTCTGAGCACTTCCTCCAGGTTTTCCGTGTGCTCCTTGGCGGTGGTACCCGTGATGGACACATTATCCAAGTACACTTGTACTTTTGGCAGTCCTTGAGTTATGCCTTCCATTATCTTTTGGAAGATCACCAGGGCTGACGAGACCCCGAACCTTGGAAGGCGGGCATACTCAACTAACCCTCTCTCGTCGCGTATTTCCTTGATGCGGAGTCCAGTTCCACCTGCAGAAAAGCATTGCTCAAATCGAGCTTTGTCAAAGAGCACCGTCCCGCCAGTTTCACTTGCAAGTCTTCTACCCGAGGCATAGGGTAACGGTTCGGGTGGGAAACCCTGTTCACCATGAGTGTGTATTCCCCACAGAGTTAGACAGACTTGTTTGGCTTCATAACCAATACTATGGGTGTGGCCCACTCCACAACGGTACTTGACACTGCAGCTCTGCATCCACTGTGGCGAGTGAGGTGTAAGGAACAAGCCGCACCCAGGGATATATGAGTTGAGCCTCTGGGTCTGTGTAGATGCGAGCCTTCGTTCCCTTTATTCTGCCTCCTGAGCCTCCTAGAATACTTCTGGAAAATTCCCGGGACTTCATACACATTTCCAGTGCCCATCTGGATGATCTGCTGTCAATTGAAACAAAGGACGCGTAATCAATTACGCCGGCAGATTAGGTCTCAGCCCCTGCACCGCAACTAAGGGTGGCCTGACTGTTTGCCGCCGTGGGTCACCAGGGTCACGATGGTTTCCATGGTGCTCAGGCGTTCGCCTGTGTAGGTCGCTAATTTGGCCTTGGTGTCTCACAGGGTTATTGGCAAAATCCCTGTACGAAGCTGGCGAAAGGTCTGTTGGCCAACGATGAAGACAGTGACTCCTATGTCCACATCCATCACCAGAAGGTGTCCGTTCACCTGCAAAGTGACCTGGATCAGCGCCACCTTCAGGGTCGTGATGCAGTTTAGCCGCATCATATTGCCTTTCTTTGGGTGGAGCCATGTGTAAGGCCCTGGCAAGTGACGATTTCAGCGCCTGCTGTGGGCGGAGTACTCTCCGGCAGTTCTGGCATGACCACTGCATGATCTCCGTCCACACGTCTGGCAATGTGGTTGGCATTTCCCCTCATCCTTGGGGGAGGTATCGCGCAGGTCCGTAGCAGCTCCTGAGTACAGGACCCAATTGTGGTATTGCATCTTCAGTTGTCTCTTGACAGGTGATCTGGCCAATTGGGCACTTCCTGATATGTCACGGGAGTTCGATACGGCGGTTGGGTCAAGCTATGGACCCCATAGGCAATGGACCCTTGAAGCCCCTGTACTCCTTTCTCTGCATTTTCGCGGTGTGGTGAACCACTGTATTAGGGGATGTAAGGTAGGACCTGCTCTACAGGTTCGCCGGTAGCCCCTGCCGGTTGGCTCCGCCTACTAAGAACTGTATAAATATGCATGACCTCCAGTGCCCTGCCATTTCGCCAGCTGCAGCTGGAGGCCACGCATCTGACTGCAATAAAGCCACAGTTGTATCCAACTTTAGTCTTTGTGCAATTGATCGTGCATCAATTTATTACAGTCAGATTTTCCACAGAATGGATATCCGAATTAAGCCCGATCGCCTGCAGCTGGATCCGCACTCGCCCGCGCCAGAAAAGACTTTACATGTTTTGAGGCCTACATCAACGCGACGGACCCCGCGCCAACGGAGGCTCAGAAGATAAACGTCCTGTACTCCAGACTGAGCTCCAGCGTGTTCCCGTTGATCCAAGACGCCACGAATTACACAAAAGCAATGGAAGTCCTGAAGGAACACTGCACACAGAAGACGAACACGCTCTTCGCCAGGCATGTACTCGCCAACTGCTCGCAACTACCTGGTGAGTCCATCGAAGACTTCTAGCGGGCCCTAATTCCACTTGTCCGGGACTGTGACTGTCAGGCCGTTACGGCCGCCGAGCACGCGAACCTCCTCATGCGCGATCCTTTCGTGACGGGGATTGCATCGGACTGCATCCGAGAACGATTGCTGGAAGGGGCCACGCTCGAACTGGCGGAGACGAAAACCTTGACCCTCTCCATGACGGTCACATCCCGTAACGTGCAATCGTACCCCTCCCGTCGCGCTGCCCACCCTTCTACCCCTCCCTACCCCTCCTGGACCCTGCCGACGACCTCCTCAGCCGGGGCCTTGCCTTCCCAATACGCCTGCGCCGCACACCGATCCGCGCACCCCGGGGGTCCCCGCTGCTACTTCTGCGGTCAGCAGAAGCACCCCCGGCAACACTGCCCGGCCCGCACTGCCGTTTGTAAAGCCTGTAGTAAAAAGGGCCACTTTGCAGCTGTGTGCCATGTCCGCACAGTTGCGGCGATCGCGCCCGCTATTGCCCCCTCCCCCACGCCAGACGCACAATGGGAGCTGCCATCTTCTCCTCCCGGGGCCATGTGCGACCAATGGGCGCCGCCACCTTGTCCCCCTTCGGCCACGTGCGCCCTGTGGGCGCCGCCATCTTGTCCCGACCCGGCAATGTGTGCACCATGGGTGCTGCCATCTTGTCCCAACCCCGCAATGTGCGCGCCATGACCCCACAGGGTCTCCGGACATCCCGACATCGGAACCGCACACGCTCGCCACCCGAAGCATCCGATGGCTACCCACAGCTCGCTTCGATGATGCTGGACCAATCTCGCCCGCACAACCTGGCCACGGCGTCGACGACGGTGAAAATCAACGGCCACGTGACCTCGTGCCTGCTGGACTCCGGGAGCATCGAAAGCTTCATTCACCCAGATACGGTAAGGCGCTGCTCCCTTGCGGTCCACCCTGCCAATCAAAGGATCTCCCTAGCCTCCGGATCCCACTCCGTCCCGATCCGAGGCTTTTGTACAGTCACCCTCACTGTCCAGGGCGTAGAGTTTAGTAATTTCCGCCTCTATGTCCTTCCTAATCTCTGCGCTGCTGGGCCTGGACTTCCAGTGCAACCTCCAGAGCCTCACCCTCAAATTAGGCGGGCTCTTACCCCCCTTACAGTTTGCGGCCTCGCGACCCTCAAGGTCGATCCCCCCTCACTTTTTGCCAATCTAGCTGCGGATTGCAAGCCCGTTGCCACTAGGAGCAGACGGTACAGCACCCAGGTCAAGAACTTCATCAGGTCTGAAGTCCAGCGGCTGCTTAAGGAGGGTATTATCGAGGCCAGCAACAGCCCCTGGAGAGCCCAAGTGGCAGTGGTTAAAACTGGGGAGAAACACAGGATGGTCGTGGACTACAGCCAGACCATCAATCGGTACACGCGGCTCGACGCGTACCCCCTCCCACGCATATCTGATATGGTCAATCAGATTGCGCAGTCCCAGGTCTTCTCAACAATTGACGTGAAATCCGCCTACCACCAGCTCCCCATCCAGACGTCGGAGCGGCCATACACAGCCTTCGAGGCGGACGGTCGCCTCTACCACTTCCTTAGGGTCCATTTCGGTGTCACAAATGGGGTCTCGGTCTTCCAAAGGGAGATGGACCGAATGTTCGACAAGTACAGTTTGCGGGCCACCTTTCCGTACTTAGATAATGTCACCATCTGCGGCCATGACCAGCAGGACCACGATGCCAACCTTGATAAATTCCTCCGCACTGCCACTTCTCAACCTGACCTATAACAAAGAGAAGTGTGTGTTCAGCGCGACCCGGTTAGCCATTCTCGGCTATATAGTCCAAAATGGATTTCTCGGGCCCGACCCCTAGCGCATGCGCCCCCTCATGGAACTTCCCCTCCCCCACTGCCCCAAGGCCCTCAAACGCTGCCTGGGGTCTTTTCCTACTGCGCCCAGTGGGTCCCAAACTACGCGGACAAGGCCCGCCCACTCATTCAGTCCACCCAATTCCCCCTCGTGGTCGAGGCACAACACACTTTCGCCCGCATCAGAGCAGACATCGCCAAGGCCGGGATGCGCGCAGTGGACGAGTCACTGCCTTTCCAAGTAGAAAGTGACGCTTCAGACGTCGCCCTTGCCGCCACCCTAAACCAGGCAGGCAGACCCGTGGCATTCTTTTCCCGCACTCTTCATGCCTCGGAAATTCGACACTCATCCGTCGAAAAGGAGGCCCAAGCTATCGTTGAAGCTGTGCGGCATTGGAGGCATTACCTGGCCGGTAAGAGATTCACTCTCCTTATGCACCAACGGTCGGTAACCTTCATGTTCTATAACACACAGCGGGACAAGATCAAAAATGATAAAATCTTGCGGTGGAGAATCGAGCTCTCCACCTATAATTACAAGATTTTGTATTGCCCCGGTAAACTCAACGAGCCCCCAGACGCCCTCTCCCGAGGTACATGTGCCGGTGCACAAGTGGACCAACTCCGGGTCCTACACGACAGCCTTTGTCACCTGGGGGACACTCGATTGTACCATCTGGTCAAAGCTCGCAATCTGCCCTACTCCGTCGAGGAAGTAAGGACAGTCACCAGGGGCTGCCAGGTCTGTGCAGAGTGCAAGCCGCACTTCTACCGACCATGCGTGCCTGGTGAAGGCTTCCTGCCCCTTTGAACGCCTCAGTGTGGATTTTAAAGGGCCCCTCCCCTCCACCGACCGTAACACGTACATTCTCAGTGTGATCAATGAGTACTCCAGATTCCCCTTCGCCATCCCATGCCCCGATATGACATCTGCCACCGTCATCAAGGCCCTCAGCACCATCTTCGCTCTGTTCGGTTTCCCCGCCTACATCCACAGTGACAGGGGATCCTCATTCATGAGCGATGAGCTGCGTCAGTTCCTGCTCAGCAGGGGCATAGCCTCCAGCAGGATGACCAGCTACAACCCCCGGGGAAATGGGCAAGTAGAATGGGCGAATGGGACGGTTTGGAGGGCCATCCAGCTGGCCCTATGGTCCAGGATCCTCCCAGCCTCTCGCTGGCAGGAGGTCCTCCCTGACGCTCTACGCTCCATCCGGTTACTATTGTGCACCGCCACTAATAACACACCCCATGAACGTCTTTTTACCTTCCCCAGGAAGTCCACATCTGGGGTGTCGCTGCTGACTTGGCCAGTGACCAGTGCCGTAAGTACACTACCTAAGCGTAGCTGACCAGATGGGGGTCCTCAGGCAGGGCGGGGACCAGTGCCGTTACTCCACTGCCTGAGCGACCGGACAAGAACGGAAAGAATTTGTATTCATCGTGGATACTGCCTCTTATGATTACCTTCGAATCAGAAGAGTAGCTATAAATGGGTGTCTGTCGACAAACTAGTTCCTTTAACTGCCAGTGGGCGTTGAAAGAGTGGTGCCATGAATAAACTTTAGGTGCTCAAACAAACATTCAACATTTAAAAGTAATGAACTAAAATAACAAAATCGGGCAGGCTCCATCAGAAGGACACCTTAAATCTCCATCGGTTCCTTTTTACCATCATCTGGACACCTCATTGCTCTATAGCGAACAGAGTCGCAAAGGGGCTCGTCTGGTGGGAGTCAGACTCTGAGTCATCATCTTCTCCCAGTTGCCATACGCGTGACTGGAGTAGCTGTGCCAAAACTGCCTGGGGCAAAGTGGGGTCCATCTCATCATTCCGGATGAGTCTGTAAGAATTGTCGCGGTGCCAATGTTTCGTGTCGAGGTTGGAGGTGGTTGGGGGCAATCCATAGTCGTCGGGCGGTGGGTCCGGATCAGGGGCTTTTATGTACGTGGTCTCAAGGGGGTGGAACGAATCTTGTTCCGTGTCGCTGTGAGTAGGGCCGGGTGCAGAAATGTAATGGTGTTGCGGTGCCATGGGGCTGTCGCAGTCGCTGTCGGTGCGGGTTGAATGAAGGGAGAGGCGGAGTCGTGCCTCTGGGGGTGGAGTCGTAGTAGTGTCTGAGGATGGGCTGGACTGGTTGGGGGAGGGTAGGATTAGGTTGTCCTTGGCAGGGCGTGTTCATCTGCTGCTGCAAGGGAGATGTGGTGTGAGTAGTTGTTCTGTGTGCCATAAGCCTTAAGCTGGTTTATGTGAAACCATCCTGACTTGCCATTGGGATAAGTGATTTTATACACAGGGGGGCTGACTTTATCTGAAATGGAGTAGGGTCCTGTGAATTTGGGGGAAAGAAATGAACTGGGGTTGTATAGGAATAGCATGACCTGCTGCCCTACTACAAATTCTGTGGCATGTACTGTCTTGTCGAAACATACCTTAATTTGTTTCTTTCGTGTACCAAGCCTAAAAGCTGCGGCGAGCTGGGCTGCTTTTACATTATCGAAATCTGCCGTACTGCTTTCTCATGGGTGAGGGCGATGACTGTGGGGCTGGCCAAATCAAGCCCGAACAAGTATTCTGTTCCCTTCATGGGTCGTCCGGTCATGAGGGTGTGGGGGGTGTATCCTGTCGACATGGATACCGTGTTCCTTATGAACATCAGTGCAAAGGTACTGTGTCCCAAGTGGTATTGTGCTGTTGCACCATTTTCCTGAGGGTTGCCTTGTGGGTTCTATTCATTCTCTCTATGATTCCGCTTGATTGGGGGTAATAGGCAATGTGGAATTTTTATCGGATGCCGAAAATTGTGAGGACATTTTTCACGCGTCCTGTGAAATGAGAGCCTTGGTCTGACTCTATACTATGGGGAAGGCCCCATCTTGTAAAGATGTGCTGCGTTAGGATCTTGGCTGTCGTTTTTGCTGTATTAGTTCTGGATGGAAAAGCTTCCACCCATTTCGTGGAGGTGTCGATGATTACCAATACATACTTAAAACCATTCTTGCAGGGGGGTAGGGGTCCTATATAATCAATCTGCAAATTCGTCCAGGGGCCATTAACAGGGCGGGTGACTGAGCTGACCTTTCCTTGCATACCTGTCTGGATTGTTCTGGGCACAGATTTAACAGTTTTCAATGTAATGCGTTACATTGGATTTTAAATCGGGCCACCAGCAGAGAGGTCTGAGGTGGGCAAGGGTTGCTTCTATCCCTTGATGTCCATGGCTGTCATGGAATTGGCAGATAATTTGGTTTCTGTCTTGGGTGGGGACCACATAAATACCATCCTTTAAAATTATGCCGTCATGTGTCGTCAAAGTGTTTCTGTATTTATCGTAGGGGGCTGGGAAGTTGCCTTTTAAAACTTCCCTGAGCTTTTCGTCTTCCTTTTGGGCCTGAGCCAAATCTTGAATATTGGTCTGTGAGATCTGGACCACGTGTACTGGGGCACTCTCGGGGGGGATTCCAAAGGTGACCGTGTCTGGAACCTGCCTTTGCTAGGGCATCTCCCTTAACGTTACCAGGAGGGGAAGAACGATGGTGGCTACGAACTTTAATGATACCGTATTTACGGTCTTCAGCTGTCCTGAGAATATGCTGGAGTAATGGGGCTGAGGGTAGGGGTTTTCCATCCGCGGAAACAAAACCTCTAGATTCCCACAGGGGTAGGAATTCCGTTAAACTATTGCAGACATATAGGCTGTCGGAGTATATGTCGGCTGGGGTCGGAAACGAGTCGGGATGCTCTACAATATATGCTACGGCTGCTAATTCCGCTGCTTGCGAACCTCGGTGTCCAGGCAATTTCAATGATATCTCCTCTAACGCGTGTCCCTGCGCGTCCTCTACATATATGCCACAACCAGTAATTTGTTTACCGTTCAAAACTGTGGAGGAGCCATCCACATAAATCTTAAGGGGTGCGCCTATGTCTGTGGGCTGGGGTCTCTGGGGTGTAGCACCTGGTTTCGGGGGAGCTGACTTGGGTGCAAAGCATCCTGTATTGTGCCTGGTGGTGATGATTTCACACTCATGGGGGTGCCTGCGTAATGTAAATTATCTGCGAGGAACCTGTGTGTTTTTGTCCTTTTAACTGTAATGTCCCGTCCTTGTAAGAGAAGGGTCCATCGGGCGGCGCAAATTTGGCTGACTGTGCAGTCCTTTACTCTACCATCTAGTAGAAGTTGGGTTGGGGTGTGCTTTGTTAAAATGGTGACGGGGTTGAGTCCTGTTATGTAGGCGAAGTATTGAACAGCCCAAAAAACTGCGAGCAGGTGCCTTTCGCAGGCAGAAAATCCTTGCTCAACTGGGTCGGGAACTCGTGAGGCATATGCTACGGGGCCTAAACGATCGTGTCTCTCTTGGAGGAGTACGGCCGAAAGGGTTCGGTCGGTGGTTGCAACCTCAATTGCGTATGGGGAGAGTGGATCTGGGACCTGTAATGCGGGGGCTGTGCTGAGGGCTCGTTTTAATGCATCCACGGCATCCGTGTGCTGTGGAAGCCATTCCCATGTTGCTTGCTTTTTTAGGAGTTCGGAGAGAGGGGCTGCCTTTGTGGCAAAACCGTCTATGTGGTTCCTGCAGTAACCAACCAGTCCTAGAAATGACCGGAGGACTGTGACATTATGGGGCAGGGGTAATTTGACAATGGAGTCGATAAATTTCTGCTCGATGTCGCGTTTGCCATGGATGATCATTGCGCCTAAGTAAATTACTTTTTCCTGGAGAATCTGGGCCTTGTTGGGGTTTACCTTACATCCAATTTCGTGAAGGAGCCCTAATAATTAGGTGAGAAGCAAAATGTGCTCTCCCTTAGTGTCTGTCTGTAGAAGCAAGTCGTCTACATACTGGACAAGGCAATCGGGTCGGGAAAATTTGGATAATCCATTCGCCAGCTGTCGGTGGAAAATGGAGGGGGAGTTGTGGAAGCCTTGCGGTAGGCACGTTGGAATGGACCAAATGCCGTTGCTGATGTCCAAAACCCAAAAAAATTTTGACTGGAGTCCCTGTTTTAGCATTGTCTCGGGACTCGTGGCTACGGTGGGGGCTGTTACTGGGGTTACTTTGTTTAGTTCCCTATAATCGATGATCAGTCGCCATGATCCATCGGGTTTCCTGACGGGTCAAATTGGGGCATTGTCCGTTGAGGCTACTGAACGGCTTGGTCAAGCAGACTCTGGATAACCTTTGCGATTTGTTTCTGGGGGGGCTTGACATTCTCGTGCGTAATGTCCTAATTGTCCACCTTTGTGTTTTCTCCCTCTGCTTGTTGGGGAAGCCTATACTGTTTTGGGGGTTTGGGGTCGGGTCCGGTGATGTTTACTAAACCTGCTTTCTTGCCGCAGTCGTGCTTGTGCTGGGCAAAAGAAGCTTTGTGTCGGTGCAAAACGTCTCTAACATCTTTGTCCTGACTAATGGCTCGTGAATCGAACCAGAAGTCTCCTACTGCGCTAATCCTGTGTGCATAGTCTCCAACTGTAAGCGTGGCAGGGGCTCGTGCTGCCTTTGCCATTCTCCACACACATTTGTTTACGGGGTCGAACGAAAGTTTGTGGGAGCTCATAAAGTCTATCCCCAAAATGTGTTCGACTGTCTGCGGTAGATCTATGAGAACAACGGGGTGTTTGCTTTTAATGTTTCTTTTCTGAATCGCTACAGAGGCTGTGATGTGTCCCTGCTGCAAGTGTCCTGTGAAACCGCTGAGAGTAATGGTGTCTGTGATGGGCCAGGTGTCTCGTTGAAACATTGTGGAGGAATTTAGCGTGGTGGGGGACCCTCCTGTGTCCCAAAGAAATTCTATGGGGTGTCCCCGGACCGTGCCTTCCACTACCGGTCTTCCGGACTTGTCCCAAAGGGTGTTGCAGACCCAAGTTGCGGAGTCCAAACACTGTCAATCGGTGCCGTTCATGTCTGCGTTCTTGGAACGGGCGCTAACACTATGAATGGGTTTGGCCCTATTCTTATTCAGGGTATTTGCCTGCTGGTTTCGCTGTTGTTTATGGAGGGCTTGACATTCTCGTGCGTAATGTCCTAATTGTCCACAATTGTAACACTAAGGGATTTAGGCTGCTGTGGGCTGTTTCTTCCCTCATTTACCCATGCGGGGTTCTGATGCGTCCTAACTGGATGCATGTAAGCATCTGCCTGCTCTTCCTCTGCTTTACTGTAATCTGACTTTCCATGAATGGACTGTTCCCTAGCTCGGGACAATCTCTTTAGTACCCATTTCTCATTGTGGGTCTCGTCTGAGGGGTCATAATTGGAACAAGCTCTCTGTCCTGCTTCGGTCGCGTGAGAGACTAGGATTCGAGTCCATATTCTCTGGTGTCAAATGGGCGCGGGCTAACTCTCCGAATACTGCTGTGAAATGAATCCTAAGGCGTCCAGCAAACGCTGTTGGGTGCTCTGTCTTTTTCTGCTTACATTTATTGAGGCCTTCTACGAGGTCTCCCTTAGTGTGGCCGAACGCATCTCGGATCGCTGCATGCATTTCTTGGAGTGTGCCTCCTCCTACATTTTGTGGGTCGGGAAGGGCTGCCACGACTGAGGGGTCGAGGCTCAAAACTGTGAGCTTCACTTGCTCTTTTTCATCCAGGCCGTACATGGTCGCCTGCTGTTTAACCTTTGCAAAATAATGTTGTGGGTCCAATGTGGGTAGGAATGATGTTACCTTATCACGCGCGTCCCTTAATTGAGTGACGGTTAACGGGGTTGTGTACAGAAAATTGGGGTCTCCGTTTGTTGTGGCCCTGCGCTGTGTGGTGACAGGGTTCATGGGATTGTGCTCTGCCTGTTCAGTCGGGGGTGGGGGTGCTTTTCTTTTCTGAGGTTTGTCCTGAGTACATGATCCATGTACATATTGATGGGCAGTTTCATTTAACTCCTGCCAATCGGGGCCATTTTCCTGATCTAACTGGGATCCAAATGTATTCTGGAATCCATTTTGTACAGAAAGCAGGGATTGCAGGTCTGCAATTTGCTTTCGGCATTTGCCATGGTCTACCGAGCTCTGCCTTTGTTCCGTTGTGGAACTGTGAAGTGCTCGTAGGGCTGCTTTTAAATCGTTACATTGTTTCTTTAATTGCTCGACTTGGTGTCCTGTTTCTTCTCGTACCAACACCGCGCGTTGCGTGTCTTGGTAGGCCTTATCGTATTGTGACTGAAAGCTGCTTAGGTGGGCGAGACAAGATTGGTGTGCCCGTTTGACATCAGCCATCTCCTTGTCCTTCGCCGCGAACTGCTCTCTAAATTGCCTGTTAACTTCTTCGTACTCGCTAACGTCTCCCTCACTATTCTTATCTCTCTCTTCAATCTCTCTGCAGAGCGTCCTCACGACCTCCTCCGTGCCTCGCAATTGTGCCAAGCAGGACATGATTGCCATCAGCTCACGAGCTTTCCCTCAGCTTTTCTTATGAATCTCGGTCAGGTTCTCCCACCAAGTATGCCCTATTCTTCTGGGACCTGTTTCACCATTTGCACAAAATTTGCTCCAAACGGGCCATCCTTTCCCTTTGAGATGTTTTCTAATTTACTCTTCCCATATGGGACACTGCCCTGCTCTACTGGTTACTGCGACCTCGAATTCCTGGGGGTTCATAAGGTGTTCCATTGCCTTCATTGCCGTCTCTACTGTTATCAATGGGTTTCTACTGAATTTGGAACAGGGGGGAATAAAGTGGTGATGTAAACACGGGTACGGCTTACGCTATTTTCCAGTCTACAAAACTCCCGACAGTTTTACACAACAAAATCTATCAAGGTTACCTTATATCCCTTGTTAGTACACATGCAAATAACACACTTCTGAATCTTGGTGGTTTGGTCGATATTGGTCTTACGCTTGTGGTTTTTACTTTTTCCAATTGGATCTCTAATTCACATTTGGGTTCTCTCGGAGTGACAAAGCCACTTCTAGGAAGAGTCCCTTCAGATGTCGCCAGTAATGTTGCTCTGTTTACTTGCTATAAATATGGTGATTAATAAGGTTGCCTTTCTTAATCCTAATTATGAGTATGCTTTCAGAGTCGCCAGGTATCTCTCGATCCCGCCACAAGGTTCAACCCGAATACCGATCAAAGAGCCAATACACCAGTTAGTTAGGTCAAAGTCAATACTATTTATTTACATACAGTAAGATCTACTCATGCGCGATAATACTGAAAACTAAACTATCTCTAACGCTAACGCCTATACTTAACTTCAGGTGCCCACTCAGTCAGAGGAACAATGGCCGTTGTTCGGATCTGAGGCTGTTGGGTTCAAAGAGGTAACAGGAGTTCAGCTAAGGTCGTCTGTCTGGTAGCGAGCGTTGAACTTGAACTTACTTGCTTCTGGTGATGCTGGGGGATGGGTCTCTCCGCTTGAGAGCCGAATCCAAGAGACTGAATCTCTGGTGGGGGTTCCTTCTTATACTTGGAGGGGCTTTGCGGGCTTTTAGGCGGGCCTTAAACTTGGTCCCAATTAATTGGGCAGCTTCTTGATCATTGTCATCGATCTAAACCAATAAAGGGGCGGGTGCCCTGATGACTGGGCGTGTCCTAGGTGGCCATTGGCCTTGCTTTGTTTGTGTCTTTCGGTTGGGGTACTGGCGCCGGAATTTCTGAGACAGTATCGGCTACCTCAGCATTAGTCCTTTGTTCCCGGAGGTGGGCCATCAATATGTAAATCAACCCAGAGTTTTGATTCCGTCTGTTGACTGCTTTCCAAATATACATTCAGGCTCCATGCCTGCTTGTTGCTTAGTATTGTCCACATTTCCCTATAGTCTCTGTGAGTGTCCATTTAGTGTTCTGAAAGTGGCCATCCCAGATGGCTACAGTAGGGAGATTAGAAATTATGACTAACTTAGAACAATGCGACTCAACCAAACAAATGCTTGGATAAGATATGTTCGAAGCAGGCGTACAAACGGAATTGTTGGACTGCTGGAGAAGCAGGTGCGGCGGTAGCCTGAGTCGAAGCAACACCGATCCCTGGGACACTGCACTTAGTACATCTCCTATCACCGGTCCCTGGGACACTGCACTCAGTAAATCTCCCATCACCGGTCCCTGGGACACTGCACTCAGTACATCTCCCAGCACTGACCCTTGAACACTGCACTCAGTACATCTCCCATCACCGGTCCCTGGGACACTGCACTCAGTACATCTCCCAGCACCAGTCCCTGGGACACTGCACTCAGGACATCTCCCAGCACCGATTCCTGGGACACTGCACTCAGTACATCACGCAACATCGATCTCTAGGACACTGCACTCAGTACATCTCCCATCCCCGGTCCCTGGGACACTGCACTCAGTACATCTCCCAGCACCGATTCCTGGGACACTGCACTCAGTACATCACGCAACATCGATCTCTAGGACACTGCACTCAGTACATCTCCCATCCCCGGTCCCTGGGACACTGCACTCAGTACATCTCCCAGCTCCAGTCCCTGGGACACTGCATTCAGTACATCACCCTGCCCCGCTCCCTGGGACACTGCACTCAGTACATCTCCCAGCCCCAGTCCCTGGGATGCTACACTCAGTACATCTCCCAGCCCCAGTCCCTGGGGCACTGCACTCAGTACATCTCCCAGCACTGATCCCTGGCACACTGCACTCAGTACATCTCCCAGCTATAGTCCCTAAGATACTGCACTCAGTAAATCTCCCAGCACTGATCCCTGGGACACTACACTCAGTATATCTGCCAGCACTGATACCTCGGACACTGCACTCAGTACGTCTCCCAGCACCAATCGCTGGGACACTGCACTCAGTACATCTCCCAGCACCTATCCCTGGGACACTGCACTCACTTCATCTCCCACCACCGATCCCTGGGACACTGCACTCAGTATATCTCCCAGCACTGATCCCTGGGACACTGCACTCAGTACATCTCCCAGCGCCAGTCCCTGGGACACTGAACTCACTTCATCTCCCACCACCGATCCCTGGGACACTGCACTCAGTACATCTCCCAGCACTGATCCCTCGGACACTGCACTCAGTACATCTCCCACCACCGATCCCTGGGACACTGCACTCAGTACATCTCCCAGCACTGATCCCTCGGACACTGCACTCAGTACATCTCCCACCACCGATCCCTCGGACACTGCACTCAGTACATCTCCCAGCACCTATCCCTGGGACACTGCACTCAGTACATCTCCCACCACCGATCCCTGGGACACTGCACTCAGTACATCTCCCAGCACTGATCCCTGGAACACTGCACTCAGTACATCTCCCATCCCCGGTCCCTGGGACCCTGCACTCAGTACATCTCCCAGCTCCAGTCCCTGGGACACTGCATTCAGTACATCACCCAGCCCCGGTCCCTGGGACACTGCACTCAGTACATCTCCCATCCGCGTTCCCTGGGACACTGCACTCAGCACATCTCCCAGCTCCAGTCCCTGGGACACTGCATTCAGTACATCTCCCAGCACTGATCCCTGGGACACTGCACTCAGTACATCTCCCACCACCGATCCCTGGGACACTGCACTCAGTACATCTCCCAGCACTGATCCCTGGGACACTGCACTCAGAACATCTCCCAGCACCGATCCCTGGGACACTGCACTCAGTACATCTCCCAGCACTGATCCCTGGAACACTGCACTCAGTACATCTCCCATCCCCGGTCCCTGGGACCCTGCACTCAGTACATCTCCCATCCGCGTTCCCTGGGACGCTGCACTCAGCACATCTCCCAGCTCCAGTCCCTGGGACACTGCATTCAGTACATCACCCAGCCCCGCTCCCTGGGACAATGCACTCAGTACATCTCCCAACCCCAGTCCCTGGGATGCCACACGAAGTACATCTCCCAGCCCCGGTCCCTGGGACACTGCACTCAGTACATCTCCCAGCACTGATCCCTGGCACACTGCACTCAGTACATCTCCCAGATCCAGTCCCTGGGACACTGCACACAGTACAACTCCCAGCCTGAGTCCTTGGGACGCTACACTCAGAACATCTCCCAGGACTGATCCCTGGGACACTGCACTCAGTACATCTCCCAGCACCGATCCCTGGGACACTGCACTCAGTACATCTCCCAGCTCCAGTCCCTGGGACACTGCATTCAGTACATCACCCAGCCCCGGTCCCTGGGACACTGCACTCAGTACATCTCCCAGCACTGATCCCTGGGACACTGCACTCTGTACATCTCCCAGCACCGATCCCTGAGAGACTGCACTCAGTACATCACGCAACATCGATCTCTAGGACACTGCACTCAGTACATCTCCCAGCACCGATCCCTGGGACACTGCACTCAGTACATCTCCCAGCTCCAGTCCCTGGGACACTGCATTCAGTACATCACCCAGCCCCGGTCCCAGGGACACTGCACTCAGTACATCTCCCAGCACCAGTCCCTGGGACACTGCACTCAGGACATCTCCCAGCACCGATTCCTGGGACACTGCACTCAGTACATCACGCAACATCGATCTCTAGGACACTGCACTCAGTACATCTCCCATCCCCGGTCCCTGGGACACTGCACTCAGTACATCTCCCAGCTCCAGTCCCTGGGACACTGCATTCAGTACATCACCCTGCCCCGCTCCCTGGGACACTGCACTCAGTACATCTCCCAGCCCCAGTCCCTGGGATGCTACACTCAGTACATCTCCCAGCCCCAGTCCCTGGGGCACTGCACTCAGTACATCTCCCAGCACTGATCCCTGGCACACTGCACTCAGTACATCTCCCAGCTATAGTCCCTAAGATACTGCACTCAGTAAATCTCCCAGCACTGATCCCTGGGACACTACACTCAGTATATCTGCCAGCACTGATACCTCGGACACTGCACTCAGTACGTCTCCCAGCACCAATCCCTGGGACACTGCACTCAGTACATCTCCCAGCACCTATCCCTGGGACACTGCACTCACTTCATCTCCCACCACCGATCCCTGGGACACTGCACTCAGTATATCTCCCAGCACTGATCCCTGGGACACTGCACTCAGTACATCTCCCAGCGCCAGTCCCTGGGACACTGCACTCACTTCATCTCCCACCACCGATCCCTGGGACACTGCACTCAGTACATCTCCCAGCACTGATCCCTCGGACACTGCACTCAGTACATCTCCCACCACCGATCCCTGGGACACTGCACTCAGTACATCTCCCAGCACTGATCCCTCGGACACTGCACTCAGTACATCTCCCACCACCGATCCCTCGGACACTGCACTCAGTACATCTCCCAGCACCTATCCCTGGGACACTGCACTCAGTACATCTCCCTCCACCGATCCCTGGGACACTGCACTCAGTACATCTCGCAGCACTGATCCCTGGAACACTGCACTCAGTACATCTCCCATCCCCGGTCCCTGGGACCCTGCACTCAGTACATCTCCCAGCTCCAGTCCCTGGGACACTGCATTCAGTACATCACCCAGCCCCGGTCCCTGGGACACTGCACTCAGTACATCTCCCATCCGCGTTCCCTGGGACACTGCACTCAGCACATCTCCCAGCTCCAGTCCCTGGGACACTGCATTCAGTACATCTCCCAGCACTGATCCCTGGGACACTGCACTCAGTACATCTCCCACCACCGATCCCTGGGACACTGCACTCAGTACATCTCCCAGCACTGATCCCTGGGACACTGCACTCAGAACATCTCCCAGCACCGATCCCTGGGACACTGCACTCAGTACATCTCCCAGCACTGATCCCTGGGACACTGCACTCAGTACATCTCCCATCCCCGGTCCCTGGGACCCTGCACTCAGTACATCTCCCATCCGCGTTCCCTGTGACGCTGCACTCAGCACATCTCCCAGCTCCAGTCCCTGGGACACTGCATTCAGTACATCACCCAGCCCCGCTCCCTGGGACAATGCACTCAGTACATCTCCCAACCCCAGTCCCTGGGATGCCACACGAAGTACATCTCCCAGCCCCGGTCCCTGGGACACTGCACTCAGTACATCTCCCAACCCCAGTCCCTGGGATGCCACACGAAGTACATCTCCCAGCCCCGGTCCCTGGGACACTGCACTCAGTACATCTCCCAGCACTGATCCTTGGCACACTGCACTCAGTACATCTCCCAGCTCCAGTCCCTGGGACACTGCACACAGTACAACTCCCAGCCTGAGTCCTTGGGACGCTACACTCAGAACATCTCCCAGGACTGATCCCTGGGACACTGCACTCAGTACATCTCCCAGCACCGATCCCTGGGACACTGCACTCAGTACATCTCCCAGCTCCAGTCCCTGGGACACTGCATTCAGTACATCACCCAGCCCCGGTCCCTGGGACACTGCACTCAGTACATCTCCCAGCACTGATCCCTGGGACACTGCACTCAGTACATCTCCCAGCACCGATCCCTGAGAGACTGCACTCAGTACATCTCCCAGCTCCAGTCCCTGGGACACTGCATTCAGTACATCACCCAGCCCCGGTCCCTGGGACACTGCACTCAGTACATCTCTCAGCCCCAGTGCCTGGGACTCTCCACTCAGTACATCTCCCAGCCCCGGTCCCTGGGACACTGCACTCAGTACATCTCCCAGCACTGATCCCTGGGACACTGCACTCAGTACATCTCCCGGCACTGATCCCTGGGACACTGCACTCAGTACATCTCCCACCACCGATCCCTGGGACACTGCACTCAGTACATATCCCAGCATCGATCCCTGGGACACTGCACTCAGTACATCTCCCAGCACTGATCCCTGGGACACTGTACTCAGTACATCTCCCAGCACCGATTCCTGGGACACTGCACTCAGTGCATTTCCCAGCACCGATCCCTGGGACACTGCACTCAGTACATCTCCCAGCACCGATCCCTGGGACACTGCACTCAGTACATCTCCCAGTACCGATCCCTGGGACACTGCACTCAGAACATCTCCCAGCACCGATCCCTGGGACACTGCACTCAGTCCATCTCCCATCCCCGGTCCCTGGGACACTGCATTCAGTACATCACCCAGTCCCGCTCCCTGGGACACTGCACTTAGTAGATCTCCCACCACCGATCCCTGGGACACTGCACTCAGTCCATCTCCCATCCCCGGTCCCTGGGACACTGCATTCAGTACATCACCCAGTCCCGCTCCCTGGGACACTGCACTCAGTACATCTCCCAGCACTGATCCCTGGGACACTGCACTCAGTAGATCTCCCACCACCGATCCCTGGGACACTGCACTCAGTCCATCTCCCATCCCCGGTCCCTGGGACACTGCATTCAGTACATCACCCAGTCCCGCTCCCTGGGACACTGCACTCAGTACATCTCCCATCCCCAGTCCCTGGGATGCTACACTAAGTACATCTCCCAGCTCCGGTCCCTGGGACACTGCACTCAGTACATCTCCCAGCACTGATCCCTGGCACACTGCACTCAGTACATCTCCCAGTTCCAGTCCCTGGGACACTGCACACAGTACATCTCCCAGCCCCAGTCCCTGGGACGCTACACTCAGAACATCTCCCAGGACTGATCCCTGGGACACTGCACTCAGTACATCTCCCAGGACCGATCCCTGAGAGACTGCACTCAGTACATCTCCCAGCTCCAGTCCCTGGGACACCGCATTCAGTACATCACCCAGCCCCGGTCCCTGGGACACTGCACTCAGTACATCTCCCAGCACTGATCCCTGGGACACTGCACTCAGTACATCTCCCAGCACTGATCCCTGGGACACTGCACTCAGTACATCTCCCGGCACTGATCCCTGGGACACTGCACTCAGTACATCTCCCACCACCGATCCCTGGGACACTGCACTCAGTACATCACCCAGCACTGATCCCTGGAACACTGCATTCAGTACATGTCCCATCCCCGGTCCCAGGGACCCTGCACTCAGTACATCTTCCATCCACGGTCTCTGGGTCACTGCACTCAGTACATCTCCCATCCCCGATCCCTGGGACACTGCACTCAGTACATCTCCCAGCTCCAGTCCCTGGGACACTGCATTCAGTACATCACCCAGCCCCGCTCCCTGGGACACTGCACTCAGTACATCTCCCAGCCCCAGTCCCTGGGATGCTACACTAAGTACATATCCCAGCCCCAGTCCCTGCGACACTGCACTCAGTATATCTCCCAGCACTGATCCCTGGCACACTGCACTCAGCACATCTCCCAGCTCCAGTCCCTGGGACACTGCACACAGTACATCACCCAGCCCCAATCCCTGGGACGCTACACTCAGAACATCACCCAGCACTGATCCCTGGGACACTGCACTCAGTACATCTCCCCGCCCCGATCCCTGGGACACTGCACTCAGCACATCTCCCAGCTCCAGTCCCTGGGACACTGCACTCAGTACATCTCCCAGCCCCAATCCCTGGGACGCTACACTCAGAACATCACCCAGCACTGATCCCTGGGACACTGCACTCATTACATCTCCCAGCAGCGATCCCTGGGACACTGCACTCAGTACATCTCTCAGCACCGATCCCTGGGACACTGCACTCAGTACATCTCCCAGCACTGATCCCTCGGACACTGCAATCAGCACATCTCCCAGCACCAATCCCTGGGACACTGCATTCAGTACATCTCCCAGCACCGATCCCTGGGATACTGCACTCAGTACATCTCCCAGCACTGATCCCTGGGATACTGCACTCAGTACATCTCCCAGCACTGATCCCTGGGACACTGCACTCACTACATCTCCCAGCACCGATCCCTGAGAGACTGCACTCAGTACATCTCCCAGCTCCAGTCCCTGGGACCCTGCATTCAGTACATCACCCAGCCCCGGTCCCTGGGACGCTCCACTCAGTACATCTCCCAGCCCCGGTCCCTGGGACACTGCACTCAGTACATCTCCCAGCACAGATCCCTGGGAAACTGCACTCAGTACATCTCCCAGCTCCAGTCTCTGCGACACTGCTCTCAGTACATCTCCCAGCACTGATCCCTGGGACACTGCACTCAGAACATCTCCCAGCACCGATTCCTGGGACACTGCACTCAGTACATCTCACAGCACTGATCCCTGGGACACTGCACTCAGTACATCTCCCAGCACCTATCCCTGGGACACTGCACTCAGTACATCTCCCAGCACTGATCCCTGGGATTCTGCATTCAGTACATCTCCCACCACCGATCCCTGGGACACTTCACTCAGTACATCTCCCAGCACTGATCCCTGGAACACTGCACTCACTACATCTCCCAGCACCGATCCCTGAGAGACTGCACTCAGTACATCTCCCAGCTCCAGTCCCTGGGACACTGCATTCAGTACATCACCCAGCCCCGGTCCCTGGGACGCTCCACTCAGTACATCTCCCAGCCCCGGTCCCTGGGACACTGCACTCAGTACATCTCCCAGCACAGATCCCTGGGAAACTGCACTCAGTACATCTCCCAGCTCCAGTCCCTGCGACACTGCTCTCAGTACATCTCCCAGCACTGATCCCTGGGACACTGCACTCAGAACATCTCCCAGCACCGATTCCTGGGACACTGCACTCAGTACATCTCACAGCACTGATCCCTGGGACACTGCACTCAGTACATCTCCCAGCACCTATCCCTGGGACACTGCACTCAGTACATCTCCCAGCACTGATCCCTGGGATTCTGCATTCAGTACATCTCCCACCACCGATCCCTGGGACACTTCACTCAGTACATCTCCCAGCACTGATCCCTGGAACACTGCACTCAGCACATCTCCCATCCCCGGTCCCTGGGACCCTGCACTCTGTACATCTTCCATCCCCGGTCCCTGGGACACTGCACTCAGTACATCTCCCAGCCTCAGTCCCTGGAATGCTACACTCAGTACATCTCCCAGCCCCGGTCCCTGGGACACTGCACTCAGTTCATCTCCCAGCACTGATCCCTGGCACACTGCACTCAGTACATCTCCCAGCCCCAGTCCCTGGGATGCTACACTCAGTACATCTCCCAACCCCGGTCCCTGGGACACTGCACAGGGTACATCTCCCAGCCCCAGTCCCTGGGTCGCTACACTTATAACATCTCCCAGGACTGAGCCCTCGGACACTGAACTTAGTACATCTCCCAGGACCGATCCCTGGGACACTGCACTCAGTTCATCTCTCAGCACCGATCCCTGGGACACTGCACTCAGTACATCTCCCTGCACTGATCCCTCGGACACTGCACTCAGCACATCTCCCAGCACCAATCCCTGGGGCACTGCATTCAGTACATCTCCCAGCACCGATCCCTGGGACACTGCACTCTGTACATCTCCCAGCACCGATCCCTGGGACACTGCACTCAGTACATCTCCCAGCACTGATCCCTGGGACACTGAACTCAATACATCTCCCAGCACCGATCCCTGAGAGACTGCACTCAGTACATCTCCCAGCTCCAGTCCCTGGGACACTGCATTCAGTACATCACCCAGCCCCGGTCCCTGGGACACTGCACTCAGAACATCTCCCAGCACCAATTCCTGGGACACTGCACTCCATACATCTCCCAGCACCGATCCCTGGGACACTGCACTCAGTACATCTCCCAGCACTGATCCCTCGGACACTGCACTCAGCACATCTCCCAGCACCGATCCCTGGGACACTGCATTCAGTACATCTCCCAGCACTGATCCCAGGGACACTGCACTCAGTACATCTCCCAGCACTGATCCCTGGGACACTGCACTCAGTACATCTGCCAGCACTGATCCCAGGGACACTGCACTCAGTACATCTCCCAGCACTGATCCCTGGGACACTGCACTCAGTACATCTGCCAGCACTGATCCCAGGGACACTGCACTCAGTACATCTCCCAGCACTGATCCCTGGGACACTGCACTCAGTACATCTCCCAGCTCCAGTCCCTGGGACACTGCTCTCAGTACATCTCCCAGCACTGATCCCTGGGACACTGCACTCAGAACATCTCCCAGCACCGATTCCTGGGACACTGCACTCAGTACATCTCCCAGCACCGATCCCTGGGACACTGCACTCAGTACATCTCCCAGTACTGATCCCTGGGACACTGCACTCAGTACATCTCCCAGCACTGATCCCTGGGACACTGCACTTGGAACATCTCCCAGCACTGATCCCTGGGACACTGCACTCAGTGCATCTGCCAGCACTGATCCCTGGGACACTGAACTCAGTACATCTCCCAGCGCCAGTCCCTGGAACACTGCACTCAGTACATCTCCCAGCACTGATCCCTGGGACACTGCACTCAGTACATCTCCCAGCACTGATCCCTGGGACACTGCACTCAGTACATCTCCCAGCGCCGATCCCTGAGAGACTGCACTCAGTACATCTCCCAGCACCGATCCCTGGGACACTGCACTCAGTACATCTCCCAGCGCCAGTCCCTGGAACACTGCACTCAGTACATCTCCCAGCACTGATCACTGGGACACTGCACTCAGTACATCTCCCAGCACTGATCCCTGGAACACTGCACTCACTACATCTCCCAGCCCCGATCCCTGAGAGACTGCACTCAGTACATCTCCCAGCTCCAGTCCCTGGGACACTGCATTCAGTACATCACCCAGCCCCGGTCCCTGGGACGCTCCACTCAGTACATCTCCCAGCCCCGGTCCCTGGGACACTGCACTCAGTACATCTCCCAGCACAGATCCCTGGGAAACTGCACTCAGTACATCTCCCAGCTCCAGTCCCTGCGACACTGCTCTCAGTACATCTCCCAGCACTGATCCCTGGGACACTGCACTCAGAACATCTCCCAGCACCGATTCCTGGGACACTGCACTCAGTACATCTCACAGCACTGATCCCTGGGACACTGCACTCAGTACATCTCCCAGCACCTATCCCTGGGACACTGCACTCAGTACATCTCCCAGCACTGATCCCTGGGATTCTGCATTCAGTACATCTCCCACCACCGATCCCTGGGACACTTCACTCAGTACATCTCCCAGCACTGATCCCTGGAACACTGCACTCAGCACATCTCCCATCCCCGGTCCCTGGGACCCTGCACTCTGTACATCTTCCATCCCCGGTCCCTGGGACACTGCACTCAGTACATCTCCCAGCCTCAGTCCCTGGAATGCTACACTCAGTACATCTCCCAGCCCCGGTCCCTGGGACACTGCACTCAGTTCATCTCCCAGCACTGATCCCTGGCACACTGCACTCAGTACATCTCCCAGCCCCAGTCCCTGGGATGCTACACTCAGTACATCTCCCAACCCCGGTCCCTGGGACACTGCACAGGGTACATCTCCCAGCCCCAGTCCCTGGGTCGCTACACTTATAACATCTCCCAGGACTGAGCCCTCGGACACTGAACTTAGTACATCTCCCAGGACCGATCCCTGGGACACTGCACTCAGTTCATCTCTCAGCACCGATCCCTGGGACACTGCACTCAGTACATCTCCCTGCACTGATCCCTCGGACACTGCACTCAGCACATCTCCCAGCACCAATCCCTGGGGCACTGCATTCAGTACATCTCCCAGCACCGATCCCTGGGACACTGCACTCTGTACATCTCCCAGCACCGATCCCTGGGACACTGCACTCAGTACATCTCCCAGCACTGATCCCTGGGACACTGAACTCAATACATCTCCCAGCACCGATCCCTGAGAGACTGCACTCAGTACATCTCCCAGCTCCAGTCCCTGGGACACTGCATTCAGTACATCACCCAGCCCCGGTCCCTGGGACACTGCACTCAGAACATCTCCCAGCACCAATTCCTGGGACACTGCACTCCATACATCTCCCAGCACCGATCCCTGGGACACTGCACTCAGTACATCTCCCAGCACTGATCCCTCGGACACTGCACTCAGCACATCTCCCAGCACCGATCCCTGGGACACTGCATTCAGTACATCTCCCAGCACTGATCCCAGGGACACTGCACTCAGTACATCTCCCAGCACTGATCCCTGGGACACTGCACTCAGTACATCTGCCAGCACTGATCCCAGGGACACTGCACTCAGTACATCTCCCAGCACTGATCCCTGGGACACTGCACTCAGTACATCTGCCAGCACTGATCCCAGGGACACTGCACTCAGTACATCTCCCAGCACTGATCCCTGGGACACTGCACTCAGTACATCTCCCAGCTCCAGTCCCTGGGACACTGCTCTCAGTACATCTCCCAGCACTGATCCCTGGGACACTGCACTCAGAACATCTCCCAGCACCGATTCCTGGGACACTGCACTCAGTACATCTCCCAGCACCGATCCCTGGGACACTGCACTCAGTACATCTCCCAGTACTGATCCCTGGGACACTGCACTCAGTACATCTCCCAGCACTGATCCCTGGGACACTGCACTTGGAACATCTCCCAGCACTGATCCCTGGGACACTGCACTCAGTGCATCTG
This sequence comes from Scyliorhinus torazame, assembly GCF_047496885.1. Lineage (NCBI taxonomy): Eukaryota > Metazoa > Chordata > Chondrichthyes > Carcharhiniformes > Scyliorhinidae > Scyliorhinus > Scyliorhinus torazame. The sequence continues at coordinate 145,949,383 of NC_092714.1, read as the reverse complement.
CCAGCACTGATCCCTGGGACACTGAACTCAGTACATCTCCCAGCGCCAGTCCCTGGAACACTGCACTCAGTACATCTCCCAGCACTGATCCCTGGGACACTGCACTCAGTACATCTCCCAGCACTGATCCCTGGGACACTGCACTCAGTACATCTCCCAGCGCCGATCCCTGAGAGACTGCACTCAGTACATCTCCCAGCACCGATCCCTGGGACACTGCACTCAGTACATCTCCCAGCGCCAGTCCCTGGAACACTGCACTCAGTACATCTCCCAGCACTGATCACTGGGACACTGCACTCAGTCCATCTCCCAGCACCGATTCCTGACAGACTGCACTCAGTACATCTCCCAGCTCCAGTCCCTGCGACAGTGCATTCAGTACATCACCGAGCCCCGGTCCCTGGGACACTGCACTCAGTACATCTCCCAGCCCCAGTCCCTGGGACGCTCCACTCAGTACATCTCCCAGCACCGATCCCTGAGATACTGCACTCAGTACATCTCCCAGCACTGATCCCTGGGAGACTGCACTCAGGACATCTCCCAGCTCCAGTCCCTGGGACACTGCTCTCAGTACATCTCCCAGCACTGATCCCTGGGACACTGCACTCAGAACATCTCCCAGCACCGATTCCTGGGACACTGCACTCAGTACATCTCCCAGCACAGATCCCTGAGAGACTGCACTCAGTACATCTCCCAGCCTAGTCCCTGGGACACTGCATTCAGTACATCTACCAGCCCCAGTCCCTGGGACGCTCCACTCAGTACATCTCCCAGCCCCGGTCCCTGGGACATGCACTCAGTACATCTCCCAGCACTGATCCCTGGGACACTGCACTCAGTACATCTCCCAGCTCCAGTCCCTGGGACACTGCTCTCAGGACATCTCCCAGCACTGATCCCTAGGACACTGCACTCAGAACATCTCCCAGCACCGATTCCTGGGACACTGCACTCAGTACTTCTCCCAGCACCGATCCCTGGAACACTGCACTCAGTACATCTCCCAGCACTGATCCCTGGGACACTGCACTCAGTACATCTCCCAGCACTGATCCCTGGGACACTGCACTCAGAACATTTCCCAGCACTGATCCCTGGGATACTGCTCTCAGTACATCTGCCAGCACTGATCCCTGGGACACTGCACTCAGTACATCACCCAGTACTGATCCCTGGGACACTGCACTCAGTACATCTCCCAGCGCCAGTCCCTGGAACACTGCACTCTGTGCATCTCCCAGCGCTGATCCCTGGGACACTGCACTCAGTACATCTCCCAGCTCCAGTCCCTGGGACACTGCATTCAGTACATCACGCAGCCCCGCTTCCTGGGACACTGCACTCAGTACATCTCCCAGCCCCAGCCCCTGGGATGCTACACTCAGTACATCTCCCAGCCACGGTCCCTGGGACACTGCACTCAGTACATCTCCCAGCACTGATCCCTGGCACACTGCACTCAGTACATCTCTCAGCTCCAGTCCCTGGGACACTGCACACAGTACATCTCCCAGCCCCAGTCCCTGGGACGCTACACTCAGAACATCTCCCAGCACTGATCCCTGGGACACTGCACTCAGTACAGCTCCCAGCACCGATCCCTGGGACAGTGCACTCAGTCCTTCTCTCAGCACCGATCCCTGGGACACTGCACTCTGTATATCTCCCAGCACTGATCCCTCGGGCACTGCACTCAGCACATCTCCCAGCACCAATCCCTGGGGCACTGCATTCAGTAAATCTCCCAGCACCGATCCCTGGGACACTGCACTCAGTACATCTCCCAGCATCGATCCCTGGGACACTGCACTCAGTACATCTCCCAGCACTGATCCCTGGGACACTGCACTCAGTACATCTCCCAGCACTGATCCCTGGGACACTGCACTCAGTACATCTCCCAGCGCCGATCCCTGAGAGACTGCACTCAGTACATCTCCCAGCACCGATCCCTGGGACACTGTACTCAGTACATCTCCCAGCGCCAGTCCCTGGAACACTGCACTCAGTACATCTCCCAGCACTGATCACTGGGACACTGCACTCAGTACATCTCCCAGCACCGATCCCTGACAGACTGCACTCAGTACATCTCCCAGCTCCAGTCCCTGCGACAGTGCATTCAGTACATCACCGAGCCCCGGTCCCTGGGACACTGCACTCAGTACATCTCCCAGCCCCAGTCCCTGGGACGCTCCACTCAGTACATCTCCCAGCACCGATCCCTGAGATACTGCACTCAGTACATCTCCCAGCACTGATCCCTGGGAGACTGCACTCAGGACATCTCCCAGCTCCAGTCCCTGGGACACTGCTCTCAGTACATCTCCCAGCACTGATCCCTGGGACACTGCACTCAGTACATCTCTCAGCTCCAGTCCCGGGGACACTGCACACAGTACATCTCCCAGCCCCAGTCCCCGGGACGCTACACTCAGAACATCTCCCAGCACTGATCCCTGGGACACTGCACTCAGTACAGCTCCCAGCACCAATCCCTGGGAAACTGCATTCAGTAAATCTCCCAGCACCGATCCCTGGGACACTGCATTCAGTACATCTACCAGCCCCAGTCCCTGGGACGCTCCACTCAGTAAATCTCCCAGCCCCGGTCCCTGGGACATGCACTCAGTACATCTCCCAGCACTGATCCCTGGGACACTGCACTCAGTACATCTCCCAGCTCCAGTCCCTGGCACACTGCTCTCAGTACATCTCCCAGCACTGATCCCTAGGACACTGCACTCAGAACATCTCCCAGCACCGATTCCTGGGACACTGCACTCAGTACTTCTCCCAGCACCGATCCCTGGAATACTGCACTCAGTACATCTCCCAGCACTGATCCCTGGGACACTGCACTCAGTACATCTCCCAGCACTGATCCCTGGGACACTGCACTCAGAACATTTCCCAGCACTGATCACTGGGACACTGCACTCAGTACATCTGCCAGCACTGATCCCTGGGACACTGCACTCAGTACATCACCCAGTACTGATCCCTGGGACACTGCACTCAGTACATCTCCCAGCACCAATCCCTGGGACACTGCACTCAGTACATCTCCCAGCGCCAGTCCCTGGAACACTGCACTCAGTACATCTCCCAGCACTGATCCCTGGGGCACTGCACTCAGTACATCTCCCATCCCCCGTCCCTGGGACACTGCACTCAGTACATCTCCCAGCTCCAGTCCCTGGGACACTGCATTCAGTACATCACGCAGCCCCGCTCCCTGGGACACTGCACTCAGTACATCTCCCAGCCCCAGTCCCTGGGATGCTACACTCAGTACATCTCCCAGCCACGGCCCCTGGGACACTGCACTCAGTACATCTCCCAGCACTGATCCTTGGCACACTGCACTCAGTACATCTCTCAGCTCCAGTCCCTGGGACACTGCACACAGTACATCTCCCAGCCCCAGTCCCTGGGACGCTACACTCAGAACATCTCCCAGCACTGATCCCTGGGACACTGCACTCAGTACAGCTCCCAGCACCAATCCCTGGGGCACTGCATTCAGTAAATCTCCCAGCACCGATCCCTGGGACACTGCACTCAGTACATCTCCCAGCATCGATCCCTGGGACACTGCACTCAGTACATCTCCCAGCACTGATCCCTGGGACACTGCACTCAGTACATCTCCCAGCACCGATCGCTGAGAGAACTGCCCCCAGTACATCTCCCAGCTCCTGTCCCTGGGACACTGCATTCAGTACATCTCCCAGCCCCGGTCCCTGGGACACTGCACTCAGTACATCTCCCAGCCCCAGTCCCTGGGACGCTCCACTCAGTACATCTCCCAGCCCCGGTCCCTGGGACACTGCACTCAGTACATCTCCCAGCACTGATCCCTGGGAGACTGCACTCAGTACATCTCCCAGCTCCAGTTCCTGGGACACTGCACTCAGTACATCTCCCAGCTCCAGTCCCTGGGACACTGCTCTCAGTACATCTCCCAGCATTGATCCCTGGGACACTGCACTCAGAACATCTCCCAGCACCGATGCCTGGGACACTGCACTCAGTACATCTCCCAGCACTGGTCCCTGGGACACTGCACTCTGTACATCTCACAGCACTGATCCCTGGGACACTGCACTCAGTACATCTCCCAGCACCGATTCCTGGGACACTGCACTCAGTACATCTCGCAACATCGATCTCTGGGACACTGCACTCAGTACGTCTCCCATCCCCGGTCCCAGGGACACTGCACTCAGTACATCTCCCAGCTAGTCCCTGGGATGCTACACTCAGTACATCTCCCAGCCCCGGTCCCTGGGACACTGCACTCAGTACATCTCCCAGCACTGATCCTTGGCACACTGCACTCAGTACATCTCCCAGCCCCAGTCCCTGGGATGCTACACTCAGTACATCTCCCAGCCCCGGTCCCTGGGACACTACACAGGGTACATCTCCCAGCCCCAGTCCCTGGGTCGCTACACTTAGAACATCTCTCAGCACTGATCCCTGGGACACTGCACTCAGTACATCTCCCAGGACCGATCACTGGGACACTGTACTCAGTTCATCTCTCAGCACCGATCCCTGGGACACTGCACTCAGTACATCTCCCTGCACTGATCCCTCGGACACTGCACTCAGCACATCTCCCAGCACCAATCCCTGGGGCACTGCATTCAGTACATCTCCCAGCACCGATCCCTGGGACACTGCACTCAGTACATCTCCCAGCACCGATCCCTGGGACACTGCACTCAGTACATCTCCGAGCACTGATCCCTGGGACACTGAACTCAATACATCTCCCATCCCCCGTCCCTGGGACACTGCACTCAGTACATCTCCCAGCTCCAGTCCCTGGGACACTGCATTCAGTACATCACGCAGCCCCGCTCCCTGGGACACTGCACTCAGTACATCTCCCAGCCCCAGTCCCTGGGATGCTACACTCAGTACATCTCCCAGCCACGGCCCCTGGGACACTGCACTCAGTACATCTCCCAGCACTGATCCTTGGCACACTGCACTCAGTACATCTCTCAGCTCCAGTCCCTGGGACACTGCACACAGTACATCTCCCAGCCCCAGTCCCTGGGACGCTACACTCAGAACATCTCCCAGCACTGATCCCTGGGACACTGCACTCAGTACAGCTCCCAGCACCAATCCCTGGGGCACTGCATTCAGTAAATCTCCCAGCACCGATCCCTGGGACACTGCACTCAGTACATCTCCCAGCATCGATCCCTGGGACACTGCACTCAGTACATCTCCCAGCACTGATCCCTGGGACACTGCACTCAGTACATCTCCCAGCACCGATCGCTGAGAGAACTGCCCCCAGTACATCTCCCAGCTCCTGTCCCTGGGACACTGCATTCAGTACATCTCCCAGCCCCGGTCCCTGGGACACTGCACTCAGTACATCTCCCAGCCCCAGTCCCTGGGACGCTGCATTCAGTACATCTCCCAGCCCCGGTCCCTGGGACACTGCACTCAGTACATCTCCCAGCCCCGGTCCCTGGGACACTGGACTCAGTACATCTCCCAGCACTGATCCCTGGGAGACTGCACTCAGTACATCTCCCAGCTCCAGTTCCTGGGACACTGCACTCAGTACATCTCCCAGCACTGATCCCTGGGACACTGCACTCAGTACATCTCCCAGCACTGATCCCTGGGACACTGCACTCAGTACATCTGCCAGCACTGATCCCAGGGACACTGCACTCAGTACATCTCCCAGCACTGATCCCTGGGACACTGCACTCAGTACATCTGCCAGCACTGATCCCAGGGACACTGCACTCAGTACATCTCCCAGCACTGATCCCTGGGACACTGCACTCAGTACATCTCCCAGCTCCAGTCCCTGGCACACTGCTCTCAGTACATCTCCCAGCACTGATCCCTGGGACACTGCACTCAGAACATCTCCCAGCACCGATTCCTGGGACACTGCACTCAGTACATCTCCCAGCACCGATCCCTGGGACACTGCACTCAGTACATCTCCCAGTACTGATCCCTGGGACACTGCACTCAGTACATCTCCCAGCACTGATCCCTGGGACACTGCACTTGGAACATCTCCCAGCACTGATCCCTGGGACACTGCACTCAGTGCATCTGCCAGCACTGATCCCTGGGACACTGAACTCAGTACATTTCCCAGCGCCAGTCCCTGGAACACTGCACTCAGTACATCTCCCAGCACTGATCCCTGGGACACTGCACTCAGTACATCTCCCAGCACTGATCCCTGGGACACTGCACTCAGTACATCTCCCAGCGCCGATCCCTGAGAGACTGCACTCAGTACATCTCCCAGCACCGATCCCTGGGACACTGCACTCAGTACATCTCCCAGCGCCAGTCCCTGGAACACTGCACTCAGTACATCTCCCAGCACTGATCACTGGGACACTGCACTCAGTACATCTCCCAGCACCGATTCCTGACAGACTGCACTCAGTACATCTCCCAGCTCCAGTCCCTGCGACAGTGCATTCAGTACATCACCGAGCCCCGGTCCCTGGGACACTGCACTCAGTACATCTCCCAGCCCCAGTCCCTGGGACGCTCCACTCAGTACATCTCCCAGCACCGATCCCTGAGATACTGCACTCAGTACATCTCCCAGCACTGATCCCTGGGAGACTGCACTCAGGACATCTCCCAGCTCCAGTCCCTGGGACACTGCTCTCAGTACATCTCCCAGCACTGATCCCTGGGACACTGCACTCAGAACATCTCCCAGCACCGATTCCTGGGACACTGCACTCAGTACATCTCCCAGCACAGATCCCTGAGAGACTGCACTCAGTACATCTCCCAGCCTAGTCCCTGGGACACTGCATTCAGTACATCTACCAGCCCCAGTCCCTGGGACGCTCCACTCAGTACATCTCCCAGCCCCGGTCCCTGGGACATGCACTCAGTACATCTCCCAGCACTGATCCCTGGGACACTGCACTCAGTACATCTCCCAGCTCCAGTCCCTGGGACACTGCTCTCAGGACATCTCCCAGCACTGATCCCTAGGACACTGCACTCAGAACATCTCCCAGCACCGATTCCTGGGACACTGCACTCAGTACTTCTCCCAGCACCGATCCCTGGAACACTGCACTCAGTACATCTCCCAGCACTGATCCCTGGGACACTGCACTCAGTACATCTCCCAGCACTGATCCCTGGGACACTGCACTCAGAACATTTCCCAGCACTGATCCCTGGGATACTGCTCTCAGTACATCTGCCAGCACTGATCCCTGGGACACTGCACTCAGTACATCACCCAGTACTGATCCCTGGGACACTGCACTCAGTACATCTCCCAGCGCCAGTCCCTGGAACACTGCACTCTGTGCATCTCCCAGCGCTGATCCCTGGGACACTGCACTCAGTACATCTCCCAGCTCCAGTCCCTGGGACACTGCATTCAGTACATCACGCAGCCCCGCTTCCTGGGACACTGCACTCAGTACATCTCCCAGCCCCAGTCCCTGGGATGCTACACTCAGTACATCTCCCAGCCACGGTCCCTGGGACACTGCACTCAGTACATCTCCCAGCACTGATCCCTGGCACACTGCACTCAGTACATCTCTCAGCTCCAGTCCCTGGGACACTGCACACAGTACATCTCCCAGCCCCAGTCCCTGGGACGCTACACTCAGAACATCTCCCAGCACTGATCCCTGGGACACTGCACTCAGTACAGCTCCCATCACCGATCCCTGGGACAGTGCACTCAGTCCATCTCTCAGCACCGATCCCTGGGACACTGCACTCTGTATATCTCCCAGCACTGATCCCTCGGGCACTGCACTCAGCACATCTCCCAGCACCAATCCCTGGGGCACTGCATTCAGTAAATCTCCCAGCACCGATCCCTGGGACACTGCACTCAGTACATCTCCCAGCATCGATCCCTGGGACACTGCACTCAGTACATCTCCCAGCACTGATCCCTGGGACACTGCACTCAGTACATCTCCCAGCACTGATCCCTGGGACACTGCACTCAGTACATCTCCCAGCGCCGATCCCTGAGAGACTGCACTCAGTACATCTCCCAGCACCGATCCCTGGGACACTGTACTCAGTACATCTCCCAGCGCCAGTCCCTGGAACACTGCACTCAGTACATCTCCCAGCACTGATCACTGGGACACTGCACTCAGTACATCTCCCAGCACCGATCCCTGACAGACTGCACTCAGTACATCTCCCAGCTCCAGTCCCTGCGACAGTGCATTCAGTACATCACCGAGCCCCGGTCCCTGGGACACTGCACTCAGTACATCTCCCAGCCCCAGTCCCTGGGACGCTCCACTCAGTACATCTCCCAGCACCGATCCCTGAGATACTGCACTCAGTACATCTCCCAGCACTGATCCCTGGGAGACTGCACTCAGGACATCTCCCAGCTCCAGTCCCTGGGACACTGCTCTCAGTACATCTCCCAGCACTGATCCCTGGGACACTGCACTCAGTACATCTCTCAGCTCCAGTCCCGGGGACACTGCACACAGTACATCTCCCAGCCCCAGTCCCCGGGACGCTACACTCAGAACATCTCCCAGCACTGATCCCTGGGACACTGCACTCAGTACAGCTCCCAGCACCAATCCCTGGGAAACTGCATTCAGTAAATCTCCCAGCACCGATCCCTGGGACACTGCACTCAGTACATCTCCCAGCATCGATCCCTGGGACACTGCACTCAGTACATCTCCCAGCACTGATCCCTGGGACACTGCACTCAGTACATCTCCCAGCACCGATCGCTGAGAGAACTGCACCCAGTACATCTCCCAGCTCCTGTCCCTGGGACACTGCATTCAGTACATCTCCCAGCCCCGGTCCCTGGGACACTGCACTCAGTACATCTCCCAGCCCCAGTCCCTGGGACACTGCACTCAGTACATCTCCCAGCACAGATCCCTGAGAGACTGCACTCAGTACATCTCCCAGCCTAGTCCCTGGGACACTGCATTCAGTACATCTACCAGCCCCAGTCCCTGGGACGCTCCACTCAGTAAATCTCCCAGCCCCGGTCCCTGGGACATGCACTCAGTACATCTCCCAGCACTGATCCCTGGGACACTGCACTCAGTACATCTCCCAGCTCCAGTCCCTGGCACACTGCTCTCAGTACATCTCCCAGCACTGATCCCTAGGACACTGCACTCAGAACATCTCCCAGCACCGATTCCTGGGACACTGCACTCAGTACTTCTCCCAGCACCGATCCCTGGAATACTGCACTCAGTACATCTCCCAGCACTGATCCCTGGGACACTGCACTCAGTACATCTCCCAGCACTGATCCCTGGGACACTGCACTCAGAACATTTCCCAGCACTGATCACTGGGACACTGCACTCAGTACATCTGCCAGCACTGATCCCTGGGACACTGCACTCAGTACATCACCCAGTACTGATCCCTGGGACACTGCACTCAGTACATCTCCCAGCACCGATCGCTGAGAGAACTGCCCCCAGTACATCTCCCAGCGCCAGTCCCTGGAACACTGCACTCAGTACATCTCCCAGCACTGATCCCTGGGACACTGCACTCAGTACATCTCCCATCCCCCGTCCCTGGGACACTGCACTCAGTACATCTCCCAGCTCCAGTCCCTGGGACACTGCATTCAGTACATCACGCAGCCCCGCTCCCTGGGACACTGCACTCAGTACATCTCCCAGCCCCAGTCCCTGGGATGCTACACTCAGTACATCTCCCAGCCACGGCCCCTGGGACACTGCACTCAGTACATCTCCCAGCACTGATCCTTGGCACACTGCACTCAGTACATCTCTCAGCTCCAGTCCCTGGGACACTGCACACAGTACATCTCCCAGCCCCAGTCCCTGGGACGCTACACTCAGAACATCTCCCAGCACTGATCCCTGGGACACTGCACTCAGTACAGCTCCCAGCACCAATCCCTGGGGCACTGCATTCAGTAAATCTCCCAGCACCGATCCCTGGGACACTGCACTCAGTACATCTCCCAGCATCGATCCCTGGGACACTGCACTCAGTACATCTCCCAGCACTGATCCCTGGGACACTGCACTCAGTACATCTCCCAGCACCGATCGCTGAGAGAACTGCCCCCAGTACATCTCCCAGCTCCTGTCCCTGGGACACTGCATTCAGTACATCTCCCAGCCCCGGTCCCTGGGACACTGCATTCAGTACATCTCCCAGCCCCAGTCCCTGGGACGCTCCACTCAGTACATCTCCCAGCCCCGGTCCCTGGGACACTGCACTCAGTACATCTCCCAGCACTGATCCCTGGGAGACTGCACTCAGTACATCTCCCAGCTCCAGTTCCTGGGACACTGCACTCAGTACATCTCCCAGCTCCAGTCCCTGGGACACTGCTCTCAGTACATCTCCCAGCATTGATCCCTGGGACACTGCACTCAGAACATCTCCCAGCACCGATGCCTGGGACACTGCACTCAGTACATCTCCCAGCACTGGTCCCTGGGACACTGCACTCTGTACATCTCACAGCACTGATCCCTGGGACACTGCACTCAGTACATCTCCCAGCACCGATTCCTGGGACACTGCACTCAGTACATCTCGCAACATCGATCTCTGGGACACTGCACTCAGTACGTCTCCCATCCCCGGTCCCAGGGACACTGCACTCAGTACATCTCCCAGCTAGTCCCTGGGATGCTACACTCAGTACATCTCCCAGCCCCGGTCCCTGGGACACTGCACTCAGTACATCTCCCAGCACTGATCCTTGGCACACTGCACTCAGTACATCTCCCAGCCCCAGTCCCTGGGATGCTACACTCAGTACATCTCCCAGCCCCGGTCCCTGGGACACTGCACAGGGTACATCTCCCAGCCCCAGTCCCTGGGTCGCTACACTTAGAACATCTCTCAGCACTGATCCCTGGGACACTGCACTCAGTACATCTCCCAGGACCGATCACTGGGACACTGTACTCAGTTCATCTCTCAGCACCGATCCCTGGGACACTGCACTCAGTACATCTCCCTGCACTGATCCCTCGGACACTGCACTCAGCACATCTCCCAGCACCAATCCCTGGGGCACTGCATTCAGTACATCTCCCAGCACCGATCCCTGGGACACTGCACTCAGTACATCTCCCAGCACCGATCCCTGGGACACTGCACTCAGTACATCTCCCAGCACCGATCCCTGACAGACTGCACTCAGTACATCTCCCAGCTCCAGTCCCTGCGACAGTGCATTCAGTACATCACCGAGCCCCGGTCCCTGGGACACTGCACTCAGTACATCTCCCAGCCCCAGTCCCTGGGACGCTCCACTCAGTACATCTCCCAGCACCGATCCCTGAGATACTGCACTCAGTACATCTCCCAGCACTGATCCCTGGGAGACTGCACTCAGGACATCTCCCAGCTCCAGTCCCTGGGACACTGCTCTCAGTACATCTCCCAGCACTGATCCCTGGGACACTGCACTCAGTACATCTCTCAGCTCCAGTCCCGGGGACACTGCACACAGTACATCTCCCAGCCCCAGTCCCCGGGACGCTACACTCAGAACATCTCCCAGCACTGATCCCTGGGACACTGCACTCAGTACAGCTCCCAGCACCAATCCCTGGGAAACTGCATTCAGTAAATCTCCCAGCACCGATCCCTGGGACACTGCACTCAGTACATCTCCCAGCATCGATCCCTGGGACACTGCACTCAGTACATCTCCCAGCACTGATCCCTGGGACACTGCACTCAGTACATCTCCCAGCACCGATCGCTGAGAGAACTGCACCCAGTACATCTCCCAGCTCCTGTCCCTGGGACACTGCATTCAGTACATCTCCCAGCCCCGGTCCCTGGGACACTGCACTCAGTACATCTCCCAGCCCCAGTCCCTGGGACACTGCACTCAGTACATCTCCCAGCACAGATCCCTGAGAGACTGCACTCAGTACATCTCCCAGCCTAGTCCCTGGGACACTGCATTCAGTACATCTACCAGCCCCAGTCCCTGGGACGCTCCACTCAGTAAATCTCCCAGCCCCGGTCCCTGGGACATGCACTCAGTACATCTCCCAGCACTGATCCCTGGGACACTGCACTCAGTACATCTCCCAGCTCCAGTCCCTGGCACACTGCTCTCAGTACATCTCCCAGCACTGATCCCTAGGACACTGCACTCAGAACATCTCCCAGCACCGATTCCTGGGACACTGCACTCAGTACTTCTCCCAGCACCGATCCCTGGAATACTGCACTCAGTACATCTCCCAGCACTGATCCCTGGGACACTGCACTCAGTACATCTCCCAGCACTGATCCCTGGGACACTGCACTCAGAACATTTCCCAGCACTGATCACTGGGACACTGCACTCAGTACATCTGCCAGCACTGATCCCTGGGACACTGCACTCAGTACATCACCCAGTACTGATCCCTGGGACACTGCACTCAGTACATCTCCCAGCACCAATCCCTGGGACACTGCACTCAGTACATCTCCCAGCGCCAGTCCCTGGAACACTGCACTCAGTACATCTCCCAGCACTGATCCCTGGGACACTGCACTCAGTACATCTCCCATCCCCCGTCCCTGGGACACTGCACTCAGTACATCTCCCAGCTCCAGTCCCTGGGACACTGCATTCAGTACATCACGCAGCCCCGCTCCCTGGGACACTGCACTCAGTACATCTCCCAGCCCCAGTCCCTGGGATGCTACACTCAGTACATCTCCCAGCCACGGCCCCTGGGACACTGCACTCAGTACATCTCCCAGCACTGATCCTTGGCACACTGCACTCAGTACATCTCTCAGCTCCAGTCCCTGGGACACTGCACACAGTACATCTCCCAGCCCCAGTCCCTGGGACGCTACACTCAGAACATCTCCCAGCACTGATCCCTGGGACACTGCACTCAGTACAGCTCCCAGCACCAATCCCTGGGGCACTGCATTCAGTAAATCTCCCAGCACCGATCCCTGGGACACTGCACTCAGTACATCTCCCAGCATCGATCCCTGGGACACTGCACTCAGTACATCTCCCAGCACTGATCCCTGGGACACTGCACTCAGTACATCTCCCAGCACCGATCGCTGAGAGAACTGCCCCCAGTACATCTCCCAGCTCCTGTCCCTGGGACACTGCATTCAGTACATCTCCCAGCCCCGGTCCCTGGGACACTGCATTCAGTACATCTCCCAGCCCCAGTCCCTGGGACGCTCCACTCAGTACATCTCCCAGCCCCGGTCCCTGGGACACTGCACTCAGTACATCTCCCAGCACTGATCCCTGGGAGACTGCACTCAGTACATCTCCCAGCTCCAGTTCCTGGGACACTGCACTCAGTACATCTCCCAGCTCCAGTCCCTGGGACACTGCTCTCAGTACATCTCCCAGCATTGATCCCTGGGACACTGCACTCAGAACATCTCCCAGCACCGATGCCTGGGACACTGCACTCAGTACATCTCCCAGCACTGGTCCCTGGGACACTGCACTCTGTACATCTCACAGCACTGATCCCTGGGACACTGCACTCAGTACATCTCCCAGCACCGATTCCTGGGACACTGCACTCAGTACATCTCGCAACATCGATCTCTGGGACACTGCACTCAGTACGTCTCCCATCCCCGGTCCCAGGGACACTGCACTCAGTACATCTCCCAGCTAGTCCCTGGGATGCTACACTCAGTACATCTCCCAGCCCCGGTCCCTGGGACACTGCACTCAGTACATCTCCCAGCACTGATCCTTGGCACACTGCACTCAGTACATCTCCCAGCCCCAGTCCCTGGGATGCTACACTCAGTACATCTCCCAGCCCCGGTCCCTGGGACACTGCACAGGGTACATCTCCCAGCCCCAGTCCCTGGGTCGCTACACTTAGAACATCTCTCAGCACTGATCCCTGGGACACTGCACTCAGTACATCTCCCAGGACCGATCACTGGGACACTGTACTCAGTTCATCTCTCAGCACCGATCCCTGGGACACTGCACTCAGTACATCTCCCTGCACTGATCCCTCGGACACTGCACTCAGCACATCTCCCAGCACCAATCCCTGGGGCACTGCATTCAGTACATCTCCCAGCACCGATCCCTGGGACACTGCACTCAGTACATCTCCCAGCACCGATCCCTGGGACACTGCACTCAGTACATCTCCGAGCACTGATCCCTGGGACACTGAACTCAATACATCTCCCATCCCCCGTCCCTGGGACACTGCACTCAGTACATCTCCCAGCTCCAGTCCCTGGGACACTGCATTCAGTACATCACGCAGCCCCGCTCCCTGGGACACTGCACTCAGTACATCTCCCAGCCCCAGTCCCTGGGATGCTACACTCAGTACATCTCCCAGCCACGGCCCCTGGGACACTGCACTCAGTACATCTCCCAGCACTGATCCTTGGCACACTGCACTCAGTACATCTCTCAGCTCCAGTCCCTGGGACACTGCACACAGTACATCTCCCAGCCCCAGTCCCTGGGACGCTACACTCAGAACATCTCCCAGCACTGATCCCTGGGACACTGCACTCAGTACAGCTCCCAGCACCAATCCCTGGGGCACTGCATTCAGTAAATCTCCCAGCACCGATCCCTGGGACACTACACTCAGTACATCTCCCAGCATCGATCCCTGGGACACTGCACTCAGTACATCTCCCAGCACTGATCCCTGGGACACTGCACTCAGTACATCTCCCAGCACCGATCGCTGAGAGAACTGCCCCCAGTACATCTCCCAGCTCCTGTCCCTGGGACACTGCATTCAGTACATCTCCCAGCCCCGGTCCCTGGGACACTGCACTCAGTACATCTCCCAGCCCCAGTCCCTGGGACGCTCCACTCAGTACATCTCCCAGCCCCGGTCCCTGGGACACTGCACTCAGTACATCTCCCAGCACTGATCCCTGGGAGACTGCACTCAGTACATCTCCCAGCTCCAGTTCCTGGGACACTGCACTCAGTACATCTCCCAGCTCCAGTCCCTGGGACACTGCTCTCAGTACATCTCCCAGCATTGATCCCTGGGACACTGCACTCAGAACATCTCCCAGCACCGATGCCTGGGACACTGCACTCAGTACATCTCCCAGCACTGGTCCCTGGGACACTGCACTCTGTACATCTCACAGCACTGATCCCTGGGACACTGCACTCAGTACATCTCCCAGCACCGATTCCTGGGACACTGCACTCAGTACATCTCGCAACATCGATCTCTGGGACACTGCACTCAGTACGTCTCCCATCCCCGGTCCCAGGGACACTGCACTCAGTACATCTCCCAGCTAGTCCCTGGGATGCTACACTCAGTACATCTCCCAGCACTGATCCTTGGCACACTGCACTCAGTACATCTCCCAGCCCCAGTCCCTGGGATGCTACACTCAGTACATCTCCCAGCCCCGGTCCCTGGGACACTGCACAGGGTACATCTCCCAGCCCCAGTCCCTGGGTCGCTACACTTAGAACATCTCTCAGCACTGATCCCTGGGACACTGCACTCAGTACATCTCCCAGGACCGATCACTGGGACACTGTACTCAGTTCATCTCTCAGCACCGATCCCTGGGACACTGCACTCGGTACATCTCCCTGCACTGATCCCTCGGACAATGCACTCAGCACATCTCCCAGCACCAATCCCTGGGGCACTGCATTCAGTACATCTCCCAGCACCGATCCCTGGGACACTGCACTCAGTACATCTCCCAGCACCGATCCCTGGGACACTGCACTCAGTACATCTCCGAGCACTGATCCCTGGGACACTGAACTCAATACATCTCCCAGCACCGATCCCTGAGAGACTGCACTCAGTACATCTCCCAGCTCCAGTCCCTAGGACACGGCATTCAGTACATCACCCAGCCCCGGTCCCTGGGACACTGCACTCAGTACATCTCCCAGCCCCAGTCCCTGGGACGCTCCACTCAGTACATCTCCCAGCCCCGGTCCCTGGGACACTGCACTCAGTACACTCCCAGCACTGATCCCTGGGACACTGCACTCAGAACATCTCCCAGCACCGATCCCTGGGACACTGCACTCAGTACATCTCCCAGCACTGATCCCTCGGACACTGCACTCAGCTCATCTCCCATCACCGATCCCTGGGACACTGCACTCAGTACATCTCCCAGCTCCAGTCCCTGGGACACTGCTCTCAGTACATCTCCCAGCACTGATCCCTGGGACACTGCACTCAGAACATCTCCCAGCACCGATTCCTGGGATACTGCACTCAGTACATCTCCCAGCTCCAGTCCCTAGGACACTGCATTCAGTACATCACCCAGCCCCGGTCCCTGGGACACTGCACTCAGTACATCTCCCAGCCCCAGTCCCTGGGACGCTCCACTCAGTACATCTCCCAGCCCCGGTCCCTGGGACACTGCTCTCAGTACATCTCCCAGCAGTGATCCCTGGGACACTGCACTCAGTACATCTCCCAGCTCCAGTCCCTGGGACACTGCTCTCAGTACATCTCCCAGCACTGATCCCTGGGACACTGCACTCAGAACATCTCCCAGCACCGATCCCTGGGACACTGCACTCAGTACATCTCCCAGCACTGATCCCTCGGACACTGCCCTCAGCACATCTCCCATCACCGATCCCTGGGACACTGCACTCAGTACATCTCCCAACACTGATCCCTGGGACACTGCACTCAGTACATCTCCCAACACTGATCCCTGGGACACTGCACTCAGTTCATCTCCCAGCACTGATCCCAGGGACACTGCACTCAGTACATCTCCCAACACTGATCCCTGGGACACTGCACTCAGTACATCTCCCAGCTCCAGTCCCTGGGACACTGCTCTCAGTAAATCTCCCAGCACTGATCCCTGGGACACTGCACTCAGAACATCTCCCAGCACTGATCCCTGGGACACTGCACTCAGTACATCTGCCAGCACTGATCTCTGGGACACTGCACTCAGTACATCTCCCAGCGCCAGTCCCTGGAACACTGCACTCAGTACATCTCCCAGCACTGATCCCTGGGACACTGCACTCAGTACATCTCCCAGCACGGATCCCTGGGACACTGCACTCAGTACATCTCCCAGCGCCGATCCCTGGGACACTGCACTCAGTACATCTGCCAGCACTGATCCCTGGGACACTGCACTCAGTACATCTCCCAGCACCGATCCCTGAGAGACTGCACTCAGTACATCTCCCAGCTCCAGTTCCTGGGACACTGCATTCAGTACATCTCCCAGCCCCAGTCCCTGGGACGCTCCACTCAGTACATCTCCCAGCCCCGGTCCCTGGGACACTGCACTCAGTACATCACCCAGCACTGATCCCTGGGACACTGCACTCAGTACATCTCCCAGCTCCAGTCCCTGGGACACTGCTCTCAGTACATCTCCCAGCACTGATCCCTGGGACACTGCACTCAGAACATCTCCCAGCACCGATTCCTGGGACACTGCACTCAGTACATCTCCCAGCACCGATCCCTGGGACACTGCACTCAGTACATCTCCCAGCACTGATCCCTCGGACACTGCACTCAGCACATCTCCCAGCACCGATCCCTGGGACACTGCACTCAGTACATCTGCCAGCACTGATCCCAGGGACACTGCACTCAGTCCATCTCCCAGCACTGATCCCTGGGACACTGCACTCAGAACATCTCCCAGCACCGATTCCTGGGACACTGCACTCAGTACATCTCCCAGCACCGATCCCTGGGACACTGCACTCAGTACATCTCCCAGTACTGATCCCTGGGACACTGCACTCAGTACATCTCCCAGCACTGATCCCTCGGGCACTGCACTCAGCACATCTCCCAGCACCAATCCCTGGGGCACTGCATTCAGTAAATCTCCCAGCACCGATCCCTGGGACACTGCACTCAGTACATCTCCCAGCATCGATCCCTGGGACACTGCACTCAGTACATCTCCCAGCACTGATCCCTGAGACACTGCACTCAGTACATCTCCCAGCACTGATCCCTGGGACACTGCACTCAGTACATCTCCCAGCGCCGATCCCTGAGAGACTGCACTCAGTACATCTCCCAGCACTGATCACTGGGACACTGCACTCAGTACATCTCCCAGCACCGATCCCTGACAGACTGCACTCAGTACATCTCCCAGCTCCAGTCCCTGCGACAGTGCATTCAGTACATCACCGAGCCCCGGTCCCTGGGACACTGCACTCAGTACATCTCCCAGCCCCAGTCCCTGGGACGCTCCACTCAGTACATCACCCAGCACCGATCCCTGAGATACTGCACTCAGTACATCTCCCAGCACTGATCCCTGGGAGACTGCACTCAGGACATCTCCCAGCTCCAGTCCCTGGGACACTGCTCTCAGTACATCTCCCAGCACTGATCCCTGGGACACTGCACTCAGAAAATCTGCCAGCACCGATTCCTGGGACACTGCACTCAGTACATCTCCCAGCACAGATCCCTGAGAGACTGCACTCAGTACATCTCCCAGCCTGGTCCCTGGGACACTGCATTCAGTACATCTCCCAGCCCCGGTCCCTGGGACATGCACTCAGTACATCTCCCAGCACTGATCCCTGGGACACTGCACTCAGTACATCTCCCAGCTCCAGTCCCTGGCACACTGCTCTCAGTACATCTCCCAGCACTGATCCCTAGGACACTGCACTCAGAACATCTCCCAGCACCGATTCCTGGGACACTGCACTCAGTACTTCTCCCAGCACCGATCCCTGGAACACTGCACTCAGTACATCTCCCAGCACTGATCCCTGGGACACTGCACTCAGTACATCTCCCAGCACTGATCCCTGGGACACTGCACTCAGAACATTTCCCAGCACTGATCCCTGGGACACTGCTCTCAGTACATCTGCCAGCACTGATCCCTGGGACACTGCAATCAGTACATCACCCAGTACTGATCCCTGGGACACTGCACTCAGTACATCTCCCAGCGCCAGTCCCTGGAACACTGCACTCTGTACATCTCCCAGCGCTGATCCCTGGGACACTGCACTCAGTACATCTCCCATCCCCCGTCCCTGGGACACTGCACTCAGTACATCTCCCAGCTCCAGTCCCTGGGACACTGCATTCAGTACATCACGCAGCCCCGCTCCCTGGGACACTGCACTCAGTACATCTCCCAGCCCCAGTCCCTGGGATGCTACACTCAGTACATCTCCCAGCCACGGTCCCTGGGACACTGCACTCAGTACATCTCCCAGCACTGATCCCTGGCACACTGCACTCAGTACATCTCTCAGCTCCAGTCCCTGGGACACTGCACACAGTACATCTCCCAGCCCCAGTCCCTGGGACGCTACACTCAGAACATCTCCCAGCACTGATCCCTGGGACACTGCACTCAGTAGAGCTCCCAGCACCGATCCCTGGGGCAGTGCACTCAGTCCATCTCTCAGCACCGATCCCTGGGACACTGCACTCTGTATATCTCCCAGCACTGATCCCTCGGGCACTGCACTCAGCACATCTCCCAGCACCAATCCCTGGGGCACTGCATTCAGTAAATCTCCCAGCACCGATCCCTGGGACACTGCACTCAGTACATCTCCCAGCATCGATCCCTGGGACACTGCACTCAGTACATCTCCCAGCACTGATCCCTGGGACACTGCACTCAGTACATCTCCCAGCACTGATCCCTGGGACACTGCACTCAGTACATCTCCCAGCGCCGATCCCTGAGAGACTGCACTCAGTACATCTCCCAGCACCGATCCCTGGGACACTGCACTCAGTACATCTCCCAGCGCCAGTCCCTGGAACACTGCACTCAGTACATCTCCCAGCACTGATCACTGGGACACTGCACTCAGTACATCTCCCAGCACCGATCCCTGACAGACTGCACTCAGTACATCTCCCAGCTCCAGTCCCTGCGACAGTGCATTCAGTACATCACCGAGCCCCGGTCCCTGGGACACTGCACTCAGTACATCTCCCAGCCCCAGTCCCTGGGACGCTCCACTCAGTACATCTCCCAGCCCCGGTCCCTGGGACACTGCACTCAGTACATCTCCCAGCACTGATCCCTGGGAGACTGCACTCAGTACATCTCCCAGCTCCAGTCCCTGGGACACTGCTCTCAGTACATCTCCCAGCATTGATCCCTGGGACACTGCACTCAGAACATCTCCCAGCACCGATGCCTGGGACACTGCACTCAGTACATCTCCCAGCACTGGTCCCTGGGACACTGCACTCTGTACATCTCACAGCACTGATCCCTGGGACACTGCACTCAGTACATCTCCCAGCACCGATTCCTGGGACACTGCAGTCAGTACATCTCGCAACATCGATCTCTGGGACACTGCACTCAGTACGTCTCCCATCCCCGGTCCCAGGGACACTGCACTCAGTACATCTCCCAGCCTCAGTCCCTGGGATGCTACACTCAGTACATCTCCCAGCCCCGGTCCCTGGGACACTGTACTCAGTACATCGCCCAGCACTGATCCTTGGCACACTGCACTCAGTACATCTCCCAGCCCCAGTCCCTGGGATGCTACACTCAGTACATCTCCCAGCCCCGGTCCCTGGGACACTGCACAGGGTACATCTCCCAGCCCCAGTCCCTGGGTCGCTACACTTAGAACATCTCTCAGCACTGATCCCTGGGACACTGCACTCAGTACATCTCCCAGGACCGATCACTGGGACACTGTACTCAGTTCATCTCTCAGCACCGATCCCTGGGACACTGCACTCAGTACATCTCCCTGCACTGATCCCTCGGACACTGCACTCAGCACATCTCCCAGCACCAATCCCTGGGACACTGCACTCAGTACATCTCCCAGCACGGATCCCTGGGACACTGCATTCAGTACATCAACCAGCCCCGGTCCCTGGGACACTGCACTCAGTACATCTCCCAGCACTGATCCCTGGGACACTGAACTCAATACATCTCCCAGCACCGATCCCTGAGAGACTGCACTCAGTACATCTCCCAGCTCCAGTCCCTAGGACACGGCATTCAGTACATCACCCAGCCCCGGTCCCTGGGACACTGCACTCAGTACATCTCCCAGCCCCAGTCCCTGGGACGCTCCACTCAGTACATCTCCCAGCCCCGGTCCCTGCGACACTGCACTCAGTACACTCCCAGCACTGATCCCTGGGACACTGCACTCAGTACATCTCCCAGCTCCAGTCCCTGGGACACTGCTCTCAGTACATCTCCCAGCACTGATCCCTGGGACACTGCACTCAGAACATCTCCCAGCACCGATCCCTGGGACACTGCACTCAGTACATCTCCCAGCACTGATCCCAGGGACACTGCACTCAGCTCATCTCCCATCACCGATCCCTGGGACACTGCACTCAGTACATCTCCCAGCTCCAGTCCCTGGGACACTGCTCTCAGTACATCTCCCAGCACTGATCCCTGGGACACTGCACTCAGAACATCTCCCAGCACCGATTCCTGGGATACTGCACTCAGTACATCTCCCAGCTCCAGTCCCTAGGACACTGCATTCAGTACATCACCCAGCCCCGGTCCCTGGGACACTGCACTCAGTACATCTCCCAGCCCCAGTCCCTGGGACGCTCCACTCAGTACATCTCCCAGCCCCGGTCCCTGGGACACTGCACTCAGTACACTCCCAGCAGTGATCCCTGGGACACTGCACTCAGTACATCTCCCAGCTCCAGTCCCTGGGACACTGCTCTCAGTACATCTCCCAGCACTGATCCCTGGGACACTGCACTCAGAACATCTCCCAGCACCGATCCCTGGGACACTGCACTCAGTACATCTCCCAGCACTGATCCCTCGGACACTGCACTCAGCACATCTCCCATCACCGATCCCTGGGACACTGCACTCAGTTCATCTCCCAGCACTGATCCCAGGGACACTGCACTCAGTACATCTCCCAACACTGATCCCTGGGACACTGCACTAAGTACATCTCCCAGCTCCAGTCCCTGGAACACTGCACTCTGTGCATCTCCCAGCGCTGATCCCTGGGACACTGCACTCAGTACATCTCCCAGCTCCAGTCCCTGGGACATTGCATTCAGTACATCACGCAGCCCCGCTTCCTGGGACACTGCACTCAGTACATCTCCCAGCCCCAGTCCCTGGGATGCTACACTCAGTACATCTCCCAGCCACGGTCCCTGGGACACTGCACTCAGTACATCTCCCAGCACTGATCCCTGGCACACTGCACTCAGTACATCTCTCAGCTCCAGTCCCTGGGACACTGCACACAGTACATCTCCCAGCCCCAGTCCCTGGGACGCTACACTCAGAACATCTCCCAGCACTGATCCCTGGGACACTGCACTCAGTACAGCTCCCAGCACCGATCCCTGGGACAGTGCACTCAGTCCATCTCTCAGCACCGATCCCTGGGACACTGCACTCTGTATATCTCCCAGCACTGATCCCTCGGGCACTGCACTCAGCACATCTCCCAGCACCAATCCCTGGGGCACTGCATTCAGTAAATCTCCCAGCACCGATCCCTGGGACACTGCACTCAGTACATCTCCCAGCATCGATCCCTGGGACACTGCACTCAGTACATCTCCCAGCACTGATCCCTGGGACACTGCACTCAGTACATCTCCCAGCACTGATCCCTGGGACACTGCACTCAGTACATCTCCCAGCGCCGATCCCTGAGAGACTGCACTCAGTACATCTCCCAGCACCGATCCCTGGGACACTGTACTCAGTACATCTCCCAGCGCCAGTCCCTGGAACACTGCACTCAGTACATCTCCCAGCACTGATCACTGGGACACTGCACTCAGTACATCTCCCAGCACCGATCCCTGACAGACTGCACTCAGTACATCTCCCAGCTCCAGTCCCTGCGACAGTGCATTCAGTACATCACCGAGCCCCGGTCCCTGGGACACTGCACTCAGTACATCTCCCAGCCCCAGTCCCTGGGACGCTCCACTCAGTACATCTCCCAGCACCGATCCCTGAGATACTGCACTCAGTACATCTCCCAGCACTGATCCCTGGGAGACAGCACTCAGGACATCTCCCAGCTCCAGTCCCTGGGACACTGCTCTCAGTACATCTCCCAGCACTGATCCCTGGGACACTGCACTCAGTACATCTCTCAGCTCCAGTCCCGGGGACACTGCACACAGTACATCTCCCAGCCCCAGTCCCCGGGACGCTACACTCAGAACATCTCCCAGCACTGATCCCTGGGACACTGCACTCAGTACAGCTCCCAGCACCAATCCCTGGGAAACTGCATTCAGTAAATCTCCCAGCACCGATCCCTGGGACACTGCACTCAGTACATCTCCCAGCATCGATCCCTGGGACACTGCACTCAGTACATCTCCCAGCACTGATCCCTGGGACACTGCACTCAGTACATCTCCCAGCACCGATCGCTGAGAGAACTGCACCCAGTACATCTCCCAGCTCCTGTCCCTGGGACACTGCATTCAGTACATCTCCCAGGCCCGGTCCCTGGGACACTGCACTCAGTACATCTCCCAGCCCCAGTCCCTGGGACACTGCACTCAGTACATCTCCCAGCACAGATCCCTGAGAGACTGCACTCAGTACATCTCCCAGCCTAGTCCCTGGGACACTGCATTCAGTACATCTACCAGCCCCAGTCCCTGGGACGCTCCACTCAGTAAATCTCCCAGCCCCGGTCCCTGGGACATGCACTCAGTACATCTCCCAGCACTGATCCCTGGGACACTGCACTCAGTACATCTCCCAGCTCCAGTCCCTGGCACACTGCTCTCAGTACATCTCCCAGCACTGATCCCTAGGACACTGCACTCAGAACATCTCCCAGCACCGATTCCTGGGACACTGCACTCAGTACTTCTCCCAGCACCGATCCCTGGAATACTGCACTCAGTACATCTCCCAGCACTGATCCCTGGGACACTGCACTCAGTACATCTCCCAGCACTGATCCCTGGGACACTGCACTCAGAACATTTCCCAGCACTGATCACTGGGACACTGCACTCAGTACATCTGCCAGCACTGATCCCTGGGACACTGCACTCAGTACATCACCCAGTACTGATCCCTGGGACACTGCACTCAGTACATCTCCCAGCACCAATCCCTGGGACACTGCACTCAGTACATCTCCCAGCGCCAGTCCCTGGAACACTGCACTCAGTACATCTCCCAGCACTGATCCCTGGGACACTGCACTCAGTACATCTCCCATCCCCCGTCCCTGGGACACTGCACTCAGTACATCTCCCAGCTCCAGTCCCTGGGACACTGCATTCAGTACATCACGCAGCCCCGCTCCCTGGGACACTGCACTCAGTACATCTCCCAGCCCCAGTCCCTGGGATGCTACACTCAGTACATCTCCCAGCCACGGCCCCTGGGACACTGCACTCAGTACATCTCCCAGCACTGATCCTTGGCACACTGCACTCAGTACGTCTCTCAGCTCCAGTCCCTGGGACACTGCACACAGTACATCTCCCAGCCCCAGTCCCTGGGACGCTACACTCAGAACATCTCCCAGCACTGATCCCTGGGACACTGCACTCAGTACAGCTCCCAGCACCAATCCCTGGGGCACTGCATTCAGTAAATCTCCCAGCACCGATCCCTGGGACACTGCACTCAGTACATCTCCCAGCATCGATCCCTGGGACACTGCACTCAGTACATCTCCCAGCACTGATCCCTGGGACACTGCACTCAGTACATCTCCCAGCACCGATCGCTGAGAGAACTGCCCCCAGTACATCTCCCAGCTCCTGTCCCTGGGACACTGCATTCAGTACATCTCCCAGCCCCGGTCCCTGGGACACTGCACTCAGTACATCTCCCAGCCCCAGTCCATGGGACGCTCCACTCAGTACATCTCCCAGCCCCGGTCCCTGGGACACTGCACTCAGTACATCTCCCAGCACTGATCCCTGGGAGACTGCACTCAGTACATCTCCCAGCTCCAGTTCCTGGGACACTGCACTCAGTACATCTCCCAGCTCCAGTCCCTGGGACACTGCTCTCAGTACATCTCCCAGCATTGATCCCTGGGACACTGCACTCAGAACATCTCCCAGCACCGATGCCTGGGACACTGCACTCAGTACATCTCCCAGCACTGGTCCCTGGGACACTGCACTCTGTACATCTCACAGCACTGATCCCTGGGACACTGCACTCAGTACATCTCCCAGCACCGATTCCTGGGACACTGCACTCAGTACATCTCGCAACATCGATCTCTGGGACACTGCACTCAGTACGTCTCCCATCCCCGGTCCCAGGGACACTGCACTCAGTACATCTCCCAGCTAGTCCCTGGGATGCTACACTCAGTACATCTCCCAGCCCCGGTCCCTGGGACACTGCACTCAGTACATCTCCCAGCACTGATCCTTGGCACACTGCACTCAGTACATCTCCCAGCCCCAGTCCCTGGGACACTGCACTCAGTACATCTCCCAGCCCCAGTCCCTGGGATGCTACACTCAGTACATCTCCCAGCCCCGGTCCCTGGGACACTGCACAGGGTACATCTCCCAGCCCCAGTCCCTGGGTCGCTACACTTAGAACATCTCTCAGCACTGATCCCTGGGACACTGCACTCAGTACATCTCCCAGGACCGATCACTGGGACACTGTACTCAGTTCATCTCTCAGCACCGATCCCTGGGACACTGCACTCAGTACATCTCCCTGCACTGATCCCTCGGACACTGCACTCAGCACATCTCCCAGCACCAATCCCTGGGGCACTGCATTCAGTACATCTCCCAGCACCGATCCCTGGGACACTGCACTCAGTACATCTCCCAGCACCGATCCCTGGGACACTGCACTCAGTACATCTCCGAGCACTGATCCCTGGGACACTGAACTCAATACATCTACCATCCCCCGTCCCTGGGACACTGCACTCAGTACATCTCCCAGCTCCAGTCCCTGGGACACTGCATTCAGTACATCACGCAGCCCCGCTCCCTGGGACACTGCACTCAGTACATCTCCCAGCCCCAGTCCCTGGGATGCTACACTCAGGACATCTCCCAGCCACGGCCCCTGGGACACTGCACTCAGTACATCTCCCAGCACTGATCCTTGGCACACTGCACTCAGTACATCTCTCAGCTCCAGTCCCTGGGACACTGCACACAG
Source organism: Scyliorhinus torazame (assembly GCF_047496885.1). Classification (NCBI taxonomy): domain Eukaryota; kingdom Metazoa; phylum Chordata; class Chondrichthyes; order Carcharhiniformes; family Scyliorhinidae; genus Scyliorhinus; species Scyliorhinus torazame. The sequence goes on along the minus strand of NC_092714.1, from coordinate 145,923,199 downwards.
TACATCTCCCAGCCCCAGTCCCTGGGACGCTACACTCAGAACATCTCCCAGCGCCAGTCCCTGGAACACTGCACTCAGTACATCTCCCAGCACTGATCCCTGGGACACTGCACTCAGTACATCTCCCATCCCCCGTCCCTGGGACACTGCACTCAGTACATCTCCCAGCTCCAGTCCCTGGGACACTGCATTCAGTACATCACGCAGCCCCGCTCCCTGGGACACTGCACTCAGTACATCTCCCAGCCCCAGTCCCTGGGATGCTACACTCAGTACATCTCCCAGCCACGGCCCCTGGGACACTGCACTCAGTACATCTCCCAGCACTGATCCTTGGCACACTGCACTCAGTACATCTCTCAGCTCCAGTCCCTGGGACACTGCACACAGTACATCTCCCAGCCCCAGTCCCTGGGACGCTACACTCAGAACATCTCCCAGCACTGATCCCTGGGACACTGCACTCAGTACAGCTCCCAGCACCAATCCCTGGGGCACTGCATTCAGTAAATCTCCCAGCACCGATCCCTGGGACACTGCACTCAGTACATCTCCCAGCATCGATCCCTGGGACACTGCACTCAGTACATCTCCCAGCACTGATCCCTGGGACACTGCACTCAGTACATCTCCCAGCACCGATCGCTGAGAGAACTGCCCCCAGTACATCTCCCAGCTCCTGTCCCTGGGACACTGCATTCAGTACATCTCCCAGCCCCGGTCCCTGGGACACTGCACTCAGTACATCTCCCAGCCCCAGTCCATGGGACGCTCCACTCAGTACATCTCCCAGCCCCGGTCCCTGGGACACTGCACTCAGTACATCTCCCAGCACTGATCCCTGGGAGACTGCACTCAGTACATCTCCCAGCTCCAGTTCCTGGGACACTGCACTCAGTACATCTCCCAGCTCCAGTCCCTGGGACACTGCTCTCAGTACATCTCCCAGCATTGATCCCTGGGACACTGCACTCAGAACATCTCCCAGCACCGATGCCTGGGACACTGCACTCAGTACATCTCCCAGCACTGGTCCCTGGGACACTGCACTCTGTACATCTCACAGCACTGATCCCTGGGACACTGCACTCAGTACATCTCCCAGCACCGATTCCTGGGACACTGCACTCAGTACATCTCGCAACATCGATCTCTGGGACACTGCACTCAGTACGTCTCCCATCCCCGGTCCCAGGGACACTGCACTCAGTACATCTCCCAGCTAGTCCCTGGGATGCTACACTCAGTACATCTCCCAGCCCCGGTCCCTGGGACACTGCACTCAGTACATCTCCCAGCACTGATCCTTGGCACACTGCACTCAGTACATCTCCCAGCCCCAGTCCCTGGGACACTGCACTCAGTACATCTCCCAGCCCCAGTCCCTGGGATGCTACACTCAGTACATCTCCCAGCCCCGGTCCCTGGGACACTGCACAGGGTACATCTCCCAGCCCCAGTCCCTGGGTCGCTACACTTAGAACATCTCTCAGCACTGATCCCTGGGACACTGCACTCAGTACATCTCCCAGGACCGATCACTGGGACACTGTACTCAGTTCATCTCTCAGCACCGATCCCTGGGACACTGCACTCAGTACATCTCCCTGCACTGATCCCTCGGACACTGCACTCAGCACATCTCCCAGCACCAATCCCTGGGGCACTGCATTCAGTACATCTCCCAGCACCGATCCCTGGGACACTGCACTCAGTACATCTCCCAGCACCGATCCCTGGGACACTGCACTCAGTACATCTCCGAGCACTGATCCCTGGGACACTGAACTCAATACATCTACCATCCCCCGTCCCTGGGACACTGCACTCAGTACATCTCCCAGCTCCAGGCCCTGGGACACTGCATTCAGTACATCACGCAGCCCCGCTCCCTGGGACACTGCACTCAGTACATCTCCCAGCCCCAGTCCCTGGGATGCTACACTCAGGACATCTCCCAGCCACGGCCCCTGGGACACTGCACTCAGTACATCTCCCAGCACTGATCCTTGGCACACTGCACTCAGTACATCTCTCAGCTCCAGTCCCTGGGACACTGCACACAGTACATCTCCCAGCCCCAGTCCCTGGGACGCTACACTCAGAACATCTCCCAGCACTGATCCCTGGGACACTGCACTCAGTACAGCTCCCAGCACCAATCCCTGGGGCACTGCATTCAGTAAATCTCCCAGCACCGATCCCTGGGACACTGCACTCAGTACATCTCCCAGCATCGATCCCTGGGACACTGCACTCAGTACATCTCCCAGCACTGATCCCTGGGACACTGCACTCAGTACATCTCCCAGCACCGATCGCTGAGAGAACTGCCCCCAGCACATCTCCCAGCTCCTGTCCCTGGGACACTGCATTCAGTACATCTCCCAGCCCCGGTCCCTGGGACACTGCACTCAGTACATCTCCCAGCCCCAGTCCCTGGGACGCTCCACTCAGTACATCTCCCAGCCCCGGTCCCTGGGACACTGCACTCAGTACATCTCCCAGCACTGATCCCTGGGAGACTGCACTCAGTACATCTCCCAGCTCCAGTTCCTGGGACACTGCACTCAGTACATCTCCCAGCTCCAGTCCCTGGGACACTGCTCTCAGTACATCTCCCAGCATTGATCCCTGGGACACTGCACTCAGAACATCTCCCAGCACCGATGCCTGGGACACTGCACTCAGTACATCTCCCAGCACTCGTCCCTGGGACACTGCACTCTGTACATCTCACAGCACTGATCCCTGGGACACTGCACTCAGTACATCTCCCAGCACCGATCCCTGACAGACTGCACTCAGTACATCTCCCAGCTCCAGTCCCTGCGACAGTGCATTCAGTACATCACCGAGCCCCGGTCCCTGGGACACTGCACTCAGTACATCTCCCAGCCCCAGTCCCTGGGACGCTCCACTCAGTACATCTCCCAGCACCGATCCCTGAGATACTGCACTCAGTACATCTCCCAGCACTGATCCCTGGGAGACTGCACTCAGGACATCTCCCAGCTCCAGTCCCTGGGACACTGCTCTCAGTACATCTCCCAGCACTGATCCCTGGGACACTGCACTCAGAACATCTCCCAGCACCGATTCCTGGGACACTGCACTCAGTACATCTCCCAGCACAGATCCCTGAGAGACTGCACTCAGTACATCTCCCAGCCTAGTCCCTGGGACACTGCATTCAGTACATCTACCAGCCCCAGTCCCTGGGACGCTCCACTCAGTACATCTCCCAGCCCCGGTCCCTGGGACATGCACTCAGTACATCTCCCAGCACTGATCCCTGGGACACTGCACTCAGTACATCTCCCAGCTCCAGTCCCTGGGACACTGCTCTCAGGACATCTCCCAGCACTGATCCCTAGGACACTGCACTCAGAACATCTCCCAGCACCGATTCCTGGGACACTGCACTCAGTACTTCTCCCAGCACCGATCCCTGGAACACTGCACTCAGTACATCTCCCAGCACTGATCCCTGGGACACTGCACTCAGTACATCTCCCAGCACTGATCCCTGGGACACTGCACTCAGAACATTTCCCAGCACTGATCCCTGGGATACTGCTCTCAGTACATCTGCCAGCACTGATCCCTGGGACACTGCACTCAGTACATCTCCCAGCACCGATCGCTGAGAGAACTGCCCCCAGTACATCTCCCAGCTCCTGTCCCTGGGACACTGCATTCAGTACATCTCTCAGCCCCGGTCCCTGGGACACTGCACTCAGTACATCTCCCAGCTCCAGTCCCTGGGACACTGCTCTCAGTACATCTCCCAGCATTGATCCCTGGGACACTGCACTCAGAACATCTCCCAGCACCGATGCCTGGGACACTGCACTCAGTACATCTCCCAGCACTGGTCCCTGGGACACTGCACTCTGTACATCTCACAGCACTGATCCCTGGGACACTGCACTCAGTACATCTCCCAGCACCGATTCCTGGGACACTGCACTCAGTACATCTCGCAACATCGATCTCTGGGACACTGCACTCAGTACGTCTCCCATCCCCGGTCCCAGGGACACTGCACTCAGTACATCTCCCAGCTAGTCCCTGGGATGCTACACTCAGTACATCTCCCAGCCCCGGTCCCTGGGACACTGCACTCAGTACATCTCCCAGCACTGATCCTTGGCACACTGCACTCAGTACATCTCCCAGCCCCAGTCCCTGGGATGCTACACTCAGTACATCTCCCAGCCCCGGTCCCTGGGACACTGCACAGGGTACATCTCCCAGCCCCAGTCCCTGGGTCGCTACACTTAGAACATCTCTCAGCACTGATCCCTGGGACACTGCACTCAGTACATCTCCCAGGACCGATCACTGGGACACTGTACTCAGTTCATTTCTCAGCACCGATCCCTGGGACACTGCACTCAGTACATCTCCCTGCACTGATCCCTCGGACAATGCACTCAGCACATCTCCCAGCACCAATCCCTGGGGCACTGCATTCAGTACATCTCCCAGCACCGATCCCTGGGACACTGCACTCAGTACATCTCCCAGCACCGATCCCTGGGACACTGCACTCAGTACATCTCCGAGCACTGATCCCTGGGACACTGAACTCAATACATCTCCCAGCACCGATCCCTGAGAGACTGCACTCAGTACATCTCCCAGCTCCAGTCCCTAGGACACGGCATTCAGTACATCACCCAGCCCCGGTCCCTGGGACACTGCACTCAGTACATCTCCCAGCCCCAGTCCCTGGGACGCTCCACTCAGTACATCTCCCAGCCCCGGTCCCTGGGACACTGCACTCAGTACACTCCCAGCACTGATCCCTGGGACACTGCACTCAGAACATCTCCCAGCACCGATCCCTGGGACACTGCACTCAGTACATCTCCCAGCACTGATCCCTCGGACACTGCACTCAGCTCATCTCCCATCACCGATCCCTGGGACACTGCACTCAGTACATCTCCCAGCTCCAGTCCCTGGGACACTGCTCTCAGTACATCTCCCAGCACTGATCCCTGGGACACTGCACTCAGAACATCTCCCAGCACCGATTCCTGGGATACTGCACTCAGTACATCTCCCAGCTCCAGTCCCTAGGACACTGCATTCAGTACATCACCCAGCCCCGGTCCCTGGGACACTGCACTCAGTACATCTCCCAGCCCCAGTCCCTGGGACGCTCCACTCAGTACATCTCTCAGCCCCGGTCCCTGGGACACTGCTCTCAGTACATCTCCCAGCAGTGATCCCTGGGACACTGCACTCAGTACATCTCCCAGCTCCAGTCCCTGGGACACTGCTCTCAGTACATCTCCCAGCACTGATCCCTGGGACACTGCACTCAGAACATCTCCCAGCACCGATCCCTGGGACACTGCACTCAGTACATCTCCCAGCACTGATCCCTCGGACACTGCCCTCAGCACATCTCCCATCACCGATCCCTGGGACACTGCACTCAGTACATCTCCCAACACTGATCCCTGGGACACTGCACTCAGTACATCTCCCAACACTGATCCCTGGGACACTGCACTCAGTTCATCTCCCAGCACTGATCCCAGGGACACTGCACTCAGTACATCTCCCAACACTGATCCCTGGGACACTGCACTCAGTACATCTCCCAGCTCCAGTCCCTGGGACACTGCTCTCAGTAAATCTCCCAGCACTGATCCCTGGGACACTGCACTCAGAACATCTCCCAGCACTGATCCCTGGGACACTGCACTCAGTACATCTGCCAGCACTGATCTCTGGGACACTGCACTCAGTACATCTCCCAGCGCCAGTCCCTGGAACACTGCACTCAGTACATCTCCCAGCACTGATCCCTGGGACACTGCACTCAGTACATCTCCCAGCACGGATCCCTGGGACACTGCACTCAGTACATCTCCCAGCGCCGATCCCTGGGACACTGCACTCAGTACATCTGCCAGCACTGATCCCTGGGACACTGCACTCAGTACATCTCCCAGCACCGATCCCTGAGAGACTGCACTCAGTACATCTCCCAGCTCCAATTCCTGGGACACTGCATTCAGTACATCTCCCAGCCCCAGTCCCTGGGACGCTCCACTCAGTACATCTCCCAGCCCCGGTCCCTGGGACACTGCACTCAGTACATCACCCAGCACTGATCCCTGGGACACTGCACTCAGTACATCTCCCAGCTCCAGTCCCTGGGACACTGCTCTCAGTACATCTCCCAGCACTGATCCCTGGGACACTGCACTCAGAACATCTCCCAGCACCGATTCCTGGGACACTGCACTCAGTACATCTCCCAGCACCGATCCCTGGGACACTGCACTCAGTACATCTCCCAGCACTGATCCCTCGGACACTGCACTCAGCACATCTCCCAGCACCGATCCCTGGGACACTGCACTCAGTACATCTGCCAGCACTGATCCCAGGGACACTGCACTCAGTCCATCTCCCAGCACTGATCCCTGGGACACTGCACTCAGTACATCTCCCAGCTCCAGTCGCTGGGACACTGCTCTCAGTACATCTCCCAGCACTGATCCCTGGGACACTGCACTCAGAACATCTCCCAGCACCGATTCCTGGGACACTGCACTCAGTACATCTCCCAGCACCGATCCCTGGGACACTGCACTCAGTACATCTCCCAGTACTGATCCCTGGGACACTGCACTCAGTACATCTCCCAGCACTGATCCCTCGGGCACTGCACTCAGCACATCTCCCAGCACCAATCCCTGGGGCACTGCATTCAATAAATCTCCCAGCACCGATCCCTGGGACACTGCACTCAGTACATCTCCCAGCATCGATCCCTGGGACACTGCACTCAGTACATCTCCCAGCACTGATCCCTGGGACACTGCACTCAGTACATCTCCCAGCACTGATCCCTGGGACACTGCACTCAGTACTTCTCCGAGCGCCGATCCCTGAGAGACTGCACTCAGTACATCTCCCAGCACCGATCCCTGGGACACTGCACTCAGTACATCTCCCAGCGCCAGTCCCTGGAACACTGCACTCAGTACATCTCCCAGCACTGATCACTGGGACACTGCACTCAGTACATCTCCCAGCACCGATCCCTGACAGACTGCACTCAGTACATCTCCCAGCTCCAGTCCCTGCGACAGTGCATTCAGTACATCACCGAGCCCCGGTCCCTGGGACACTGCACTCAGTACATCTCCCAGCCCCAGTCCCTGGGACGCTCCACTCAGTACATCTCCCAGCACCGATCCCTGAGATACTGCACTCAGTACATCTCCCAGCACTGATCCCTGGGAGACTGCACTCAGGACATCTCCCAGCTCCAGTCCCTGGGACACTGCTCTCAGTACATCTCCCAGCACTGATCCCTGGGACACTGCACTCAGAAAATCTGCCAGCACCGATTCCTGGGACACTGCACTCAGTACATCTCCCAGCACAGATCCCTGAGAGACTGCACTCAGTACATCTCCCAGCCTAGTCCCTGGGACACTGCATTCAGTACATCTACCAGCCCCAGTCCCTGGGACGCTCCACTCAGTACATCTCCCAGCCCCGGTCCCTGGGACATGCACTCAGTACATCTCCCAGCACTGATCCCTGGGACACTGCACTCAGTACATCTCCCAGCTCCAGTCCCTGGCACACTGCTCTCAGTACATCTCCCAGCACTGATCCCTAGGACACTGCACTCAGAACATCTCCCAGCACCGATTCCTGGGACACTGCACTCAGTACTTCTCCCAGCACCGATCCCTGGAACACTGCACTCAGTACATCTCCCAGCACTGATCCCTGGGACACTGCACTCAGTACATCTCCCAGCACTGATCCCTGGGACACTGCACTCAGAACATTTCCCAGCACTGATCCCTGGGACACTGCTCTCAGTACATCTGCCAGCACTGATCCCTGGGACACTGCAATCAGTACATCACCCAGTACTGATCCCTGGGACACTGCACTCAGTACATCTCCCAGCGCCAGTCCCTGGAACACTGCACTCTGTACATCTCCCAGCGCTGATCCCTGGGACACTGCACTCAGTACATCTCCCATCCCCCGTCCCTGGGACACTGCACTCAGTACATCTCCCAGCTCCAGTCCCTGGGACACTGCATTCAGTACATCACGCAGCCCCGCTCCCTGGGACACTGCACTCAGTACATCTCCCAGCCCCAGTCCCTGGGATGCTACACTCAGTACATCTCCCAGCCACGGTCCCTGGGACACTGCACTCAGTACATCTCCCAGCACTGATCCCTGGCACACTGCACTCAGTACATCTCTCAGCTCCAGTCCCTGGGACACTGCACACAGTACATCTCCCAGCCCCAGTCCCTGGGACGCTACACTCAGAACATCTCCCAGCACTGATCCCTGGGACACTGCACTCAGTAGAGCTCCCAGCACCGATCCCTGGGACAGTGCACTCAGTCCATCTCTCAGCACCGATCCCTGGGACACTGCACTCTGTATATCTCCCAGCACTGATCCCTCGGGCACTGCACTCAGCACATCTCCCAGCACCAATCCCTGGGGCACTGCATTCAGTAAATCTCCCAGCACCGATCCCTGGGACACTGCACTCAGTACATCTCCCAGCATCGATCCCTGGGACACTGCACTCAGTACATCTCCCAGCACTGATCCCTGGGACACTGCACTCAGTACATCTCCCAGCACTGATCCCTGGGACACTGCACTCAGTACATCTCCCAGCGCCGATCCCTGAGAGACTGCACTCAGTTCATCTCCCAGCACCGATCCCTGAGACACTGCACTCAGTACATCTCCCAGCGCCAGTCCCTGGAACACTGCACTCAGTACATCTCCCAGCACCGATTCCTGGGACACTGCACTCAGTACTTCTCCCAGCACCGATCCCTGGAACACTGCACTCAGTACATCTCCCAGCACTGATCCCTGGGACACTACACTCAGTACATCTCCCAGCACTGATCCCTGGGACACTGCACTCAGTACATCTCCCAGCTCCAGTCGCTGGGACACTGCTCTCAGTACATCTCCCAGCACTGATCCCTGGGACACTGCACTCAGTACATCTCCCAGCACTGATCCCTGGGACATTGCACTCAGCACATCTCCCAGCACTGATCCCTGGGACACTGCACTCAGAACATTTCCCAGCACTGATCACTGGGACACTGCTCTCAGTACATCTGCCAGCACTGATCCCTGGGACACTGCACTCAGTACATCACCCAGTACTGATCCCTTGGACATCCACTCAGTACATCTCCCAGCGCCAGTCCCTGGAACACTGCACTCAGTACATCTCCCAGCACTGATCCCTGGGACACTGCACTCAGTACATCTCCCATCCCCCGTCCCTGGGACACTGCACTCAGTACATCTCCCAGCTCCATTCCCTGGGACACTGCATTCAGTACATCACGCAGCCCCGTTCCCTGGGACACTGCACTCAGTACATCTCCCAGCCCCAGTCCCTGGGATGCTACACTCAGTACATCTCCCAGCCACGGCACCTGGGACACTGCACTCAGTACATCTCCCAGCACTGATCCCTGGCACACTGCACTCAGTACATCTCTCAGCTCCAGTCCCTGGGACACTGCACACAGTACATCTCCCAGCCCCAGTCCCTGGGACGCTACACTCAGAACATCTCCCAGCACTGATCCCTGGGACACTGCACTCAGTGCAGCTCCCAGCACCAATCCCTGGGGCACTGCATTCAGTAAATCTCCCAGCACCGATCCCTGGGACACTGCACTCAGTACATCTCCCAGCATCAATCCCTGGGACACTGCACTCAGTACATCTCCCAGCACTGATCCCTGGGACACTGCACTCAGTACATCTCCCAGCACCGATCGCTGAGAGAACTGCACCCAGTACATCTCCCAGCTCCTGTCCCTGGGACACTGCATTCAGTACATCTCCCAGCCCCGGTCCCTGGGACACTGCACTCAGTACATCTCCCAGCCCCAGTCCCTGGGACGCTCCACTCAGTACATCTCCCAGCCCCGGTCCCTGGGACACTGCACTCAGTACATCTCCCAGCACTGATCCCTGGGAGACTGCACTCAGTACATCTCCCAGCTCCAGTCCCTGGGACACTGCTCTCAGTACATCTCCCAGCATTGATCCCTGGGACACTGCACTCAGAACATCTCCCAGCACCGATGCCTGGGACACTGCACTCAGTACATCTCCCAGCACTGGTCCCTGGGACACTGCACTCTGTACATCTCACAGCACTGATCCCTGGGACACTGCACTCAGTACATCTCCCAGCACCGATTCCTGGGACACTGCAGTCAGTACATCTCGCAACATCGATCTCTGGGACACTGCACTCAGTACGTCTCCCATCCCCGGTCCCAGGGACACTGCACTCAGTACATCTCCCAGCCTCAGTCCCTGGGATGCTACACTCAGTACATCTCCCAGCCCCGGTCCCTGGGACACTGCACTCAGTACATCTCCCAGCACTGATCCTTGGCACACTGCACTCAGTACATCTCCCAGCCCCAGTCCCTGGGATGCTACACTCAGTACATCTCCCAGCCCCGGTCCCTGGGACACTGCACAGGGTACATCTCCCAGCCCCAGTCCCTGGGTCGCTACACTTAGAACATCTCTCAGCACTGATCCCTGGGACACTGCACTCAGTACATCTCCCAGGACCGATCACTGGGACACTGTACTCAGTTCATCTCTCAGCACCGATCCCTGGGACACTGCACTCAGCACATCTCCCAGCACCAATCCCTGGGACACTGCACTCAGTACATCTCCCAGCACGGATCCCTGGGACACTGCATTCAGTACATCAACCAGCCCCGGTCCCTGGGACACTGCACTCAGTACATCTCCCAGCACTGATCCCTGGGACACTGAACTCAATACATCTCCCAGCACCGATCCCTGAGAGACTGCACTCAGTACATCTCCCAGCTCCAGTCCCTAGGACACGGCATTCAGTACATCACCCAGCCCCGGTCCCTGGGACACTGCACTCAGTACATCTCCCAGCCCCAGTCCCTGGGACGCTCCACTCAGTACATCTCCCAGCCCCGGTCCCTGCGACACTGCACTCAGTACACTCCCAGCACTGATCCCTGGGACACTGCACTCAGTACATCTCCCAGCTCCAGTCCCTGGGACACTGCTCTCAGTACATCTCCCAGCACTGATCCCTGGGACACTGCACTCAGAACATCTCCCAGCACCGATCCCTGGGACACTGCACTCAGTACATCTCCCAGCACTGATCCCAGGGACACTGCACTCAGCTCATCTCCCATCACCGATCCCTGGGACACTGCACTCAGTACATCTCCCAGCTCCAGTCCCTGGGACACTGCTCTCAGTACATCTCCCAGCACTGATCCCTGGGACACTGCACTCAGAACATCTCCCAGCACCGATTCCTGGGATACTGCACTCAGTACATCTCCCAGCTCCAGTCCCTAGGACACTGCATTCAGTACATCACCCAGCCCCGGTCCCTGGGACACTGCACTCAGTACATCTCCCAGCTCCAGTCCCTAGGACACTGCACTCAGTACATCTCCCAGCCCCAGTCCCTGGGACGCTCCACTCAGTACATCTCCCAGCCCCGGTCCCTGGGACACTGCACTCAGTACACTCCCAGCAGTGATCCCTGGGACACTGCACTCAGTACATCTCCCAGCTCCAGTCCCTGGGACACTGCTCTCAGTACATCTCCCAGCACTGATCCCTGGGACACTGCACTCAGAACATCTCCCAGCACCGATCCCTGGGACACTGCACTCAGTACATCTCCCAGCACTGATCCCTCGGACACTGCACTCAGCACATCTCCCATCACCGATCCCTGGGACACTGCACTCAGTTCATCTCCCAGCACTGATCCCAGGGACACTGCACTCAGTACATCTCCCAACACTGATCCCTGGGACACTGCACTAAGTACATCTCCCAGCTCCAGTCCCTGGGACACTGCTCTCAGTACATCTCCCAGCACTGATCCCTGGGACACTGCACTCAGAACATCTCCCAGCACCGATTCCTGGGATACTGCACTCAGTACATCTCCCAGCACCGATCCCTGGGACACTGCACTCAGTACATCTCCCAGTACTGATCCCTGGGACACTGCACTCAGTACATCACCCAGCACTGATCCCTGGGACACTGCACTCAGAACATCTCCCAGCACTGATCCCTGGGACACTGCACTCAGTACATCGGCCAGCACTGATCTCTGGGACACTGCACTCAATACATCTCCCAGCGCCAGTCCCTGGAACACTGCACTCAGTACATCTCCCAGCACTGATCCCTGGGACACTGCACTCAGTACATCTCCCAGCACGGATCCCTGGGACACTGCACTCAGTACATCTCCCAGCGCCATTCCCTGGAACACTGCACTCAGTACATCTGCCAGCACTGATCCCTGGGACACTGCACTCAGTACATCTCCCAGCACCGATCCCTGAGAGACTGCACTCAGTACATCTCCCAGCTCCAGTTCCTGGGACGCTCCACTCAGTACATCTCCCAGCCCCGGTCCCTGGCGACACTGCACTCAGTACATCACCCAGCACTGATCCCTGGGACACTGCACTCAGTACATCTCCCAGCTCCAGTCCCTGGGACACTGCTCTCAGTACATCTCCCAGCACTGATCCCTGGGACACTGCACTCAGAACATCTCCCAGCACCGATTCCTGGGACACTGCACTCAGTACATCTCCCAGCACCGATCCCTGGGACACTGCACTCAGTACATCTCCCAGCACTGATCCCTCGGACACTGCACTCAGTCCATCTCCCAGCACTGATCCCTGGGACACTGCACTCAGTACATCTGCCAGCACTGATCCCAGGGCCACTGCACTCAGTACATCTCCCAGCACTGATCCCTGGGACACTGCACTCAGTACATCTCCCAGCTCCAGTCGCTGGGACACTGCACTCAGTACATCTCCCAGCACCGATCCCTGGGACACTGCACTCAGTACATCTCCCAGTACTGATCCCTGGGACACTGCACTCAGTACATCTGCCAGCACTGATCCCTGGGACACTGCACTCAGAACATCTCCCAGCACGGATCCCTGGGACACTGCACTCAGTACATCTCCCAGCCCCAGTCCCTGGGACGCTCCACTCAGTACATCTCCCAGCCCCGGTCCCTGGGACACTGCACTCAGTACATTCCCAGCAGTGATCCCTGGGACACTGCACTCAGTACATCTCCCAGCTCCAGTCCCTGGGACACTGCTCTCAGTACATCTCCCAGCACTGATCCCTGGGACACTGCACTCAGAACATCTCCCAGCACCGATCCCTGGGACACTGCACTCAGTACATCTCCCAGCACTGATCCCTGGGACACTGCACTCAGCACATCTCCCATCACCGATCCCTGGGACACTGCACTCAGTTCATCTCCCAGCACTGATCCCAGGGACACTGCACTCAGTACATCTCCCAACACTGATCCCTGGGACACTGCACTAAGTACATCTCCCAGCTCCAGTCCCTGGGACACTGCTCTCAGTACATCTCCCAGCACTGATCCCTGGGACACTGCACTCAGAACATCTCCCAGCACCGATTCCTGGGATACTGCACTCAGTACATCTCCCAGCACCGATCCCTGGGACACTGCACTCAGTACATCTCCCAGTACTGATCCCTGGGACACTGCACTCAGTACATCACCCAGCACTGATCCCTGGGACACTGCACTCAGAACATCTCCCAGCACTGATCCCTGGGACACTGCACTCAGTACATCTGCCAGCACTGATCTCTGGGACACTGCACTCAATACATCTCCCAGCGCCAGTCCCTGGAACACTGCACTCAGTACATCTCCCAGCACGGATCCCTGGGACACTGCACTCAGTACATCTCCCAGCACGGATCCCTGGGACACTGCACTCAGTACATCTCCCAGCGCCATTCCCTGGAACACTGCACTCAGTACATCTGCCAGCACTGATCCCTGGGACACTGCACTCAGTACATCTCCCAGCACCGATCCCTGAGAGACTGCACTCAGTACATCTCCCAGCTCCAGTTCCTGGGACACTGCATTCAGTACATCTCCCAGCCCCAGTCCCTGGGACGCTCCACTCAGTACATCTCCCAGCCCCGGTCCCTGGGACACTGCACTCAGTACATCACCCAGCACTGATCCCTGGGACACTGCACTCAGTACATCTCCCAGCTCCAGTCCCTGGGACACTGCTCTCAGTACATCTCCCAGCACTGATCCCTGGGACACTGCACTCAGAACATCTCCCAGCACCGATTCCTGGGACACTGCACTCAGTACATCTCCCAGCACCGATCCCTGGGACACTGCACTCAGTACATCTCCCAGCACTGATCCCTCGGACACTGCACTCAGTCCATCTCCCAGCACTGATCCCTGGGACACTGCACTCAGTACATCTGCCAGCACTGATCCCAGGGACACTGCACTCAGTCCATCTCCCAGCACTGATCCCTGGGACACTGCACTCAGTACATCTCCCAGCCCCGGTCCCTGCGACACTGCACTCAGTACACTCCCAGCACTGATCCCTGGGACACTGCACTCAGTACATCTCCCAGCTCCAGTCCCTGGGACACTGCTCTCAGTACATCTCCCAGCACTGATCCCTGGGACACTGCACTCAGAACATCTCCCAGCACCGATCCCTGGGACACTGCACTCAGTACATCTCCCAGCACTGATCCCAGGGACACTGCACTGAGCTCATCTCCCATCACCGATCCCTGGGACACTGCACTCAGTACATCTCCCAGCTCCAGTCACTGGGACACTGCTCTCAGTACATCTCCCAGCACTGATCCCTGGGACACTGCACTCAGAACATCTCCCAGCACCGATCCCTGGGACACTGCACTCAGTACATCTCCCAGCACTGATCCCTCGGACACTGCACTCAGCACATCTCCCATCACCGATCCCTGGGACACTGCACTCAGTTCATCTCCCAGCACTGATCCCAGGGACACTGCACTCAGTACATCTCCCAACACTGATCCCTGGGACACTGCACTAAGTACATCTCCCAGCTCCAGTCCCTGGGACACTGCTCTCAGTACATCTCCCAGCACTGATCCCTGGGACACTGCACTCAGAACATCTCCCAGCACCGATTCCTGGGATACTGCACTCAGTACATCTCCCAGCACCGATCCCTGGGACACTGCACTCAGTACATCTCCCAGTACTGATCCCTGGGACACTGCACTCAGTACATCACCCAGCATTGATCCCTGGGACACTGCACTCAGAACATCTCCCAGCACTGATCCCTGGGACACTGCACTCAGTACATCGGCCAGCACTGATCTCTGGGACACTGCACTCAATACATCTCCCAGCGCCAGTCCCTGGAACACTGCACTCAGTACATCTCCCAGCACTGATCCCTGGGACACTGCACTCAGTACATCTCCCAGCACGGATCCCTGGGACACTGCACTCAGTACATCTCCCAGCGCCATTCCCTGGAACACTGCACTCAGTACATCTGCCAGCACTGATCCCTGGGACACTGCACTCAGTACATCTCCCAGCACCGATCCCTGAGAGACTGCACTCAGTACATCTCCCAGCTCCAGTTCCTGGGACACTGCATTCAGTACATCTCCCAGCCCCAGTCCCTGGGACGCTCCACTCAGTACATCTCCCAGCCCCGGTCCCTGGGACACTGCACTCAGTACATCACCCAGCACTGATCCCTGGGACACTGCACTCAGTACATCTCCCAGCTCCAGTCCCTGGGACACTGCTCTCAGTACATCTCCCAGCACTGATCCCTGGGACACTGCACTCAGAACATCTCCCAGCACCGATTCCTGGGACACTGCACTCAGTACATCTCCCAGCACCGATCCCTGGGACACTGCACTCAGTACATCTCCCAGCACTGATCCCTCGGACACTGCACTCAGTCCATCTCCCAGCACTGATCCCTGGGACACTGCACTCAGTACATCTGCCAGCACTGATCCCAGGGACACTGCACTCAGTCCATCTCCCAGCACTGATCCCTGGGACACTGCACTCAGTACATCTCCCAGCTCCAGTCGCTGGGACACTGCACTCAGTACATCTCCCAGCACCGATCCCTGGGACACTGCACTCAGTACATCTCCCAGTACTGATCCCTGGGACACTGCACTCAGTACATCTGCCAGCACTGATCCCTGGGACACTGCACTCAGAACATCTCCCAGCACGGATCCCTGGGACACTGCACTCAGTGCATCTGCCAGCACTGATCCCTGGGACACTGCACTCAGTACATCTCCCAGCGCCAGTCCCTGGAACACTGCACTCAGTACATCTCCCAGCACTGATCCCTGGGACACTGCACTCAGTACATCTCCCAGCACTGATCCCTGGGACACTGCACTCAGTACATCTCCCAGCGCCGATCCCTGAGAGACTGCACTCAGTACATCTCCCAGCACCGATCCCTGGGACACTGCACTCAGTACATCTCCCAGCGCCAGTCCCTGGAACACTGCACTCAGTACATCTCCCAGCACTGATCACTGGGACACTGCACTCAGTACATCTCCCAGCACCGATTCCTGACAGACTGCACTCAGTACATCTCCCAGCTCCAGTCCCTGCGACAGTGCATTCAGTACATCACCGAGCCCCGGTCCCTGGGACACTGCACTCAGTACATCTCCCAGCCCCAGTCCCTGGGACGCTCCACTCAGTACATCTCCCAGCACCGATCCCTGAGATACTGCACTCAGTACATCTCCCAGCACCGATTCCTGGGACACTGCACTCAGTACTTCTCCCAGCACCGATCCCTGGAACACTGCACTCAGTACATCTCCCAGCACTGATCCCTGGGACACTGCACTCAGTACATCTCCCAGCACTGATCCCTGGGACACTGCACTCAGTACATCTCCCAGCTCCAGTCGCTGGGACACTGCTCTCAGTACATCTCCCAGCACTGATCCCTGGGACACTGCACTCAGTACATCTCCCAGCACTGATCCCTGGGACATTGCACTCAGCACATCTCCCATCACTGATCCCTGGGACACTGCACTCAGAACATTTCCCAGCACTGATCACTGGGACACTGCTCTCAGTACATCTGCCAGCACTGATCCCTGGGACACTGCACTCAGTACATCACCCAGTACTGATCCCTGGGACACTGCACTCAGTACATCTCCCAGCGCCAGTCCCTGGAACACTGCACTCAGTACATCTCCCAGCACTGATCCCTGGGACTCTGCACTCAGTACATCTCCCATCCCCCGTCCCTGGGACACTGCACTCAGTACATCTCCCAGCTCCAGTCCCTGGGACACTGCATTCAGTACATCACGCAGCCCCGTTCCCTGGGACACTGCACTCAGTACATCTCCCAGCCCCAGTCCCTGGGATGCTACACTCAGTACATCTCCCAGCCACGGCACCTGGGACACTGCACTCAGTACATCTCCCAGCACTGATCCCTGGCACACTGCACTCAGTACATCTCTCAGCTCCAGTCCCTGGGACACTGCACACAGTACATCTCCCAGCCCCAGTCCCTGGGACGCTACACTCAGAACATCTCCCAGCACTGATCCCTGGGACACTGCACTCAGTGCAGCTCCCAGCACCAATCCCTGGGGCACTGCATTCAGTAAATCTCCCAGCACCGATCCCTGGGACACTGCACTCAGTACATCTCCCAGCATCGATCCCTGGGACACTGCACTCAGTACATCTCCCAGCACTGATCCCTGGGACACTGCACTCAATACATCTCCCAGCACCGATCGCTGAGAGAACTGCACCCAGTACATCTCCCAGCTCCTGTCCCTGGGACACTGCATTCAGTACATCTCCCAGCCCCGGTCCCTGGGACACTGCACTCAGTACATCTCCCAGCCCCAGTCCCTGGGACGCTCCACTCAGTACATCTCCCAGCCCCGGTCCCTGGGACACTGCACTCAGTACATCTCCCAGCACTGATCCCTGGGAGACTGCACTCAGTACATCTCCCAGCTCCAGTCCCTGGGACACTGCTCTCAGTACATCTCCCAGCATTGATCCCTGGGACACTGCACTCAGAACATCTCCCAGCACCGATGCCTGGGACACTGCACTCAGTACATCTCCCAGCACTGGTCCCTGGGACACTGCACTCTGTACATCTCACAGCACTGATCCCTGGGACACTGCACTCAGTACATCTCCCAGCACCGATTCCTGGGACACTGCACTCAGTACATCTCGCAACATCGATCTCTGGGACACTGCACTCAGTACGTCTCCCATCCCCGGTCCCAGGGACACTGCACTCAGTACATCTCCCAGCCTCAGTCCCTGGGATGCTACACTCAGTACATCTCCCAGCCCCGGTCCCTGGGACACTGCACTCAGTACATCTCCCAGCACTGATCCTTGGCACACTGCACTCAGTACATCTCCCAGCCCCAGTCCCTGGGATGCTACACTCAGTACATCTCCCAGCCCCGGTCCCTGGGACACTGCACAGGGTACATCTCCCAGCCCCAGTCCCTGGGTCGCTACACTTAGAACATCTCTCAGCACTGATCCCTGGGACACTGCACTCAGTACATCTCCCAGGACCGATCACTGTGACACTGTACTCAGTTCATCTCTCAGCACCGATCCCTGGGACACTGCACTCAGTACAACTCCCTGCACTGATCCCTCGGACACTGCACTCAGCACATTTCCCAGCACCAATCCCTGGGACACTGCACTCAGTACATCTCCCAGCACGGATCCCTGGGACACTGCATTCAGTACATCACCCAGCCCCGGTCCCTGGGACACTGCACTCAGTACATCTCCCAGCACTGATCCCTGGGACACTGAACTCAATACATCTCCCAGCACCGATCCCTGAGAGACTGCACTCAGTACATCTCCCAGCTCCAGTCCCTAGGACACGGCATTCAGTACATCACCCAGCCCCGGTCCCTGGGACGCTCCACTCAGTACATCTCCCAGCCCCAGTCCCTGGGACACTGCACTCAGTACATCTCCCAGCCCCGGTCCCTGGGACGCTCCACTCAGTACATCTCCCAGCCCCAGTCCCTGGGACACGGCATTCAGTACATCTCCCAGCCCCGGTCCCTGGGACACTGCACTCAGTACATCTCCCAGCCCCAGTCCCTGGGACGCTCCACTCAGTACATCTCCCAGCCCCGGTCCCTGGGACACTGCACTCAGTACACTCCCAGCACTGATCCCTGGGACACTGCACTCAGTACATCTCCCAGCTCCAGTCCCTGGGACACTGCTCTCAGTACATCTCCCAGCACTGATCCCTGGGACACTGCACTCAGAACATCTCCCAGCACCGATCCCTGGGACACTGCACTCAGTACATCTCCCAGCACTGATCCCAGGGACACTGCACTCAGCTCATCTCCCATCACCGATCCCTGGGACACTGCACTCAGTACATCTCCCAGCTCCAGTCCCTGGGACACTGCTCTCAGTACATCTCCCAGCACTGATCCCTGGGACACTGCACTCAGAACATCTCCCAGCACCGATTCCTGGGATACTGCACTCAGTACATCTCCCAGCTCCAGTCCCTAGGACACTGCATTCAGTACATCACCCAGCCCCGGTCCCTGGGACACTGCACTCAGTACATCTCCCAGCCCCAGTCCCTGGGACGCTCCACTCAGTACATCTCCCAGCCCCGGTCCCTGGGACACTGCACTCAGTACACTCCCAGCAGTGATCCCTGGGACACTGCACTCAGTACATCTCCCAGCTCCAGTCCCTGGGACACTGCTCTCAGTACATCTCCCAGCACTGATCCCTGGGACACTGCACTCAGAACATCTCCCAGCACCGATCCCTGGGACACTGCACTCAGTACATCTCCCAGCACTGATCCCTCGGACACTGCACTCAGCACATCTCCCATCACCGATCCCTGGGACACTGCACTCAGTTCATCTCCCAGCACTGATCCCAGGGACACTGCACTCAGTACATCTCCCAACACTGATCCCTGGGACACTGCACTAAGTACATCTCCCAGCTCCAGTCCCTGGGACACTGCTCTCAGTACATCTCCCAGCACTGATCCCTGGGACACTGCACTCAGAACATCTCCCAGCACCGATTCCTGGGATACTGCACTCAGTACATCTCCCAGCACCGATCCCTGGGACACAGCACTCAGTACATCTCCCAGTACTGATCCCTGGGACACTGCACTCAGTACATCACCCAGCACTGATCCCTGGGAGACTGCACTCAGAACATCTCCCAGCACTGATCCCTGGGACACTGCACTCAGTACATCTGCCAGCACTGGTCTCTGGGACACTGCACTAAATACATCTCCCAGCGCCAGTCCCTGGAACACTGCACTCAGTACATCTCCCAGCACTGATCCCTGGGACACTGCACTCAGTACATCTGCCAGCACTGATCTCTGGGACACTGCACTCAGTACATCTCCCAGCGCCATTCCCTGGAACACTGCACTCAGTACATCTGCCAGCACTGATCCCTGGGACACTGCACTCAGTACATCTCCCAGCACCGATCCCTGAGAGACTGCACTCAGTACATCTCCCAGCTCCAGTTCCTGGGACACTGCATTCAGTACATCTCCCAGCCCCAGTCCCTGGGACGCTCCACTCAGTACATCTCCCAGCCCCGGTCCCTGGGACACTGCACTCAGTACATCACCCAGCACTGATCCCTGGGACACTGCACTCAGTACATCTCCCAGCTCCAATCCCTGGGACACTGCTCTCAGTACATCTCCCAGCACTGATCCCTGGGACACTGCACTCAGAACATCTCCCAGCACCGATTCCTGGGACACTGCACTCAGTACATCTCCCAGCACCGATCCCTGGGACACTGCACTCAGTACATCTCCCAGCACTGATCCCTCGGACACTGCACTCAGTCCATCTCCCAGCACTGATCCCTGGGACACTGCACTCAGTACATCTGCCAGCACTGATCCCAGGGACACTGCACTCAGTCCATCTCCCAGCACTGATCCCTGGGACACTGCACTCAGTACATCTCCCAGCTCCAGTCGCTGGGACACTGCTCTCAGTACATCTCCCAGCACTGATCCCTGGGACACTGCACTCAGAACATCTCCCAGCACGGATCCCTGGGACACTGCACTCAGTGCATCTGCCAGCACTGATCCCTGGGACACTGCACTCAGTACATCTCCCAGCGCCAGTCCCTGGAACACTGCACTCAGTACATCTCCCAGCACTGATCCCTGGGACACTGCACTCAGTACATCTCCCAGCACTGATCCCTGGGACACTGCACTCAGTACATCTCCCAGCGCCGATCCCTGAGAGACTGCACTCAGTACATCTCCCAGCACCGATCCCTGGGACACTGCACTCAGTACATCTCCCAGCGCCAGTCCCTGGAACACTGCACTCAGTACATCTCCCAGCACTGATCACTGGGACACTGCACTCAGTACATCTCCCAGCACCGATTCCTGACAGACTGCACTCAGTACATCTCCCAGCTCCAGTCCCTGCGACAGTGCATTCAGTACATCAACGAGCCCCGGTCCCTGGGACACTGCACTCAGTACATCTCCCAGCCCCAGTCCCTGGGACGCTCCACTCAGTACATCTCCCAGCACCGATCCCTGAGATACTGCACTCAGTACATCTCCCAGCACTGATCCCTGGGAGACTGCACTCAGGACATCTCCCAGCTCCAGTCCCTGGGACACTGCTCTCAGTACATCTCCCAGCACTGATCCCTGGGACACTGCACTCAGAACATCTCCCAGCACCGATTCCTGGGACACTGCACTCAGTACATCTCCCAGCACAGATCCCTGAGAGACTGCACTCAGTACATCTCCCAGCCTAGTCCCTGGGACACTGCATTCAGTACATCTACCAGCCCCAGTCCCTGGGACGCTCCACTCAGTACATCTCCCAGCCCCGGTCCCTGGGACATGCACTCAGTACATCTCCCAGCACTGATCCCTGGGACACTGCACTCAGTACATCTCCCAGCTCCAGTCCCTGGGACACTGCTCTCAGTACATCTCCCAGCACTGATCCCTAGGACACTGCACTCAGAACATCTGCCAGCACCGATTCCTGGGACACTGCACTCAGTACTTCTCCCAGCACCGATCCCTGGAACACTGCACTCAGTACATCTCCCAGCACTGATCCCTGGGACACTGCACTCAGTACATCTCCCAGCACTGATCCCTGGGACACTGCACTCAGAACATTTCCCAGCACTGATCCCTGGGACACTGCTCTCAGTACAACTGCCAGCACTGATCCCTGGGACACTGCACTCAGTACATCACCCAGTACTGATCCCTGGGACACTGCACTCAGTACATCTCCCAGCGCCAGTCCCTGGAACACTGCACTCTGTACATCTCCCAGCGCTGATCCCTGGGACACTGCACTCAGTACATCTCCCAGCTCCAGTCCCTGGGACACTGCATTCAGTACATCACGCAGCCCCGCTCCCTGGGACACTGCACTCAGTACATCTCCCAGCCCCAGTCCCTGGGATGCTACACTCAGTACATCTCCCAGCCACGGTCCCTGGGACACTGCACTCAGTACATCTCCCAGCACTGATCCCTGGCACACTGCACTCAGTACATCTCTCAGCTCCAGTCCCTGGGACACTGCACACAGTACATCTCCCAGCCCCAGTCCCTGGGACGCTACACTCAGAACATCTCCCAGCACTGATCCCTGGGACACTGCACTCAGTAGAGCTCCCAGCACCGATCCCTGGGACAGTGCACTCAGTCCATCTCTCAGCACCGATCCCTGGGACACTGCACTCTGTATATCTCCCAGCACTGATCCCTCGGGCACTGCACTCAGCACATCTCCCAGCACCAATCCCTGGGGCACTGCATTCAGTAAATCTCCCAGCACCGATCCCTGGGACACTGCACTCAGTACATCTCCCAGCATCGATCCCTGGGACACTGCACTCAGTACATCTCCCAGCACTGATCCCTGGGACACTGCACTCAGTACATCTCCCAGCACTGATCCCTGGGACACTGCACTCAGTACATCTCCCAGCGCCGATCCCTGAGAGACTGCACTCAGTACATCTCCCAGCACCGATCCCTGGGACACTGTACTCAGTACATCTCCCAGCGCCAGTCCCTGGAACACTGCACTCAGTCCATCTCCCAGCACTGATCACTGGGACACTGCACTCAGTACATCTCCCAGCACCGATCCCTGACAGACTGCACTCAGTACATCTCCCAGCTCCAGTCCCTGCGACAGTGCATTCAGTACATCACCGAGCCCCGGTCCCTGGGACACTGCACTCAGTACATCTCCCAGCCCCAGTCCCTGGGACGCTCCACTCAGTACATCTCCCAGCACCGATCCCTGAGATACTGCACTCAGTACATCTCCCAGCACTGATCCCTGGGAGACTGCACTCAGGACATCTCCCAGCTCCAGTCCCTGGGACACTGCTCTCAGTACATCTCCCAGCACTGATCCCTGGGACACTGCACTCAGAAAATCTGCCAGCACCGATTCCTGGGAGACTGCACTCAGTACATCTCCCAGCACAGATCCCTGAGAGACTGCACTCAGTACATCTCCCAGCCTAGTCCCTGGGACACTGCATTCAGTACATCTACCAGCCCCAGTCCCTGGGACGCTCCACTCAGTACATCTCCCAGCCCCGGTCCCTGGGACATGCACTCAGTACATCTCCCAGCACTGATCCCTGGGACACTGCACTCAGTACATCTCCCAGCTCCAGTCCCTGGCACACTGCTCTCAGTACATCTCCCAGCACTGATCCCTAGGACACTGCACTCAGAACATCTCCCAGCACTGATTCCTGGGACTCTGCACTCAGTACTTCTCCCAGCACCGATCCCTGGAACACTGCACTCAGTACATCTCCCAGCACTGATCCCTGGGACACTGCACTCAGTACATCTCCCAGCACTGATCCGTGGGACACTGCACTCAGAACATTTCCCAGCACTGATCACTGGGACACTGCTCTCAGTACATCTGCCAGCACTGATCCCTGGGACACTGCACTCAGTACATCACCCAGTACTGATCCCTGGGACACTGCACTCAGTACATCTCCCAGCGCCAGTCCCTGGAACACTGCACTCAGTACATCTCCCAGCACTGATCCCTGGGACACTGCACTCAGTACATCTCCCATCCCCCGTCCCTGGGACACTGCACTCAGTACATCTCCCAGCTCCAGTCCCTGGGACACTGCATTCAGTACATCACGCAGCCCCGTTCCCTGGGACACTGCACTCAGTACATCTCCCAGCCCCAGTCCCTGGGATGCTACACTCAGTACATCTCCCAGCCACGGCCCCTGGGACACTGCACTCAGTACATCTCCCAGCACTGATCCCTGGCACACTGCACTCAGTACATCTCTCAGCTCCAGTCCCTGGGACACTGCACACAGTACATCTCCCAGTCCCAGTCCCTGGGACGCTACACTCAGAACATCTCCCAGCACTGATCCCTGGGACACTGCACTCAGTACAGCTCCCAGCACCAATCCCTGGGGCACTGCATTCAGTAAATCTCCCAGCACCGATCCCTGGGACACTGCACTCAGTACATCTCCCAGCATCGATCCCTGGGACACTGCACTCAGTACATCTCCCAGCACTGATCCCTGGGACACTGCACTCAGTACATCTCCCAGCACCGATCGCTGAGAGAACTGCACTCAGTACATCTCACAGCACTGATCCCTGGGACACTGCACCCAGTACATCTCCCAGCTCCTGTCCCTGGGACACTGCATTCAGTACATCTCCCAGCCCCGGTCCCTGGGACACTGCACTCAGTACATCTCCCAGCCCCAGTCCCTGGGACGCTCCACTCAGTACATCTCCCAGCCCCGGTCCCTGGGACACTGCACTCAGTACATCTCCCAGCACTGATCCCTGGGAGACTGCACTCAGTACATCTCCCAGCTCCAGTCCCTGGGACACTGCTCTCAGTACATCTCCCAGCATTGATCCCTGGGACACTGCACTCAGAACATCTCCCAGCACCGATGCCTGGGACACTGCACTCAGTACATCTCCCAGCACTGGTCCCTGGGACACTGCACTCTGTACATCTCACAGCACTGATCCCTGGGACACTGCACTCAGTACATCTCCCAGCACCGATTCCTGGGACACTGCACTCAGTACATCTCGCAACATCGATCTCTGGGACACTGCACTCAGTACGTCTCCCATCCCCGGTCCCAGGGACACTGAACTCAGTACATCTCGCAACATCGATCTCTGGGACACTGCACTCAGTACGTCTCCCAGCCCCGGTCCCTGGGACACTGCACTCAGTACATCTCCCAGCACTGATCCTTGGCACCCTGCACTCAGTACATCTCCCAGCCCAAGTCCCTGGGATGCTACACTCAGTACATCTCCCAGCCCCGGTCCCTGGGACACTGCACAGGGTATATCTCCCAGCCCCAGTCCCTGGGTCGCTACACTTAGAACATCTCTCAGCACTGATCCCTGGGACACTGCACTCAGTACATCTCCCAGGACCGATCACTGGGACACTGTACTCAGTTCATCTCTCAGCACCGATCCCTGGGACACTGCACTCAGTACATCTCCCTGCACTGATCCCTCGGACACTGCACTCAGCACATCTCCCAGCACCAATCCCTGGGGCACTGCATTCAGTACATCTCCCAGCACCGATCCCTGGGACACTGCACTCAGTACATCTCCCAGCACCGATCCCTGGGACACTGCACTCAGTACATCTCCGAGCACTGAACCCTGGGACACTGAACTCAATACATCTCCCAGCACCGATCCCTGAGAGACTGCACTCAGTACATCTCCCAGCTCCAGTCCATAGGATACGGCATTCAGTACATCACCCAGCCCCGGTCCCTGGGACACTGCACTCAGTACATCTCCCAGCCCCAGTCCCTGGGACGCTCCACTCAGTACATCTCCCAGCCCCGGTCCCTGGGACACTGCACTCAGTACACTCCCAGCACTGATCCCTGGGACACTGCACTCAGTACATCTCCCAGCTCCAGTCCCTGGGACACTGCTCTCAGTACATCTCCCAGCACTGATTCCTGGGACACTGCACTCAGAACATCTCCCAGCACCGATCCCTGGGACACTGCACTCAGTACATCTCCCAGCACTGATCCCTCGGACACTGCACTCAGCTCATCTCCCATCACCGATCCCTGGGACACTGCACTCAGCTCATCTCCCATCACCGATCCCTGGGACACTGCACTCAGTACATCTCCCAGCTCCAGTCCCTGGGACACTGCACTCAGAACATCACCCAGCACCGATTCCTGGGATACTGCACTCAGTACATCTCCCAGCTCCAGTCCCTAGGACACTGCATTCAGTACATCACCCAGCCCCGGTCCCTGGGACACTGCACTCAGTACATCTCCCAGCCCCAGTCCCTGGGACGCTCCACTCAGTACATCTCCCAGCCCCGGTCCCTGGGACACTGCACTCAGTACATCTCCCAGCTCCAGTCCCTGGGACACTGCTCTCAGTACATCTCCCAGCACTGATCCCTGGGACACTGCACTCAGAACATCTCCCAGCACCGATCCCTGGGACACTGCACTCAGTACATCTCCCAGCACTGATCCCTCGGACACTGCACTCAGCACATCTCCCATCACCGATCCCTGGGACACTGCACTCAGTTCATCTCCCAGCACTGATCCCAGGGACACTGCACTCAGTACATCTCCCAACACTGATCCCTGGGACACTGCACTCAGTACATCTCCCAGCTCCAGTCCCTGGGACACTGCTCTCAGTACATCTCCCAGCACTGATCCCTGGGACACTGCACTCAGAACATCTCCCAGCACCGATTCCTGGGATACTGCACTCAGTACATCTCCCAGCACCGATCCCTGGGACACTGCACTCAGTATATCTCCCAGTACTGATCCCTGGGACACTGCACTCAGTACATCACCCAGCACTGATCCCTGGGACACTGCACTCAGAACATCTCCCAGCGCCAGTCCCTGGAACACTGCACTCAGTACATCTCCCAGCACTGATCCCTGGGACACTGCACTCAGTACATCTCCCAGCACTGATCCCTGGGGCACTGCATTCAGTACATCTCCCAGCACCGATCCCTGGGACACTGCACTCAGTACATCTCCCAGCACCGATCCCTGGGACACTGCACTCAGTACATCTCCGAGCACTGATCCCTGGGACACTGAACTCAATACATCTCCCAGCACCGATCCCTGAGAGACTGCACTCAGTACATCTCCCAGCTCCAGTCCCTAGGACACGGCATTCAGTACATCACCCAGCCCCGGTCCCTGGGACACTGCACTCAGTACATCTCCCAGCCCCAGTCCCTGGGACGCTCCACTCAGTACATCTCCCAGCCCCGGTCCCTGGGACACTGCACTCAGTACACTCCCAGCACTGATCCCTGGGACACTGCACTCAGTACATCTCCCAGCTCCAGTCCCTGGGACACTGCTCTCAGTACATCTCCCAGCACTGATCCCTGGGACACTGCACTCAGAACATCTCCCAGCACCGATCCCTGGGACACTGCACTCAGTACATCTCCCAGCACTGATCCCTCGGACACTGCACTCAGCTCATCTCCCATCACCGATCCCTGGGACACTGCACTCAGTTCATCTCCCAGCACTGATCCCAGGGACACTGCACTCAGTACATCTCCCAACACTGATCCCTGGGACACTGCACTCAGTACATCTCCCAGCTCCAGTCCCTGGGACACTGCTCTCAGTACATCTCCCAGCACTGATCCCTGGGACACTGCACTCAGAACATCTCCCAGCACCGATTCCTGGGATACTGCACTCAGTACATCTCCCAGCTCCAGTCCCTAGGACACTGCATTCAGTACATCACCCAGCCCCGGTCCCTGGGACACTGCACTCAGTACATCTCCCAGCCCCAGTCCCTGGGACGCTCCACTCAGTACATCTCCCAGCCCCGGTCCCTGGGACACTGCACTCAGTACACTCCCAGCTCCAGTCCCTGGGACACTGCTCTCAGTACATCTCCCAGCACTGATCCCTGGGACACTGCACTCAGAACATCTCCCAGCACCAGTCCCTGGGACACTGGATTCAGTACATCTCCCAGCACTGATCCCTGGGACACTGCACTCAGAACATCTCCCAGCTCCAGTCCCTGGGACACTGCTCTCAGTACATCTCCCAGCACTGATCCCTGGGACACTGCACTCAGAACATCTCCCAGCACCGATTCCTGGGATACTGCACTCAGTACATCTCCCAGCACCGATCCCTGGGACACTGCACTCAGTACATCTCCCAGTACTGATCCCTGGGACACTGCACTCAGTACATCACCCAGCACTGATCCCTGGGACACTGCACTCAGAACATCTCCCAGCACTGATCCCTGGGACACTGCACTCAGTACATCTGCCAGCACTGATCTCTGGGACACTGCACTCAGTACATCTCCCAGCGCCAGTCCCTGGAACACTGCACTCAGTACATCTCCCAGCACTGATCCCTGGGACACTGCACTCAGTACATCTCCCAGCACGGATCCCTGGGACACTGCACTCAGTACATCTCCCAGCGCCATTCCCTGGAACACTGCACTCAGTACATCTGCCAGCACTGATCCCTGGGACACTGCACTCAGTACATCTCCCAGCACCGATCCCTGAGAGACTGCACTCAGTACATCTCCCAGCTCCAGTTCCTGGGACACTGCATTCAGTACATCACCGAGCCCCGGTCCCTGGGACACTGCACTCAGTACATCTCCCAGCCCCAGTCCCTGGTACGCTCCACTCAGTACATCTCCCAGCACCGATCCCTGAGATACTGCACTCAGTACATCTCCCAGCACTGATCCCTGGGACACTGCACTCAGTACATCTCCCAGCTCCAGTCCCTGGGACACTGCTCTCCGTACATCTCCCAGCACTGATCCCTGGGACACTGCACTCAGAACATCTCCCAGCACCGATTCCTGGGACACTGCACTCAGTACATCTCCCAGCACCGATCCCTGAGACACTGCACTCAGTACATCTCGCAACATCGATCCCTGGGACAATGCACTTAGTACATCTCACAGCACTGATCCCTGGGACACTGCACTCAGTACATCTCCCAGTACTGATCCCTGGGACACTGCACTCAGTACATCTCCCAGTACTGATCCCTGGGACAATGCACTCAGTACATCTCCCAGCACCGATCCCTGGGACACTGCACTCAGTACATCTCCCAGCACTGATCCCTCGGACACTGCACTCAGCACATCTCCCATCACCGATCCCTGGGACACTGCACTCAGTTCATCTCCCAGCACTGATCCCAGGGACACTGCACTCAGTACATCTCCCAACACTGATCCCTGGGACACTGCACTCAGTACATCTCCCAGCTCCAGTCCCTGGGACACTGCTCTCAGTACATCTCCCAGCACTGATCCCTGGGACACTGCACTCAGAACATCTCCCAGCACCGATTCCTGGGATACTGCACTCAGTACATCTCCCAGCACCGATCCCTGGGACACTGCACTCAGTATATCTCCCAGTACTGATCCCTGGGACACTGCACTCAGTACATCACCCAGCACTGATCCCTGGGACACTGCACTCAGAACATCTCCCAGCGCCAGTCCCTGGAACACTGCACTCAGTACATCTCCCAGCACTGATCCCTGGGACACTGCACTCAGTACATCTCCCAGCACTGATCCCTGGGGCACTGCATTCAGTACATCTCCCAGCACCGATCCCTGGGACACTGCACTCAG
Organism: Scyliorhinus torazame; assembly: GCF_047496885.1. NCBI lineage: Eukaryota > Metazoa > Chordata > Chondrichthyes > Carcharhiniformes > Scyliorhinidae > Scyliorhinus > Scyliorhinus torazame. The sequence continues at coordinate 145,893,341 of NC_092714.1, read as the reverse complement.
TACATCTCCCAGCACCGATCCCTGGGACACTGCACTCAGTACATCTCCGAGCACTGATCCCTGGGACACTGAACTCAATACATCTCCCAGCACCGATCCCTGAGAGACTGCACTCAGTACATCTCCCAGCTCCAGTCCCTAGGACACGGCATTCAGTACATCTCCCAGCACCGATCCCTGGGACACTGCATTCAGTACATCACCCAGCCCCGGTCCCTGGGACACTGCACTCAGTACATCACCCAGCACTGATCCCTGGGACACTGCACTCAGTACACTCCCAGCACTGATCCCTGGGACACTGCACTCAGTACATCTCCCAGCTCCAGTCCCTGGGACACTGCTCTCAGTACATCTCCCAGATCTGATCCCTGGGACACTGCACTCAGAACATCTCCCAGCACCGATCCCTGGGACACTGCACTCAGTACATCTCCCAGCACTGATCCCTCGGACACTGCACTCAGCTCATCTCCCATCACCGATCCCTGGGACACTGCACTCAGTTCATCTCCCAGCACTGATCCCAGGGACACTGCACTCAGTACATCTCCCAACACTGATCCCTGGGACACTGCACTCAGTACATCTCCCAGCTCCAGTCCCTGGGACACTGCTCTCAGTACATCTCCCAGCACTGATCCCTGGGACACTGCACTCAGAACATCTCCCAGCACCGATTCCTGGGATACTGCACTCAGTACATCTCCCAGCTCCAGTCCCTAGGACACTGCATTCAGTACATCACCCAGCCCCGGTCCCTGGGACACTGCACTCAGTACATCTCCCAGCCCCAGTCCCTGGGACGCTCCACTCAGTACATCTCCCAGCCCCGGTCCCTGGGACACTGCACTCAGTACATCTCCCAGCTCCAGTCCCTGGGACACTGCTCTCAGTACATCTCCCAGCACTGATCCCTGGGACACTGCACTCAGAACATCTCCCAGCACCAGTCCCTGGGACACTGGATTCAGTACATCTCCCAGCACTGATCCCTGGGACACTGCACTCAGAACATCTCCCAGCTCCAGTCCCTGGGACACTGCTCTCAGTACATCTCCCAGCACTGATCCCTGGGACACTGCACTCAGAACATCTCCCAGCACCGATTCCTGGGATACTGCACTCAGTACATCTCCCAGCACCGATCCCTGGGACACTGCACTCAGTACATCTCCCAGTACTGATCCCTGGGACACTGCACTCAGTACATCACCCAGCACTGATCCCTGGGACACTGCACTCAGAACATCTCCCAGCACTGATCCCTGGGACACTGCACTCAGTACATCTGCCAGCACTGATCTCTGGGACACTGCACTCAGTACATCTCCCAGCGCCAGTCCCTGGAACACTGCACTCAGTACATCTCCCAGCACTGATCCCTGGGACACTGCACTCAGTACATCTCCCAGCACGGATCCCTGGGACACTGCACTCAGTACATCTCCCAGCGCCATTCCCTGGAACACTGCACTCAGTACATCTGCCAGCACTGATCCCTGGGACACTGCACTCAGTACATCTCCCAGCACCGATCCCTGAGAGACTGCACTCAGTACATCTCCCAGCTCCAGTTCCTGGGACACTGCATTCAGTACATCACCGAGCCCCGGTCCCTGGGACACTGCACTCAGTACATCTCCCAGCCCCAGTCCCTGGTACGCTCCACTCAGTACATCTCCCAGCACCGATCCCTGAGATACTGCACTCAGTACATCTCCCAGCACTGATCCCTGGGACACTGCACTCAGTACATCTCCCAGCTCCAGTCCCTGGGACACTGCTCTCCGTACATCTCCCAGCACTGATCCCTGGGACACTGCACTCAGAACATCTCCCAGCACCGATTCCTGGGACACTGCACTCAGTACATCTCCCAGCACCGATCCCTGAGACACTGCACTCAGTACATCTCGCAACATCGATCCCTGGGACAATGCACTCAGTACATCTCACAGCACTGATCCCTGGGACACTGCACTCAGTACATCTCCCAGTACTGATCCCTGGGACACTGCACTCAGTACATCTCCCAGTACTGATCCCTGGGACAATGCACTCAGTACATCTCACAGCACTGATCCCTGGGACACTGCACTCAGTACATCTGCCAGCACTGATCCCTGGGACACTGCACTCAGTACATCTCCCAGCACTGATCCCTGGGACACTGCACTCAGTACATCTCCCAGCGCCAGTCCCTGGAATACTACACTCAGTACATCTCCCAGCACTGATCCCTGGGGCACTGCACTCAGTACATCTCCCAGCGCCAGTCCCTGGAACACTACACTCAGTACATCTCCCAGCACTGATCCCTGGGACACTGCACTCAGTACACTTCCCAGCACTGATCCCTGGGACACTGCACTCAGTACATCTCCCAGCACCGATCCCTGGGACACTGCACTCAGTACATCTCCCAGCACCGATCCCTGGGACACTGCACTCAGTACATCTCACAGCCCCGTTCCCTGGGACACAGCACTTGTTGTACCGTCAATAAGACGCAAGGCAGGTTGAAGTAACATCATTTAAAGGCTTTATTAAGCAGAACTTGATCCCCAGCAGCTTGGTTACAGAATGCAGCTGCTGGGGGAAATGCCGGGTCTTAAAACGGCATTTCTGGGCGGAGCCCAGTAGGAGGCCGATCCTATCAGGTCCCAGCATCGCTCCACCAATAGCCTGTCGACACGTGGTGTACCGTATTACCCCAAATACATACCACCACAGCACTCAGCACATCTCCCAGCACTGATCCCTGGGACACTGCACTCAGTAAATCTCCCAGCACCGATCCCTGGGTCACTGCACTCAGTACATCTCCCAGCCCCAGTCCCTGGGACACTGCACTCAGTACATCTCACAGCCCCGGTCCCTGGGACACTGCACTTGTTGTACCGTCAATATGACACAAGGCAGGTTGAAGTAACGTCAATTAAAGGCTTTATTAAGCAGAACTCGATCCCCAGCAGCTTGGTTACAGAATGCAGCTGCTGGGGGAAATGCCGGGTTCTTAGTCCGGCATTTCTGGGCGGAGTCCTGTAGGCGGCCGATCCTATCAGGACCCGGCATCCCTCCACCAATAGCCTGTCGACACGTGGTGTACCGTATTACCCCAAATACATACCACCACATTCACCCCTTGTTGAAAAAGAACCCGGCGGGATGGTGGTTCGCATGGTGGTAGGGGTTTACAGGGTCGGTACTGTGCCGTAACTCTGAACAAGAAACAAAATTGTCGCTTTAACTGGGCCAACGTGCCAAACAGGGTCGGCATTGTGCCGTAACTCCAAACTATAAACAAAATCATCACTTTAACCAGCCAATGGGCCAAACAGGGTCGGCATGATGCCATAACTAGAAACTGTCTACAATAATGCTGCATTTACCGGGCAACAAGGGCTAAACAGGGTCGGCATTGTGCCATAACTACGACAATACACAATAACTGAAAACGTTGAGATGAATTAAAGTGATTCGATGAGCCGGATGGGTCCCCTGGTCGTCCTTTTCGATCGTCTCGGGCGTGGTGGTGATGCCGCTGGCTCGGGTCCTGTCGTCTCTGGGAGCGTAGCGCTGTCCCCTGTTTCCTTACTCCTGGGCGGGTCTGGGAGGAGAACCGAATCCCCCGGGAAGGGGGTGGCTGCGGGATGAGCCGGCGGGAGTGAGGGGGTGGTGATTGGTGTTGGGGGGGTGTGGGTAGCTCCGGCGGGCGCCAGGTCTCGCAGGGAGACCGTGTCCTGTCGGCCATCGGGGTACTCCACATAGGCGTATTGCGGGTTGGCGTGAAGGAGATGCACCCTTTCCACCAACGGATCTGACTTGTGCGCCCGCACATGTTTCCGGAGCAGGATGGGTCCCGGGGTTGCTAGCCAGGTGGGAAGTGGCGTTCCAGAGGAGGACCTCCTAGGAAACGTGAGGCGTCTGGTTCGTGGCGGTGCACAGCAGGGACCGGATAGAGTGAAGGGCATCCGGGAGGACTTCCTGCCAGCGGGAAATTGGGAGACTCCTAGACCGGAGGGCCAGCAGGACGGCCTTCCAGACCGTTCCATTCTCCCTTTCTACCTGCCCGTTCCCCCGGGGGTTGTAACTGGTCGTCCTGCTCAAGGCTATTCCCTTGCTGAGCAGGAATTGACGCAGTTCGTCACTCATAAAGGAGGACCTCCTGTCGCTATGGACATAGGCGGGGAAACCGAACAGTGTAAAAATGGTACCGAGGGCTTTAATGACCGTGGCCGCTGTCATGTCGGGGCAGGGGATGGCGAAGGGGAAACGGGAGTATTCGTCAACGACGTTCAGAAAGTACGTCTTGCGATCGGTGGAGGGGAGGGGGCCTTTGAAATCCAAACTGAGGCGTTCAAAGGGTCGAGAGGCCTTAATCAGGTGTGCTCTATCTGGCGTGAAAAAGTGCGGTTTGCACTCAGCGCCGATCTGGCAGTTCCTGGTGACTGTTCGGACGTCCTCGACGGAGTAAGGGAGGTTGCGGGCCTTGAGGAAGTGGTAGAAACGAGTGACCCCCGGGTGGCAGAGGTCCTCGTGGAGGGCTTGTAGACGGTCCACTTGTACGTTGGCACATGTGCCGCTAGATAGGGCATCGGATGGCTCGTTCGGCTTTCCGGGACGGTACGAGGTCTCATAATTGAAGGTGGAGAGTTCGATCCTCCACCGCAAGATCTTGTCGTTCTTGATCTTGCCCCACTGTGCATTATCGAACATGAAGGCAACCGACCGTTGGTCAGTGAGGAGAGTGAATCTCCTATCGATTTCAGCGGGAGCGGAGCAGGTTAGTCAATTTCAGCGGGAGCAGTGCGCAAGTGATTTCTGGGAGGTAAGTCTCTCCTTTAAAAACACTTGTCTTTGCAGGAGCAGGCCAGTCGATTTCAGCGGGAGCGGAGCAGGTTAGTCAATTTCAGCGGGAGCAGTGCGCAAGTGATTTCTGGGAGGTAAGTCTCTCCTTTAAAAACACTTGTCTTTGCAGGAGCAGGCCAGTCGATTTCAGCGGGAGCGGAGCAGGTTAGTCAATTTCAGCGGGAGCAGTGCGCAAGTGATTTCTGGGAGGTAAGTCTCTCCTTTAAAAACACTTGTCTTTGCAGGAGCAGGCCAGTCGATTTCAGCGGGAGCGGTGCGTTAGTGATTTCTGGGAGACCTTCACAGGAGCAGGCTAGTCAATTTCAGCGGTAAACACTTACCTGGTCCCGTTTTCGGTCCCTCTTTGCTGTTTTTTTTTAAAATTTTAGTGTTTAAGGCGGGAACAGGAAGTTCGACCCGCGGACTTCTGGGAAGACCCTCACCAATAAATTCTGGTGGAGAGGAAACCCGAGACACTACACGTGTAGTGTCTCCCACCCGCCCTCCTCCTCTAACCTAATAATAAAACCCATTGGTGTGAGGTAAGTACCATATTTTATTATTATTATTATTTTTTAAATTTAATTTAGTTGTTAGCCAGATCTTGGTAGAAAGTTAGAGGGATGGCAGGGAAGGGAGTGCAATGTTCCTCCTGCAGGATGTTTGAGGTGAGGGATGCCGTTAGTGTCCCTGCTGATTTTACCTGCAGGAAGTGCTGCCATCTCCAGCTCCTCCAAGACCGAGTTAGGGAACTGGAGCTGGAGTTGGAAGAACTTCGGATCATTCGGGAGGCAGAGGGGGTCATAGATAGCAGCTTCAGGGAATTAGTTACACCAAAGATTGGAGATAGATGGGTAACTGTAAGAGGGACTGGGAAAAAGCAGTCAGTGCAGGGATCCCCTGCGGACATTCCCCTGAGAAACAAGTATACCGCTTTGGATACTTGTGGGGGGGACGACTTACCAGGGGTAAGCCATGGGGTACGGGCCTCTGGCACGGAGTCTGTCCCTGTTGCTCAGAAGGGAAGGGGGGAGAGGAGCAGAGCATTAGTAATTGGGGACTCGATAGTCAGGGGCACAGATAGGAGATTTTGTGGGAGCGTGAGAGACTCACGTTTGGTATGTTGCCTCCCAGGTGCAAGGGTACGTGATGTCTCGGATCGTGTTTTCCGGTTCCTTAGGGGGGAGGGGGAGCAGCCCCAAGTCGTGGTCCACATTGGCACTAACGACATAGGTAGGAAAGGGGACAAGGATGTCAGGCAGGCTTTCAGGGAGCTAGGATGGAAGCTCAGAACTAGAACAAACAGAGTTGTTATCTCTGGGTTGTTGCCCGTGCCACGTGATAGTGAGATGAGGAATAGGGAGAGAGAGCAATTAAACACGTGGCTACAGGGATGGTGCAGGCGGGAGGGATTCAGATTTCTGGATAACTGGGGCTCTTTCTGGGGAAGGTGGGACCTCTACAGACAGGATGGTCTACATCTGAACCTGAGGGGCACAAATATCCTGGGGGGGAGATTTGTTAGTGCTCTTTGGGGGGGTTTAAACTAATGCAGCAGGGCATGGGAACCTGGATTGTAGTTTTAGGGTAAGGGAGAATGAGAGTATAGAGGTCAGGAGCACAGATTTGACGTTGCAGGAGGGGGCCAGTGTTCAGGTAGGTGGTTTGAAGTGTATCTACTTCAATGCCAGGAGTATACGAAATAAGGTAGGGGAACTGGCAGCATGGGTTGGTACCTGGGACTTCGATGTTGTGGCCATTTCAGAGACATGGATAGAGCAGGGACAGGAATGGATGTTGCAGGTTCCGGGGTTTAGGTGTTTTAGTAAGCTCAGAGAAGGAGGCAAAAGAGGGGGAGGTGTGGCGCTGCTAGTCAAGAGCAGTATTACGGTGGCGGAGAGGATGCTAGATGGGGACTCATCTTCCGAGGTAGTATGGGCTGAGGTTAGAAACAGGAAAGGAGAGGTCACACTGTTGGGAGTCTTCTATAGGCCTCCAAATAGTTCTAGGGATGTAGAGGAAAGGATGGCGAGGATGATCCTGGATAAGAGCGAAAGTAACAGGGTAGTTATTATGGGAGACTTTAACTTTCCAAATATTGACTGGAAAAGATATAGTTCGAGTACATTAGATGGGTCATTTTTTGTACAGTGTGAGCAGGAGGGTTTCCTGACACAATATGTTGACAGGCCAACAAGAGGCGAGGCCACGTTGGATTTGGTTTTGGGTAATGAACCAGGCCAGGTGTTGGATTTGGAGGTAGGAGAGCACTTTGGGGACAGTGACCACAATTCGGTGACGTTTACGTTAATGATGGAAAGGGATAAGTATACACCGCAGGGCAAGAGTTATAGCTGGGGGAAGGGCAATTATGATGCCATTAGACGTGACTTGGGGGGGATAAGGTGGAGAAGTAGGCTGCAAGTGTTGGGCACACTGGATAAGTGGAGCTTGTTCAAGGATCAGCTACTGCGTGTTCTTGATAAGTATGTACCGGTCAGGCAGGGAGGAAGGCGTCGAGCGAGGGAACCGTGGTTTACCAAAGAAGTGGAATCTCTTGTTAAGAGGAAGAAGGAGGCCTATGTGAAGATGAGGTGTGAAGTTTCAGTTGGGGCGATGGATAGTTACAAGGTAGCGAGGAAGGATCTAAAGAGAGAGCTAAGACGAGCAAGGAGGGGACATGAGAAGTATTTGGCAGGTAGGATCAAGGAAAACCCAAAAGCTTTCTATAGGTATGTCAGGAATAAGCGAATGACTAGGGAAAGAGTAGGACCAGTCAAGGACAGGGATGGGAAGTTGTGTGTGGAGTCTGAAGAGATAGGCGAGATACTAAATGAATATTTTTCGTCCGTACTCACTCAGGAAAAAGATAATGTTGTGGAGGAGAATGCTGAGACCCAGGCTAATAGAATAGATGGCATTGAGGTGCGTAGGGAAGAGGTGTTGGCAATTCTGGACAGGCTGAAAATAGATAAGTCCCTGGGTCCTGATGGGATTTATCCTAGGATTCTCTGGGAGGCCAGGGAAGAGATTGCTGGGCCTTTGGCTTTGATTTTTATGTCATCATTGGCTACAGGAATAGTGCCAGAGGACTGGAGGATAGCAAATGTGGTCCCTTTGTTCAAAAAGGGGAGCAGAGACAACCCCGGCAACTATAGACCGGTGAGCCTCACGTCTGTAGTGGGTAAAGTCTTGGAGGGGATTATAAGAGACAAGATTTATAATCATCTAGATAGGAATAATATGATCAGGGATAGTCAGCATAGCTTTGTGAAAGGTAGGTCATGCCTCACAAACCTTATTGAGTTCTTTGAGAAGGTGACTGAACAGGTAGACGAGGGTAGAGCAGTTGATGTGGTGTATATGGATTTCAGCAAAGCGTTTGATAAGGTTCCCCACAGTAGGCTATTGCAGAAAATACGGAGGCTGGGGATTGAGGGTGATTTAGAGATGTGGATCAGAAATTGGCTAGCTGAAAGAAGACAGAGGGTGGTGGCTGATGGGAAATGTTCAGAATGGAGTTCAGTTACAAGTGGAGTACCACAAGGATCTGTTCTGGGGCCGTTGCTGTTTGTCATTTTTATCAATGACCTAGAGGAAGGCGCAGAAGGGTGGGTGAGTAAATTTGCAGACGATACTAAAGTCGGTGGTGTTGTTGATAGTGTGGAAGGATGTAGCAGGTTACAGAGGGATATAGATAAGCTGCGGAGCTGGGCTGAGAGGTGGCAAATGGAGTTTAATGTAGAGAAGTGTGAGGTGATTCACTTTGGAAGGAATAACAGAAATGCGGAATATTTGGCTAATGGTAAAGTTCTTGGAAGTGTGGATGAGCAGAGGGATCTAGGTGTCCATGTACATAGATCCCTGAAAGTTTCCACCCAGGTTGATAGGGTTGTGAAGAAGGCCTGTGGAGTGTTGGCCTTTATTGGTAGAGGGATTGAGTTCCGGAGTCAGGAGGTCATGTTGCAGCTGTACAGAACTCTGGTACGGCCGCATTTGGAATATTGCATACAGTTCTGGTCACCGCATTATAGGAAGGACGTGGAGGCTTTGGAGCGGGTGCAGAGGAGATTTACCAGGATGTTGCCTGGTATGGAGGGAAAATCTTATGAGGAAAGGCTGATGGACTTGAGGTTGTTTTCGTTGGAGAGAAGAAGGTTAAGAGGAGACTTAATAGAGGCATACAAAATGATCAGGGGGTTGGATAGGGTGGACAGTGAGAGCCTTCTCCCGCGGATGGAAATGGCTGGCACGAGGGGACATAGCTTTAAACTGAGGGGTAATAGATATAGGACAGAGGTCAGAGGTAGCTTCTTTACGCAAAGAGTAGTGAGGCCGTGGAATGCCCTACCTGCTACAGTAGTGAACTCGCCAACATTGAGGGCATTTAAAAGTTTATTGGATAAACATATGGATGATAATGGCATAGTGTAGGTTAGATGGCTTTTGTTTCGGTGCAACATCGTGGGCCGAAGGGCCTGTACTGCGCTGTATCGTTCTATGTTCTATGTTCTATCGGCCAGGTAATGCCTCCAGTGTCGCACAGCTTCCACTATTGCTTGTGCCTCCTTTTCCACTGAGGAGTGGCGGATTTCTGAAGCGTGGAGGGTTCGGGAGAAGAAGGCCACGGGTCTGCCTGCTTGGTTGAGGGTGGCCGCCAGAGCTACACCTGATGCGTCGCTCTCGACCTGGAAGGGGAGGGACTCGTCAATGGCGCGCATCGTGGCCTTTGCGATATCTTCCTTGATGCGGCTGAAGGCCTGGCATGCCTCTGTCGACAGGGGAAAAGTAGTGGACTGGATTAGTGCACGGGCCTTGTCGGCGTATTGTGGAACCCACTGGGCGTAATAAGAAAAGAAGCCCAGGCAACGTTTCAGGGCTTTGGCACAGTGGGGGAGAGGGAACTCCATGAGGGGGCGCATGCATTCAGGGTCGGGGCCTATCACTCCATTACGCACTACGTAGCCCAGGATGGCTAGACAGTCGGTGCGGAACACGCATTTTTCCTTGTTGTAAGTGAGGTTCAGGGCATTAGCGGTCTGGAGGAATTTTTGGAGGTTGGCGTCGTGGTCCTGCTGGTCGTGGCCGCAGATGGTGACGTTGTCGAGATACGGGAACGTGGCCCGTAAACCGCGCTGGTCAACCATTCAGTCCATCTCTCATTGGAAGACCGAGACTCCGTTCGTGACGCCGAATGGAACCCTTAAAAAGTGTTATAACCGCCCGTCTGCTTCGAAGGCAGTATAGTTGCAGTCACCGGGGCGGATGGGGAGCTGGTGGTAGGCGGACTTGAGGTCCATGGTGGAAAAGACCTTGTACTGTGCAATCCGATTGACCATGTCGGATATGCGGGGGAGAGGGTACGCATCTAGTTGAGAGTACCTGTTGATGGTCTGACTGTAGTCGATGACCATCCTCTGTTTCTCCCCGGTCTTAACGACTACCACCTGGGCTCTCCAGGGACTGTTGCTAGCCTGGATGATGCCTTCCTTCAGCAGCCTCTGGACTTCGGACCGGATGAATGCTCTGTCCTGGGCCCTGTACCGTCTGCTCCTTGTGGCGACGGGTTTGCAATCCGGGGTGAGGTTCGCAAATAAGGAAGGCGGTTCAACCTTGAGGGTCGTGAGGCTGCAGACAGTCAGTGGGGGTATAGGGCCGCCAAATTTAAATGTTAAACTCTGGAGGTTGCATTGGAAGTCTAACCCCAGGAGTGTGGGCGCACAGAGATGGGGGAGGGCATACAGCTGGTAATTTTGGAACTCCCTCCCCTGCACCGTTAGGTTAGCGATGCAGAACCCTTTGATCTGAACAGAGTGGGATCACGCCGCCAGGAAGATTTTCTGGGTGCTTGGCCGAATTATGAGGGAACAGCGCCTTACCGTGTCCGGATGAATGAAACTCTCTGTGCTCCCAGAGTCGATAAGACACAGCGTCTCGTAGCCATTCACCAGGACTGTAGTGGTTGCAGCCTGGAGTGTCCGGGGTCGCGACTGGTCGAGGGTCATCGAAGCCAAACGTGGTTGTCGAAGTTGATCATCGTAGTCAGGCAGTCTGGGGCCGTCTGTGTCGGGGTCCTTTCCTGTCCTCGGATCGAACGCGGTCGGGGGTGTACAAAATGGCGGCGCCCATCTCTCCCTCGTGGCGTCCGGGGTCCAAAATGGCGGCATCCGTTGGTCGCACGTGGATCGCTGGGGGGGCTGGGTCTGTGGTCCCATTTCTTCCCCGGAGATAGCGGCGACCCCGCGGGACTTGCACGCCGTTGCGTAGTGGCCCTTCTTTCCGCAGCTTTTGCAGGTAGCCGCGCGGGCCGGGCAGCGCTGCCGATGGTGTTTCGACTGGCCGTAAAAATAGCAGCGGGGCCCCCCTGGTTGGTCTGGTGTTTTGGCTGTGCAGGTTTGCGGGGGTGGGGGGGGGTTGCCGGAGAGCCGATCACAGCGGGGGTCCACGGAGCCCAAGGGGCTGCAGTGCGGTCGGGGCGTAGGCGCGGGCGTTACGCGAGGCCACATCGAGGGATGTCGCCAGGGCCCGAGCTTCTGAGAGACCCAGAGATTCTTTCTCCAGAAGCCTCTGGCGGATCTGGGAAGAAGCCAAACCTGCCACGTATGCATCGCGGACCAGGAGCTCTGTGTGTTCATTTGCCGTTACCGCCGGGCAGTTGCAGCTCCTACCCAGGATCTGCAGGGCGTTATAGAACTCATCCAGCGATTCCCCTGGAAATTGATGTTGTGGGGCGAGCTGGTGGCGAGCAAAAACCTGGTTGGCGGGCCAGATGTAGATATCCTTCAGCGTGGCGATGGCATCGGGGAAATCGTCCTCGTCCTCGATAAGGGAGTAGACTCACCCTGGAATAGAGGACCTGCATTTTTTGTTCGTCTGTTGGTTTGCCGGGGGCCGTTCGGAGATAGCCCTCAAAGCATGCCAGCCAGTGTTTGAAGATAGAGGTCGAGTTAGCTGCTTGGGGTGCGATGCGCAGGCACTCCGGGGCGATGCGGAGCTCCATATTCCTACGTTGTTTTTTTCTTTAATTTAAGTCTGCTTAATAAATTGTTGTACCGTCAATATGACACAAGGCAGGTTGAAGTACCGTCAATTAAAGGCTTTATTAAGCAGAACTTGATCCCCAGCAGCTTGGTTACAGAATGCAGCTGCTGGGGGAAATGCCGGGTCTTAAAACGGCATTTCTGGGCGGAGCCCAGTAGGCGGCCGATCCTATCAGGCCCCAGCATCCCTCCACCAATAGCCTGTCGGCACGTGGTGTACGGTATTACTCCTAATACATACCACCACAGCACTCAGTACATCTCCCAGCACCAATCCCTGGGACACTGCACTCAGTACATCTCACAGCACTGATCCCTGGGACACTGCTCTCAATACATCTCCCAGCTCCAGTCCCTGGGACACTGCACTCAGTACATCTCCCAGCACCAATCCCTGGGACACTGCACTCAGTACATCTCACAGCACTGATCCTTGGGACACTGCACTCAGTACATCTCCCAGCTCCAGTCCCTGGGACACTGCACTCAGTACATCTCCCAGCACCGATCCATGGGACACTGCACTCAGTACATCTCCCAGCACTGATCCCTGGGACACTGCACTCAGTACATCTCCCAGCTCCAGTCCCTGGGACACTGCACTCAGTACATCTCCCAGCTCCAGTCCCTGGGACACTGCACTCAGTACATCTCCCAGCACTGATCCCTGGGACAATGCACTCAGTACATCTCCCAGCACCAATCCCTGGGACACTGCACTCAGTACATCTCCCAGCTCCAGTCCCTGGGACACTGCACTCAGTACATCTTCCAGCACTGATCCCTGGGACACTGCACTCAGTACATCTCCCAGCACCAGTCCCTGGGACACTGCACTCAGTACATCTTCCAGCACTGATCCCTGGGACACTGCACTCAGTACATCTCCCAGCACCAGTCCCTGGGACACTGCACTCAGTACATCTCCCAGCACTGATCCCTGGGACACTGCACTCAGTACATCTCCCACCACCGATCCCTGAGACACTGCACTCAGTACATCTCCCAGCACCGATCCCTGGGGTACTGCACTCAGTACATCTCCCAGTACTGATCCCTGGGACACTGCACTCTGTATATCTCCCAGCCCCGGTCCCTGGGACACTGCACTCAGTACATCTCCCAGCACCAATCCCTGGGACACTGCACTCAGGATATCTCCCAGCACTGATCCCATGGACACTGTGCTCGCTACATCTCTCAGCACTGATCCCTCGGACACTGCACTCAGTACATCTCCCAGCACTGATCCCTGGGACACTGCACTCAGTACATCTCCCAGCACCAATCCCTGGGACACTGCAATCAGTACATCTCCCAGCTCCAGTCCCTGGGACACTGCACTCAGTACACCACCCAGCACTGATCCCTGGGACACTGCACTCAGTACATCTCCCAGCACTGATCCCTGGGACACTGCATTCAGTACATCTCCCAGCACTGATCCCTGGACACTGCACTCAGTACACCTCCCAGCACCGATCCCTGGGGCACTGCACTCAGTACATCTCCCAGCACTGAACCCTCGGACACTGCATTCAGTACATCTCCCAGCTCCAGTCCCTGGGACACTGCACTCAGTACATCTCCCAGCTCCAGTCCCTGGGACACTGCACTCAGTACATCTCCCAGCTCCAGTCCCTGGGACACTGCACTCAGTACATCTCACAGCACTGACACCTGGGACACTGCACTCAGTACATCTCCCAGCGCTGATCGCTGGGACACTGCACTCAGTACATCTCCCAGCACTGATCCCTGGGACAATGCACTCAGTACATCTCACAGCACTGATCCCTGGGACACTGCACTCAGTACATCTCCCAGCACCGATCTCTGAGACACTGCACTCAGTACATCTCCCAGCACTGATCCCTGGGACACTGCACTCAGTACATCTCCGAGCACTGGTCCCTGGGACACTGCACTCAGTACATCTCCCAGCCTCAGTCCCTGGGACACTGCACTCAGTACATCTCCCAGCACTGATCCCTGGACAATGCACTCAAGATATCTGCTTACACTCATCCCTGGAAAATCCTACTTAATTCATTGTCCCATCACTAATCCATAGGACAAACCATGTCACACAGCACTGATCCCTGACTGACTTGACTATCTGCTGTAACTGATACATGGATAACCACACTCAGCACTTCACCCCCCTATGCTGATCTTTGCTATTGCACTGTGTGATGCAGAATACGGCCCCCACCTTGCACCCGATCCAGGTACCTGAAACATACGTTTACATAGTCTGGCAGACAGTCCATCTCTTGCATTCATTATCATAGAATAGAATCATAGAATCTACAGTGCAGAAGGAGGCCATTCGGCCCATCAAGTCTGCACCGGCTCTTTGAAAGAGCACCCTACCCAAGCCCACACCTCCACCCTATCCCCATAACCCAGTAACCCCACCCAACACTAAGGGCACTTTTGGACACTAAGGGCAATTTATCATGGCCAATCCACCTAACCCGCACATCTTTGGACTGTGGGAGGAAACCGGAGTACCCGGAGGAAACCCACGCACACATGGGGAGAGCGTGCAGACTCCGCACAGACAGTGACCCAAGCCGGGAATCGAACCTGGGACCCTGGAGCTGTGAAGCAATTATGCTAACCACCATGCTACCGTGCTGCCCAATTATGCAGCTGACTTCAAGAGACTCATAGCAAATCGATTCCAGGTTTAGACATGATCAGGTTATGGCTGGAAGAATTCCCTTCTTAGCCAGGGTCCACCGTTCAATGTGATTGTATCTAATGGCTTGTTCCACACCCAGTTGAATGTACAGGCGATTGTCTGGATGTTTTGTGAATGGTTCATCTCCGGAATAGTTGAGATTAGCCATTCACATCCCTCTAAGGTGGCGTTCTCTGATGGGTTCTTCTAAACATTCTGGCTCAAATAAAATGGCTTTGAAATTTGTAGAGTACAGCTATGTTAGTGTTTGACCATCTTAAAAGTTGCTGCCGTAAGGGGCAATTTATCATGGCCAATCTACCTACCTGCACATCTTTGGACTGTGGGAGAAAACCAGAGGGCCGGGAGGAAACCCGTGCAGACACGGGGAGAACGTGCAGACTCCGCACAGACACCCGAGGCTGACATCGAACCCGAGACCCTGACACAGTGAGGCAGCAGTGCTAACCACTACTACTGTGCAACCCTGGGGGGGGGGGGGGGGGGGGGGGGGCGGGGTGGTGAGGTGGGAGGGTTCAGTTGTATAGTTGCCCAGGAGTTGGACAATTTTTCTATCTAACATTTTTATTCAGGTAAATGAATCAGAATTGGCCAAAGTCTCGGGTTCTGGACGCAGTGAAATTAATTGCCCATCGGTAAGTTGTAACTTGCCAGACAATTCCTGCAAATGTCCTTGCGTTGGAACTTCCATGGGGGTTCCGAAGCGGATTGGGGGGGACCTGTGGACCTGCAGAGTTTTGGGTACTTTGTAACTGCAACAGTCTGACGAAGCAGAAAAGTCTGCTGCTGACGCTACACTTTACAAGCAATCATATTGTAAAGACAACAGAAAAACATTTTTCAAACTTGCATAAATCAAGAACCACCAGAGTGCTTCCAGCATCTTATATTTTTACATCTTCTGCTTCTTCCGTACTCGTGGAAAAAGCTTTTCCGCACATTCAGTCCTTCTCTGTCGTAAACCACACTGAAGTTACTCAGCGCAACAATGCGGATGTGGGCGGCTGTCACGCTCATGCAGGTTGAGCACAGTACGAAGTTTTACAACACCAGGTTAAAGTCCAACAGGTTTGTTTCGATGTCACTAGCTTTCGGAGCGCTGCTCCTTCCTCAGGTGAATGAAGAGGTCTGTTCCAGAAACACATATATAGACAAATTTAAAGATGCCAAACAATGCTAGGAATGCGACCATTAGCAGGTGATTAAATCTTTACAGATCCAGAGATGGGGTAACCCCAGGTTAAAGAGGTGTGAATTGTATCAAGCCAGGACAGTTGGTAGGATTTCGCAGGCCAGATGGTGGGGGATGAATGTAATGCGACATGAATCCCAGGTCCCGGTTGAGGCCGCACTCATGTGTGCGGAACTTGGCTATAAGTTTCTGCTCGGCGATTCTGCGTTGTCGCGGGTCCTGAAGGCCGCCTTGGAGAACGCTTACCCGGAGATCAGAGGCTGAATGCCCTTGACTGCTGAAGTGTTCCCCGACTGGAAGGGAACATTCCTGCCTGGTGATTGTTGCGCGATGTCCGTTCATTCGTTGTCGCAGCGTCTGCATGGTCTCGCCAATGTACCACGCTTCGGGACATCCTTTCCTGCAGCGTATGAGGTAGACAACGTTGGCCGAGTCGCACGAGTATGTACCGCGTACCTGGTGGGTGGTGTTCTCACGTGTAATAGTGGTATCCATGTCAATGATCTGGCACGTCTTGCAGAGATTGCCATGACAGGGTTGTGTGGTGTCGTGGTCACTGTTCTGAAGACTGGGTAGTTTGCTGCAAACAATGGTTCGTTTGAGGTTGCGCGGTTGTTTGAAGGCAAGTAGTGGGGGTGTGGGGATGACCTTGGCAAGATGTTCATCTTCATCAATGCCGTGTTGAAGGCTGTGAAGAAGATGACGTAGTTTCTCCGCTCCGGGGAAGTACTGGACGACGAAGGGTATTCTGTCGGTTGTGTCCCATGTTTGTCTTCTGAGGAGGTCGGTGCGGTTTTTCGCTGTGGCGCGTTGGAACTGTCGCTCGATGAGTCGAGTGCCATATCCCGTTCGTACGAGGGCATCTTTCAATGTCTGTAGATGTCTGTTACGCTCCTCCTCGTCTGAGCAGATCCTGTGTATACGGAGCGCTTGTCCATAGGGGATGGCTTCTTTAATGTGTTTAGGGTGGAAGCTGGAGAAGTGGAGCATCATGAGGTTATCTGTGGGTTTGCGGTAAAGCGAAGTGCTGAGGTGACCGTCCCACATCCAACCGCCACAGCGGGCGTTGGTCCCTCTCCTCCCCCAGCTCTAGTTCCACCCAGTGCGGGCTGTGGTCCAAAATGGCTATGGCCGAATACTCCGTTCCCTCCACTTTCGGGATCAATGCCCTGCCCAGAACAAAAAAATCTATCCGGGAGTAGGCCTTGTGTGCATGGGAGAAAAAAGAAAATTCTCTGGCCTGACGCCTGGCAAATCTCCGCGGATCTACTCCCCCCATCTGGTCCATAAACCCCCTGAGCACCTTGGCCGCAGCCGGCCTCTTTCCGGTCCTAGATCTGGAGCGATCCAGTGCTGGGTCCAACACCGTGTTAAAATCCCCACCCATTATCAAGCTTCCTACCTCCAGGTCCGGAATACGCCCCAACATCCGTTTCATGAATCCAGCATCGACCCAATTTGGGGCGTATACATTTACCAATACCACCCCCACCCCCTGCAACCTACCGCTCACCATCACGTATCGGCCTCCATTGTCCGCTACTATGTTCTTGGCCTCAAACGACACCCGCTTCCCCACCAGTATTGCCATCCCTCTATTCTTCGCATCCAGCCCCGAATGGAACACCTGTCCTACCCATCCCTTTCTTAACCTGATCTGCCACCTTCAGATGTGTCTCCTGAAGCATGACCACATCTGCCTTCAGTCCCTTTAAGTCTGCGAACACTCGGGCCCTCTTAACCGGCCCAGTTAGGCCTCTCACATTCCAGGTGATCAGCTGGATTGGGGGGCTACCCACCCCAACCCCCCCTGCCGACTAGCCATCTCCTATTTTAGGCCAGTCCCGTGCCCGCGTCTCCCGCACCCTCCGGTCCCCCAGACGGGGAACCCCCGCCCTGACCACCTCTTCCATTTTCAGTTCCCCCTCGGTCAATGCAGCAGCGACCCTATTGTCCCCCCCCCCTCTCCCCCCCTCCCCCGCTAGATCCGAATCTAGCTCTTTTGCTCCCCCCATAATACTTCCGTAAGTCAGCTGACTCCTGCTGACCCCGGCTTCCCCCGCCTTCCCGTTGACCCCCCCCTGTGTGGAAATCCCGCCTCCTCCTTGCGCTCCTCCCTGCCCCCCCTAATGCGGGAAAAAGCACGTGCTTTCCTGAGCCAGCCCCGCCCCCTGTGGCACAGCTCCTGTTGCGGTCTTATCCCAATTCCCCCATCCCCGAGTCTCACCTCCCTCCAGCACTGACGCCCACTTTCCTCGCTGACCCCCTTCAAAAACTCTTCCCCCATCCCCATCCATCGTCCCACCCATGAAACATTCTTTACCCATATTTACAGCCCTGTATACATAATAACATAAGAACATAAGAACTAGGAACAGGAGTAGGCCATCTGGCCCCTCGAGCCTGCTCCGCCATTTAATGAGATCATGGCTGATCTTTGTGGACTCAGCTCCACACTCCGGCCCGTACACCATATCCCCGAATCCCTTTATTCTTTAGAAAGGTATCTATCTTTTTCTTAAAAACGTTTAAAGAAGGAGCCTCAACTGCTTCACTGGGCAAGGAATTCCAGAGATTCACAACCCTCTGGGTGAAGAAGTTCCTCCTACACTCCGTCCTAAATCTACTTCCCCTTATTTTGAGGCTATGCCCCCTAGTTCTGCTGTCCCCGACCAGTGGAAACAACCTGCCCGCATCTATCCTATCTATTCCCTTCATAATTTTATATGTCTCAATAAGATCCCCCCGCATCCTTCTAAACTCCAATGAGTACAGTCCCAGTCTACTCAACCTCTTGTCATAATCTAATCCCCTCAACTCTGGGATCAACCTAGTGAATCTCCTCTGCACTCCCTCCAGTGCCAATATGTCCTTTCTCAGGTAAGGAGACCAAAACTGAACACAATACTCCAGATGCGGCCTCACCAACACCCTATACAATTGCAGCATAACCTCACTAGTCTTGAACTCTATCACTCTAGCAACGAAAGACAAAACTCGATTAGCCTTCTTAATCACCTGTTGCACCTGCACACCAACTTTTTGCGACTCGTGAACCAGCACACCCAGGTCCCTCTGCACAGCAGCATGTTTTAACATCTTACCGTTTAAATAATAATCCATTCTGCTGTTATTCCTCCCAAAATGGATAGCCTCACACTTGTCAACATTGAATTCCATCTGCCAGACCCTAGCCCATTCGCCTAACCTATCCAAATCCTTCTGCAGACTTCCGGTATCCTCTGCACTTTTTGCTTTACTACTCATCTTAGTGTCGTCTGCAAACTTTGACACATTGCCCTTGGTCCCCAACTCCAAATCGTCTATGTAAATTGTGAACAACTGCGGGCCCAACACTGATCCTTGAGGGACCCCACTAGTTACAGGTTGCCAACCAGAGGAACACCCATTTATCCCCACTCTCTGCTTTCTGTTAGTTAACCAATCCTCTACCCATGCTACCACTTTACCCTCAATGCCATGCATCTTTAGTTTATGCAGCAACCTTTTGTGTGGCACCTTGTCAAAAGCTTTCTGGAAATCCAGATATACCACATCCATTGACCCCCCGTTATCTACTGCACTGGTAACGTCGTCAAAAAATTCTACCAAATTAGTCACCCGACCTATCCTTTGTGAACCCATGCTGTGTCTGCCCAATGGGACAATTTCCCTCCAGGTGCCCCACTATTTCCTCCTTAATGATAGATTCCAGCATTTTCCCTACAACCGAAGTTAAGCTTACCAGCCTGTAATTACCCGCTTTCTGACAACCTCCTTTTTTAAACAGTGGTGTCACGTTTGCTACTTTCCAATCCTCTGGGACCACCCCAGAGTCTAGTGAATTTTGATAAATTATCACTAGTGCGTTTACAATTTCCCTAGCCATCTCTTTTAACACTCAGGGCCAGGAGACTTGTCTACCTTTAGCCCCATTAGCTTGCCCAATTCTGCCTCCTTAGTGATTACAATAATCTCAAGGTCCTCACCTATCATATCTTTATTTCCATCAGTCACTGGCATGTTATTTGTGTCCTGCACTGTGAAAACTGACCCAAAACAGCTGTTCAGCTCCTCAGCCATTTCCCCGTCTCCTATTATTAAATCTCCCTTCTCATCTTCCAAAGGACCAATATTTACCTTAGCCACTCTTTTTTGTCTTATATATTTGTAGAAGCTTTTACTATCTGCTTTTATGTTCTGAGCCAGTTTACTTTCATAGTCTACCTTACTCTTCTTTATAGCTTTTTTAGTAGCTTTCTGTTGTCCCCTAAAGACTTCCCAGTCCTCTAGTCTCCCACTAATTTTTGCCACTTTGTATGTTTTTTCCTTCAATTTGATACTCTCCCTCACCTCCTTAGATATCCACGGTCGATTGTTCCCCTTTCTACCGTCTTTCTTTTTTGTCGGTATGAACCTTTCCTGAACACTGTGAAAGATCGCTCGGAAGGTTCTCCACTGTTCCTCAACTGCTTCACCATGAAGTCTTTGCTCCCAGTCTACCTTAGCTAGTTCTGCTCTCATCCCATTGTAATCGCCTTTGTTTAAGCACAAAACACTAGTGTTTGATTTTACCTTGTCATCCTCCAACTGTATTTTAAATTCCACCATATTGTGGTCGCTCCTTCCAAGAGGATCCCGAACTATGAGATCATTAATCAATCCTGCCTCATTACACAGGACCAGATCTAAGACCGCTTGTTCCCTTGTAGGTTCCATTACATACTGTTCCAGGAAATTATCCCGGGCACATTCTATAAACCCCTCCTCAAGGCTGCCTTTACCAACCTGGTTAAACCAATCGATATGCAGATTAAAATCTCCCATGATAACCGCTGTACCATTTCTACATGCATCCGTTATTTCTTTGCTTATTGCCTGCCCTACCATCCTATTACTATTTGGTGGCCTATAGACTACTCCTATCAGTGACCTTTTTGCCATACTATTCCTGATTTCCGCCCAAATTGATTCAACATTGTCCTCCATAGCACCAATATCATTCCTTACTATTGCCTGGATGCCATCCTTAAACAACAAAGCTACACCACCGCCCTTACCGTCCATTCTATCCTTTCGTATAGTCTGATACCCTTGGATATTTAACTCCCAGTCGTGACCATCTTTTAACCATGTTTCAGTAATGGCCACTAAATCATAGTCATTCATGATGATTTGCGCCATCAACTCATTTACCTTATTTCGTATACTACGAGCATTCAGGTAAAGTACACTTATGCTGTTTTTTATGTCTTTGTTATGAATCCTAACACCTTGATCAGTAACTTTTCGCAAATTATTTTTCCTCTTACCCTTTCTCCTAATTTTCCTTGTCTTTGAATCCATATCTCTACATAATAACCTGTCACGTAACCTGCTGCCTTGCTCTCCATTAACCATTATACTATCCATAGCTTTACCCTTCCCTTCCCCCCAACTTGCTAGTTTAAAGTCCTTGTGACCAACCTATTTATCCTATTCGCTAGAACACTGATCCCAGAATGGTTCAGGTGAAGACCGTCCCAATGGTACAGGTCCCTCCTGCCCCAGTACTGATGCCAATGCCCCATGAAATGGAATCCCTCTTTCCCGCACCACTCCTTTAGCCACGTGTTAACTTCCCTAATTTTCTCAACCCTATGCCAATTGGCACGTGGCTCGGGTAGTAATCCAGAGATTATAACCCTGGAGGACCTGTTGTTTAATTTAGTCCCTAGTGTTTGATAATCTCCAAACAGGTCCTCTTTCCTAGTCTTACCTATGTTGTTAGTCCCAACGTGGACCACAACAACTGGATCCTCCCCCTCCCTCTCCCAAATCCTTTCAAGCCGATCAGAGATGTCCCTCACCCTGGCACCGGGCAGGCAACATACCATGCGGGACTCTCGATCTGGCTTACAAAGGATGCCATCAATCCCCCTAATTATAGAATCCCCTACAACTACCACTTGTCTTTTTGCTCCCCCCTCTTGAATGGCTTCCTGTACCACAGTGCAGTGGTCAGTCAACGCATCCTCCCTACAGCCCTCTTCCTCATCCACACAGGGAGCAAATACCTCATACCTGTTGGACAAGGTCACGGGCTGAGGCTCCTCAACTCCTAAACTCAGGATCCCCCTACCTGCCTCCCTTGCAGTCACACCACTCTGTCCCTGACCACTGTCCGAATTAACAGAACTTATTCTACCGGGTGTGACTGCCTCCTGAAACAAAGCGTCCAGGTAATGTTCCCCCTCCCTGATGTGCCACAGTGTGTGCAGCTCGGTCTCCAGCTCATCAATTCTGAGCCGAAGTTCCTCGGGCAGCCAACACTTGCTGCAGATGTGGTCACTGACGGTCTCAATGGAATCCACCAGTTCCATCATCATACAGCAACAGCACATCACCTGTCCAACCATATTCAACTAGTTAATTAATTTAAATATTTTTAAAAAAAAATTATTTATAGAACCTCAAGGATAAACCCGAACACCAACAAAAACACAGCCCTCTCTCGCCACTCACCCAAACTCAGTCACTCACCTAAACTCAGATGCACTCTGTTCCAATCAGCACTACGTGTCTGAAGGCACTCCTGCCACACCTTTTGTGCACTCACCTCTCCCAGCACTGTCCCGTCTCTCTCCTCCCACGCTTTTTAAATCTCCCGGCTCTCTCCTCTGGCGCTGTTTTTGCTGTCCCGGCTCTCTCTGCTCCCGCGCTGTTTTCGCTGTCCAGGCTCTCTCATCCCGCGCTTTTTAAATCTCCTGGCTCTCTCCTCCGGCGCTGTTTTCGCTGTCCCGGCTCTCTCTGTTCCCGCGCTGTTTTCGCTGTCCCGGCTCTCTCCTCCCGCGCTTTTTAAATCTCCCGGCACTCTCCTCCGGCGCTGTTTTCGCTGTCCCGGCTCTCTCTGCTCCCGTGCTGTTTTCGCTGTCCCGGCTCTCTCCTCCCGCGCTTTTTAAATCTCCCGGCTCTCTCCTCCGGCACTGTTTTCGCTGTCCCGGCTCTCTCTGCTCCCGCACTGTTTTCGCTGTCCCGGCTCTCTCCTCCCGCGCATTTTAAATCTCCCGGCTCTCTCCTCCGGCGCTGTTTTCGCTGTCCCGGCTCTCTCTGCTCCCGCGCTGTTTTCGCTGTCCCGGCTCTCTCCTCCCGCGCTTTTTAAATCTCCCGGCTCTCTCCTCCGGCGCTGTTTTCACTGTCCCGGCTCTCTCTGCTCCCGTGCTGTTTTCGCTGTCCCGGCTCTCTCCTCCCGCGCTTTTTAAATCTCCCGGCTCTCTCCTCCGGCACTGTTTTCGCTGTCCCGGCTCTCTCTGCTCCCGCACTGTTTTCGCTGTCCCGGCTCTCTCCTCCCGCGCATTTTAAATCTCCCGGCTCTCTCCTCCGGCGCTGTTTTCGCTGTCCCGGCTCTCTCTGCTCCCGCGCTGTTTTCGCTGTCCCGGCTCTCTCCTCCCGCGCTTTTTAAATCTCCCGGCTCTCTCCTCCGGCGCTGTTTTCGCTGTCCCGGCTCTCTCTCCTCTCGCGCTGTTTCGATGTCCCGGCTCTCTCCTCCCGCGCTTTTTAAATCTCCCGGCTCTCTCCTCCGGCGCTGTTTTCGCTGTCCCGGCTCTCTCTGCTCCCGCGCTGTTTTCGCTGTCCCGGCTCTCTCCTCCCGCGCTTTTTAAATCTCCCGGCTCTCTCCTCCGGCGCTGTTTTCGCTGTCCCGGCTCTCTCCTCACGCGCTTTTTAAATCTCCCGGCTCTCTCCTCCGGCGCTGTTTTCGCTGTCCCGGCTCTCTCTCCTCTCGCGCTGTTTTCGCTGTCCCGGCTCTCTCATCCCGCGCTTTTTAAATCTCCCGGCTCTCTCCTCCGGCGCTGTTTTCGCTGTCCCGGCTCTCTCTGCTCCCGCGCTGTTTTCGCTGTCCCGGCTCTCTCCTCACGCGCTTTTTAAATCTCCTGGCTCTCTCCTCCGGCGCTGATTTCGCTGTCCCGGCTCTCTCTCCTCTCGCGCTGTTTTCGATGTCCCGGCTCTCTCCTCCCGCGCTTTTTAAATCTCCCGGCTCTCTCCTCCGGCGCTGTTTTCGCTGTCCCGGCTCTCTCTGCTGCCGCGCTGTTTTCGCTGTCCCGGCTCTCTCCTCCCGCGCTTTTAAAATCTCCCGGCTCTCTCCTCCGGCGCTGTTTTCGCTGTCCCGGCTCTCTCTGCTCCCGCGCTGTTTTCGCTGTCCCGGCTCTCTCCTCCCGCGCTTTTTAAATCTCCCGGCTCTCTCCTCCGGCGCTGTTTTCGCTGTCCCAGCTCTCTCCTCCCGCGCTTTTTAAATCTCCCGGCTCTCTCCTCCGGCGCTGTTTTCGCTGTCCCGGCTCTCTCTGCTCCCGCGCTGTTTTCGCTGTCCCGGCTCTCTCTGCTCCCGCGCAAGTCTTCGATGGACCCACCAGGTAGTTGCGAGCGGGTGGCGAGTACATGCCTGGCGAAGAGCGTGTTCGCCTTCTGCGCGTAGTGTTCCTTAAGGAGTCCATTGCTTTTGTGTAATTCGTGGCGTCTTGGATCAACGGTAACACGCTGGAGCTCAGTCTGGAGTACAGGACCTTTATCTTCTGAGCCTCCGTTGGCTTGGAGTCCACAGCGTTGATTTAGGCCTCAAAACATGCTAGCCAGTGAGTAAAGTCTTTTCTGGCGTTGTGCGAGTGCGGATCCAGCTGCAGGCTATCGGGCTTAATTCTGATGTCCATTCTGTGGAAAAATCTGACTGTAATAAATTGACGATCAATCAATTGCACAAAGACGCAGATTGTGTACAACTGTGGCTTTATTGCAGTCAGATGCGTGGCCTCCTGCTGCAGCTGGCAAAATGGCAGGGCACTGGAGGTCATGCATATTTATACAGTTCTTAGTGGGCGGAGCCAGCCGGCCAGGGCTACCGGCGAACCTGTAGTGCAGGTCCTACCTTACATCCCCTAATACAGTGGTTCACCGCAGTGAGAAATATAGCGGGTGGGATTCTCCGACAGCCGATGCCGGAATCACAATGCACGATTGGGCGGAAAATCGGTCCCGACACCAAAATTGTAGCGGACGCTGGGTTCACACTGCATCTTAATTCTCCGGCGCCTCGATAGCGCTGACAATGTGTTCCGGAACGCACATATAGTTAATGCAGTTTACCTATCTTTAGCGGGCCTGACCCAGTATTCCCCAAAACCTACGCGATCGTCCAGCTCCGCCAGGGGGAATTCTTGATGGGGAGGTTCACTTGTGCTTCTATAAATCAGGAAACAGGCGTTATGGCTAATGAGAGAGAAAGGAGGTAGGACACGCAAAGGCGCGACCATGTGCTGCCAGGTGGGGGGTGTAGGTGAATTGACGGGGGGTGACCAGGAGACTGGCCGTGGAGCTGGGGTGACTCCCTACAGAATCGGGGTCACCAGGCACGGGTGGCCATTGCCGTAACCTGCAAGGCAGCCATCTTACTGTGTACCACACTGACCACGCACTGTGGCACGTGGTTTTGCAGAGTGATACCTGATTAATGGGTGCCCCCACCCCATCAGCCCCTGCATCCCAGCCACACACCCCATCCTCCGCCATACCAGCCCCCCAGACCGGCTGCCTCTTGCCGGCGGAGCAGCACGCAGCCCACCCAAGGAAATTGCCCACTGTAGCCCCTACAGGGGGGGGCGCCAGACGGGGGCCGCGGCGCATCCGCTGGCAAGGGCAGTGCCAGTTAACATCATGCACATCTGCGCCCGATACCCAGGCAGTGTGCACAATGCTTTCATCCTGCACACTAGACAATCCTAGCCTCTTCGAGGCGCACCCCCAGCTGTGGGTTTGGCTCTTGAGCGACAGGGGTTACCCACTGCATTCGTGGCTGGTGACGCCGATCCGGAGGCCACAGACCGACGAGGAGACCTGCTACAACAACACCCAGGCCGTGACCAGGGGCATGGTCAAGTAGTGCTTTGGCATCCTGAAGATGCGGTTCAAGGGCCCTCCAATATTGCGCTGGGGCAGATGGTAGTGAGGGGGGAATGAGCAGTGAGGCCACCGTGACCCCCCTCACGTGCCTGGGGCGGTGCCCAGGCACCGATCACCATTGCTACGGCCTGCACCCCACTGACCACCCAACGTGCACCCTGGTTCAGCAAAGTGACAACGGCGTATGGGTGCCCCCACCCCAGCCCCCACCCTACCACACCCCGTACACCAGCCCACCCTACCACCCTTGCACCCCATACTCCATAACCCCTCCAACTGGATGCCACCCACTGGCGAGGCAATAAGCAACCCACACAGGGCAACGCCCACTATAGCCATACAGGGGCGCCAGCCAACGTACCCCTGATGAGAATCAGATGAGAATCATGCACTTCTGCGCCCGATCCCCGGGCAGTGTGCACGACAGATTCATCCTGGCACACTCGATGTTTCCCAGCCTCTTCGAGACCCCCCCCACCCGACTAGGGGGTTGGCTCCTGGGCGGCAGCGGCTATCCACTGCCATTGTGGCTGATGATACCTATATGAAGGCGACAGATCGACGTGGAGATCCGCTACAACGACGCCCATGCAGCAAGCAGGGGCGTGATCGAGCAGTGCTTTGACATCCTGACGGTGCGGTTCTAAATTTGTGATCACCGCATGCCTGGCATAATTCTGACAATGTACAGCAACAGCACTGGGGATGGATCAGCCTGAGGGCCAAACCAAATTAGTCTTGGGCTGCATCACAATAATTCAGGCAAACCTTGGACACCAATCCACTGCCTTGATGCAATTTGCCTATCTGGACCTTACCAGTTTCACACTGCTTAAGTCTACGTTAGGAGAGTAACAGGCAAGGTGAGAGACCAACCTGCAGTTGTCATTTAAAACCGGAAAAAACACACCAACTTTCTCCAGCTCTTAGGTACTGCACGTTCAGTTGGAGCAGCCTCGGCTCTGAGTCAGAGCCAAGGGCCAGAGCACACTGATCTACACTGGCACTGAGGGAGTGCAATCCTTTCAGTGCTGCCTTTTGGAAAAGGGACTAAACTGAGGTTCCATCTGCCACCTCACATGGCCATCCCATGGCACTATTTTATCCCTCTATCAGCATCACAAAAACAAATTATCTGGTCACATTGCTGTTTGTGGGAGCTTCCTGTGCACAAATTGGCTGCCACATTTCCTACATTACAACAGTAACTACACTTCAAAATGCACTTAATTGTCTGTTGGTGGTCAGCTACTCTGACTATTCCAAGCTAATTTAACAATCTGGGGTTAAAATGGGGCCTCTACACCAGTGCTGTCTAAAGTGAAAACCTTGACCAGTTTCTCAGTGGTTTAAATGCCCGTGCAGATCAGGCACTGACCTCTACACCACAAAATATTAGCTCTTTTCTTAGGCTGATAAAATGGCATAATTTCAATTGAGGCCCAATTGAGACAAATAAACACTTACTCACTGATGTGAGCAGAAGAATTAATCAACGCAATATCAAAAGGTCCCAGTAAGCGGTTTCTATCATTATATTAAAGTTAAATCTGCTGTTTTCCCCCATCACTGTCGGGCATTATAACTGTGATAGTCACTCTTCATTGTAAATAGAGATTTTGTGATCCAACTGGAATCTTAACTTCTGCACCAGACTGATGTCTGATGTTGTATATGCACTGTGAGAAGTTGGTTGCTGTGTGCTTATTACCTTTGCTCACTTGGTAACAGGTAAGCCATGGAAACACCGTCTGGACTTTGGGAAAACTGGAGCCTGAATACTATGATGGAATTGTGACAAATTGGAAAGGCGTTACCATAGCAGCGCCAGGAGCAGATTGCATTCCTCTACTTGTCATGATATTCAAACACACACATCATGATGGACACACTAACAGGCAAATCAGAGTACACAACACCACAACCAATCACAGACAAGAACACCAACCACATAAAAAGCACGAGCACGACACCTGGTGGTCAGTAGGTCTGGGGAGAAGGGAACAAGAAAGAGCTGTTAAAACACCACAAGCAGGGAGCCCCCCACGTGCAGAGTGCAAAGACCAAACTGTAAATAGTAAGTTTAAATAAAGAAGCGTTGTACCATATGCAACTGTGTTGGCTCATCTGTGTGTCAGAACACCCAACACCACATGGTACAGGAGTGGATCGATACCTGCCTACTAACCTGCCATTCTGGACATGGACCACACCGGCAAACCGCAGCCGATGCAAGTCACGGGGAACCTAGGCACCAACTGGAAGCTCTACAGGCAGCGATTTGACCTGTACATCCGTGCCACCGAAAAACAGAATATCTCGGATGACTCGAAGATTGCAATGCTCCTCTTCTACGCAGGCCCGCACGCAACCGATGTCTTTAACTCACTGGTGTTCGAAGAAGGCGAAAACCAGGCCAAATATGACACGGTCATCCTCAAACTGGACCAGCACTTTCAAGTTGAAGTAAATGAAAGTTTTGAAAGATACATCTTTCAGCAACGCCTGCAAGGTAAGGAGGAGCTTTTTCAACCCTTTTTGACGCACCTCCGGATTCTAGCGCAGTCCTGCGGTTACGGCACCACTACAGAGTCCATGATCAGGGACCAGATTGTTTTTGGCGTTGCCTCTACTGGCCTACGCCAGCAGCTTCTTAAAATGAAAAGCCTCACCTTAGCGTCTGCTGTGGAAGCCTGTGTCCTCCATGAAAATGCTACCTGCCGTTTTGCCCGATTTCAGGCGTCCGAGTTGGCACGGAGGGGGTCCCCAGCCGTCGAATCGGCAAGCCAGGCCGCCCACGACGTTGAACGCATCCAGGCCGTCGAGTACTTCCCGACCCACGGCCCGGACGACAGCGGCCGCTTCCCGCGCTTTTCGCGGTCTCCCGCGCAGGTGCGCGCCAAAAATAACGGCCACAACGAGGGACGCACTGCGCAGGCGCGCCCACCGCAAGATCGCACTGCGCATGCGCAGTGGCGCAACGAACGCCGTGACGTCATGACGTGCAGCAATTGTGGAGGTCTACACTTAAAAGGGCAATGTCCTGCAAAAAACCGACAGTGCCACAGATGTGCCACGATGGGCCACTACGCAGCCCGCTGTCGTGCGGCTCAACCCATGGATCCGGCGCATCCTCGACAACCTCGCAGACGAGTCAGGACCGTCCAGCCCACGCATCAAGACTTCCAGTTAAGTGATGCAGATGACCAGGATGCCTTCCGAGTTGCCGTCATTGATGTCAACAAGGTCAATGCCATCAATCCAGCCGATGAGTGGTGTGCCACCCTGACGGTCAACCGATCGCGCGTCGCCTTCCGTCTGGACACCGGCGCATCCGCCAACCTGATTGCTTACTCTGCAGTCCAGGCCATGAAGGTCAAACCACCCATCACACCATCCCGGCTTAAGATGGTTGACTATAACGGGAACGTCATCCCGTCCATAGGATCTTGCCAGCTACAGGTGACTCACAAGAGGTACACGGCCACACTCCCCTTCGAAGTTGTTGGCTCATCAAAGGACTCGTTACTGGGCGCACAGGCGTGTAAGGTCCTTCACCTGGTACAGCGCATTATGTCTCTCTCTCCAGATGAGATATCCGACTTCCCGGATGCTGAGTTCCACGCAAATCTCCATTCCCTCCTCGCTCACAACCAGGAGGTTTTTGAAGGCATGGGGACACTGCCACACACGTACAAGATTCGACTCAGACCGGACGCCATCCCTGTCGTTCACGCACCTCGCAGGGTTCCTGCGCCTCTCAAAGACCGCCTCAAGGCACAACTGCAGATTCTTCAGGACCAAGGGGTCCTATCCAAGGTCACGGAGCCCACGCCATGGGTCAGCTCCATGGTCTGTGTAAAGAAGCCCTCTGGCGAGCTCCGTATATGTATAGATCCTAAAGATCTGAATAACAACATCATGCGGGAACACTATCCCATCCCGAAACGAGAAGACCTCACCAGCGAGATGGCGCGAGCCAAGATATTCACTAAATTGGATGCGTCCAAAGGATTCTGGCAGATCCAACTGGACCCGGCCAGCCGAAGACTATGCACATTCAACACCCCTTTTGGCAGATTCTGCTACAACCGGATGCCATTCGGCATCATTTCGGCATCTGAAGTATTCCACCGCATTATGGAGCAGATGATGGAAGGCATCGAAGGGGTACGTGTATATGTGGACGATATCATCATTTGGTCCACCACTCCGCAGGAACACATGCATCGTCTACGACGTGTCTTTACCCGCATACGACAAAATGGCCTGCGTCTCAACCGTGCGAAGTGTGCCTTCGGCCAGACGGAGCTGAAATTCCTCGGGGACCACATCTCAAGGTCCGGGGTCCGTCCCGATGCAGACAAGGTTAGCGCCATCACAGCCATGCCACGACCGGCTGACAAGAAGGCTGTCTTAAGATTCCTGGGCATGGTCAACTTCCTTGGGAAGTTCATTCCCAACCTGGCTTCTCATACAACAAATATGCGCCATCTCGTAAAAAAATCGACGGAATTCAACTGGCACCAATCGCATCAGCGGGAATGGGAGGAGCTCAAGCACAAACTGGTCACGGCACCAGTGCTGGCCTTCTTTGACACGACTCGCCCTACAAAGATCTCAACAGACGCCAGCCAATCTGGTATTGGAGCGGTACTCCTGCAGAAAGACAGCACGTCATCATGGGCCCCGGTTGCGTATGCCTCACGAGCCATGACCCCTACCGAACAGTGCTACGCGCAAATCGAAAAAGAATGCCTGGGCTTGTTAACTGGACTGGACAAGTTCCACGACTATGTGTATGGCCTGCCACGATTCACGGTCGAAACTGACCACCGCCCCCTGGTCAACATCATTAACAAAGACCTGAACGACATGACTCCTCGCCTCCAGCGCATCTTACTTAAACTCAGGAGGTACGATTTTGAACTGATCTACACTCCGGGGAAGGAACTCATCGTGGCGGACACTCTTTCCCGAGCAGTGAGCACACCACCAGATGCAGAGGGGTTCGTGCGTCAAATTGAGGCACACGTGACTCTGACAGCAGCAAATCTGCCAGCTGATGATCCTAGTCTGGCCCACATACGCGCAGAGACGGCGACTGACCCCCTTCTGCAGCGAGTGATGCGCCACATGACGGAAGGGTGGCTAAAAGGGCAGTGCCCCCAGTTTTATAATGTGCGAGATGATCTCACCAATATAGACGGGGTCCTTATGAAATCGCACAGGATCATTATTCCGCACAGCGTGCGCCAGATGATTCTTCATCAACTACACGAAGGCCACTTGGGCGTCGAAAAATGCAGACGAAGGGCCCGGGAGGCGGTATATTGGCCGGGTATTAATGAAGACATAGCCAACATGGTGCTCAACTGCACAACCTGTCAGAGGTTTCAGCCGGCGCAACCTCCGGAAACACTTCTACCACACGAGATGGTGACGTCCCCCTGGGCGAAGGTGGGTGTTGACCTATTTCACGCGCTCGGCAGAGATTACATTGTTATTATAGACTACTTCTCAAACTACCCGGAAGTCATGCCTCTCCATGATCTGACGTCGTCCGCAGTCATTGGGGCCTGCAAGGAAACGTTTGCTCGCCATGGCATTCCAAGGACTGTCATGTCAGACAATGGACCTTGTTTTGCCAGCCGTGAATGGTCGTCCTTTGCCGCAGCATATGGTTTCACTCATGTGACATCCAGCCCTATGCATCCACAATCGAACGGGAAGGCTGAAAAGGGTGTCCACATCGCCAAGCGGCTCCTGTGCAAGGCGGCTGATGCCGGATCGGACTTTAACCTTGCCTTGCTGGCCTATCGATCGGCCCCGTTATCCACGGGCCTCTCGCCAGCGCAGCTACTAATGGGTCGCTCCCTCAGGACGACGGTACCTTCCATCCTGGCACCGACAACAGACCATGAGGCGGTTCTTCGGAACATGCAACTGCAGCGTGATCGCCAGAAAGGTCGGTACGACACACGAGCGACGGACCTGCCCCCCCTGTCCTCCGGAGACAAAGTACGCGTCCATCAACCGTATGGTGGCTGGTCAGCAGCGGCCGAAGTCCTCCGACAAGTGGCTCCTCGCTCGTTCCTGGTTCGCATGCCGGATGGTTCCGTGCGTCGCCGCAATCGGCGCGCCCTTCGCCGACTTCCACGCTCACAGCCACACAGCACGCCAGATCCTCAACAGGCTTCCGAGGATGACTTTGTGGAGCTGCCGCACATCACGCCCTTTCCATCGCCACCCATGGCCATGCCTGCACAGCAGCCGGTGGTTCTTGATCCACCCTTGAGGCGGTCAACCCAAATTCGTCGCAAGCCCATTAGACTGGACTTATAATACAGTTCATATGTTGAACAAGTTGCACAATTTTACATGATAACCTGTTGTTGTTTATCGTTCCAGATGTCGTCTGACTGGACAACTGTTCAAGTTTTTTTTTCTTCTTCTCTCGTTCACATTTCTGTTATGTTATGGTACAACTTGATTCATGTGACGCACCCGACATCGCCCCATGTACATAGTTCCGTCATATGCACATGCTGCACACGGCACACACACACACACACTTTTGATGCACCCACGTCACGATCATATTTATTACCACGTAGGCACATATCTTTGTAAAAAGGGGGGATGTCATGATATTCAAACACACACATCATGATGGACACACTAACAGGCAAATCAGAGTACACAACACCACAACCAATCACAGACAAGAACACCAACCACATAAAAAGCACGAGCACGACACCTGGTGGTCAGTAGGTCTGGGGAGAAGGGAACAAGAAAGAGCTGTTAAAACACCACAAGCAGGGAGCCCCCCACGTGCAGAGTGCAAAGACCAAACTGTAAATAGTAAGTTTAAATAAAGAAGCGTTGTACCATATGCAACTGTGTTGGCTCATCTGTGTGTCAGAACACCCAACACCACACTACTGTTTGCTGATCCTGTCCAGAAAGTGTGTGGAGTAGCTCATGCAGGTACTGAAAGTTATAAATTCCATGTCCTGTGATTCTTAATTCCAAGTGCTGATCCCCGTCTGGCACCTTTCTCTGTCAGGAATCTGGGGCGGGATTCTCCGATATCGGCGCAATGACCGCCGACCGGCGCCCAAAATGGCGCAAATCACACCTGCATCGAGCCGCCCCAAACGTCGCTAATTCTCCGGCCCGGAATGGGCTAGCAGCGACGTGACGTTAACCGCGCTGGCTCACGTGGTTCACGCCGTGCGGCGTCATTCACGCCGTACGGCGTGACGACTCAAAAGACGCGCTGCTCCCCCACCCGACCAGAAGACCCGACCAGATGGCCGCCCGCCGCTCAGCCCCGAGGTTCCAGTCCCGCGACATCGAGGCGCTCCTGGACGCAGTGGAGCAGAGGAGGGAGGCCCTGTATCCCGGGCACGGCCGCAGAGTTGCCCCACGCCACAGCCAGCGTCTGTGGAGGGAGGTGGCAGAGGCCGTCAGCGCTGTGGCTCTGACACCACGGACAGGCACACAGTGCCGCAAGAAAGTGAACGACCTCGTCAGGGCAGCCAGGGTGAACCCCCCCCCCGCCTGATATCCAAATCCCCCCTCCCCCATATCCCCCATATCCCCCTCTCCCATATCCCCCATATCCCCCCTCCCCTATATCTCCCTCCCCCATATCCCCCTCCCCATATCCCCCTCCCCTATAGCCCCCTCCCCCATATCCCCCCTCCCCCATAGCCCCCTCCCCATAGTCCCCATCCCCATATCTCCCATCCCCCATATCCCCCCTCCCCATATCCCCCCTCCCCATATCCCCCTACCCCATATCCCCATATCCCACCTCCCCCATCTCCCCCCTCCCCATATCCCCCCTCCCCATATCCTCCCTCCCCATATCTCCCTCCCCATATCCCCCCTCCCCCATATTCCCCCTCCCCATATCCCCATCCCCATATCCCACCTCCCCCATATCCCCCCTCCCCCTTATACCCTCTCCCCCATATCCCCCCTCCCCATATCCCCTTCCTCATACCCCCTCCCCCATATCCCATATCCCCCATGTCCCCCCTCCCCATATCCCCCTCCCCATATCACCCCTCCCCATACCCCCCTCCCCCTTATCCCCCCTCCCCATATCCCCCCTCCCCCATATCCCCCCTCCCCATATCCCCCCTCCCCATATCCCCCTTCCCCCATATCCTCCTGTTGCTCTTATTAGCCTTAGTTTTATTAGCTCTAATTCTGTCACCTTTGCTCATGAGTCGCCAGGTATCTTTCTGATACCGCCACGTGGTTCAAGTTCAAGTTATGATTAATAAGGCAGCACACCGCTTAGGAAGATTGAACTCAACGGTCATTTATTATATACAGCAATAAATACTTATGCAATAATTCTACTTTCTAGACTACTACCTACCACTACAGGCCAATACTTAACTTTGGGAATGACCCACCAGGTCAGGGAAACGAATGGTCTTTCGAATTGGTCTGAACCTGCGGGATTCAAAGGCTGATACAGGTCGATGGCTAGGAGTCTCTATCGGGTAGCGATCGCTGGAGTCAAACTTACGGTTTCTTGTCGATGGTTCTTGCGAAGGTTGCGAGCAGGAAGAGAAGGATCGATCTGAACTTGGCTCCTTACTCTTATATTACCCAGGGGCTTCCCGCCTCTCGGGGCAGACCGTGACCCTGGTTCCAAGTGATTGGACTTGGTCCCAATCACTTGGTTCGATATGCTCCAATAATGGGGCGATTCCTTGATCGGGGGTGGTCGTTCACCTTTCTTTGTCTCGGCCACTGCAGGCGCCGAGAGGTCTGGATCATCTTTCAATTGCTAATTTGTTGCAATTATTCCCGGATATCCGATTAAACTGCAGATGGATGGGTTGATGTGCTACTAATGGTTGCAGGTATCGATCTGGGCCGACTTCCCAGAGCCGAATACGCTATTCTGTCTGCAGCTGTCCGTTTGTGTCCTGTTGGCTGCATTTCCCATTAGCCTTTTCAGTTCGCCATTTTAGATCGGGGTTTGGCCAAACTAATCAGGAATCAGCCATTTTAGGTGGTTACACCTCCTCCCCCATACCCCCCATATCCCCCTCCCCCATATCCCCCTCCCCCATATTCCCCTCCCCCATATTCCCCTCCCCCATATCCCCCCCTCCCATATCCCCCATATCCCCCCTCCCCATATCCCCCCTCCCCCATATCACCCCTCCCCCATATCCCCCCTCCCCCATATCCCCCCTCCCCCATATCCCCCCTCTCCCATATCCCCCTCCCCCATATCCCCCTCCCCCATATCCCCCTCCCCATACCCCCCTCCCCCATATCTCCATCCCCCATATCCCCACTCCCCATATCTCCCATATCCCCCTCCCCCATATCCCCAGGACACCGCTACCCAGGACACCCCTACCCAGGAGATCACTACCCAGGACACCCCTACCCAGGAAACTGAAATACAGGACAGTGACACAGATTGGATGGGTGGAGACGAACCCCCACCCCAAAGTGCCATGGACTCAGAGTCGGACGATGCGCACGACACAACGCCACTGCTGTCACCAACACCCTCCACCATCGCAGAGACGCTCACTTTGGTTGGGCACTTTAGTGATGAGGCGTCTGGTACACTCACTTGTGCGCACAACACAGCCGTCCCGGTACAGCAGGTGGAGGTAGGAACAGCAGAGGGGCCGGGTGGTCGGAGGGCAGCCCGGTGCATGCGAACATCTGCCGCCCAGATGGATCCCGGGTTCCTGGAGTTACCACACCCACCCATAGGTCCGATGCAACCACCGAACCGGGGACGAGCGAAGAGGGTGACGGGCGGCTTGCGGCGGCTGCAGTCGCAGGTGGAGGAGTCCACCCGCGTCCAGGAGCTGGCAGTGGTGCCGGTCATGCGTGCCACCCAGGCCGACACCGCACGGTGTCGTCCGCGGTGGAGGCAATGGATGCGACGGTGTCAGACATGGGGAGCGGTTTGCGAGGCCTGGGGCTTTCCGTGCAGGCGGCGTCTGTGGCCCAGGATATGGCTGCCCTCTCACAGGAGGCCATGAGCCAGCACCAGCGGCAGATGGCAGAGGCGCTCAACTCTGTGGCCCAGTCACAGCAGGCAATGGTCCAATCCATGCAGGCCATCGCTGAGGGCATCGGCACCATTGCCCATGTGCTAGCCGGCGTCGCACAGCCACAGACAGGGATTGCCAACTCCCTGAGCTCCATGGCTGCAAACCTGCAGACCCTTGTCGATACCAGCACGGGCCTCCGGGACTGGCAGCGCCAGATGTCGGGGGGGCGTCGGATGGCCAGTCCGTTCGCATCCCCCACCCATGTAGAGGCCCGAGGGTCATCGGGCACCACGAGGGAGGAGGAGGTGCTGGGGCCCGTTCCGGGTCCCATTGTCGGGGAGGTCCAGGAACACCTCACCACCTCGGGCTCCCCCCTTTCCGTCCGTGGGCAACGGGCAGGACAGGCTGGCAGCTCGACATCCCAGTCGCCCGGGCCGCAGCCTGGCCCATCTAGGCCAGGACGCCCCAGGAAACGGCCGCTAAAGGAATCCCGTGTCAGAGGGCAGGAATCACAGGAGTCCACCTCCAGTTCTGCTGTACCGTCTTGGGAAACACCTCGGCGTAGTCAAAGGGCCCGTAAGGCCAAACAATTAGACACTGAGTAGGTTGGCACGGGTGCAGGGCACAGATGAGTTTTAGGGGCTAGGGCACGTCCATGAACTGCTTTCGTTATTAAAGTCAATGTTACACCTACAGAAGCTGCCTTTGTGCTCTGTCCAAAGCGTGCGGGGGTGTCATATACGTTGAGCGCAAGTGTGTGTGTGAGGGGTGGTCTTACCTCAGCCCCAGGTGAGTCTGTCCCCTTCCTCCTGGGCCGCCCTCAACATCCCCCCGGGCAGAGGATGGGACCGTGTGCTGCAGTGTCACAGCCACATGCAGGGATGGTCCGGCTGGTACTGTGGCCATGGGTCAGACATCGTCCAACGATGTGGAGCCAGGAGCTCACCGCAGGGCGGGTTGTCATCATCCTCCATGGCCTGCGATAGACACGCGTCCACCGACAACTGTGTGAGCCCGGCCGTTGTGCCGCAGGTGGATTGGCAAGGGGGGGGTGGTGTGCATGCGGGTGGGGTGGGTGGGGTTGGGAGGGGGGTGAGGGTGCTGGGTGGGTGGATGGATGGGGGGATGAGGGTGGTCGGGTGTTGCCATGGTGTGCGGTCTGTGGCCATACTACCCGATGCCCATCTAGTCAGTGAAGCGGGCGTCTTATCGGCCTGTCCCGTGCCCGCTGGCCCAGCCGGTAACGGTGGACAGCCACCCGCCCATGTCTAGCCCGTCTTCCCTGACCATTGCCCCCATCCCGCCCTCATCTGGGGAGGACTGTGCCTCTTCCTGCTGCTCCTCCACTCCGCCGTCCTCTGCCTGCAGCATATCGCCCCTCTGCTGCGCTATATTGTGCAGAACGCAGCACACTACAATGATCCGGCCCACCCTATCTGACTGATACTGGAGGGCGCCCCCTGAGTGGTCCAGGCACCTGAAACGTATTTTGAGCACGTCAAAGCACCTCTCAAAGCACCTTGTCGCTACATGGGCATCATTGTAGCGGTTCTCCGCCTCATAGTGTGGCCTCCGTATAGGCGTCATCAGCCACGATCGCAATGGGTAGCCCCTGTCGCCCAGCAACCATTGCCCCCATCCCCCTCATCTGGTGAGGACTGCGCCTCTTCCTGCTGCTCCTCCACTCCGCCGTCCTCTGCCTGCAGCACATTGCCCCTCTGCTGGGCTATATTGTGCAGGACGCAGCACACCACAATGATGCGGCCCACCCTATCTGACTGATACTGGAGGGCGCCCCCTGAGAGGTCCAGGCACCTGAAACGCATTTTGAGCACGCCAAAGTGTCGTGGTCCTGCTGGTCATGGCCGCAGATGGTGACATTATCGAGATACGGAAACGTGGCCTGCAAACGTACCGGTCAACCATTCGGTCCATCTCTCATTGGAAAATCGAGACTCCATTAGTGACACCAAAGGGAACCCTGAGGAAGTGGTAGAGCCGGCCATCTGCCTCGAAAGCAGTGTATTTACGGTCGCTAGGGCGGATGGGGAGCTGGTGGTAAGCGGACTTTAGATCCACCGTAGAAAAGACCTTGTATTGTGCAATCCTGTTGACCAGATCGGCTATGCGAGGGAGAGGGTACGCGTCAAGCTGCGTACACCTGATGATGGTCTGTCTATAATCGATGACCATCCTATGCTTCTCCCCGGTCTTTACAACCACTACTTGAGCTCTTCAGGGACTGTTGCTGGCTTCAATGACACCTTCCCTCAGTAATCGCTGGACCTCCGACCTAATAAAGGTCCAGTCCTGAGCACTGTCCCGTCTGCTCCTGGTGGGGATGGGTTTGCAATCCGGGGTGAAGTTCGCAAACAGGGAAGGCGGATCGACCTTGAAGGTCGCAAGGCTGCAGACAGTGAGGGGGGTATAGGGCCGCCAAATTTAAAGTTACGCTTTGGCGGTTACATTGAAAATCTAACCCTAGGAGTGTGGCAGCGCAGAGCTGGGGAAGGACGTAGAGCCGGTAATTTTTAAACTCCCTTGCCTGGACCGTGAGGTTCGCTATGCAGAACCCCTTGATCTCCACTGAATGAGACCCAGAGGTCAGGGAGATTTTTTGGTTAACTGGGTGAACGGGGAGAGAACAGCGCCTTACCGTGTTGGGGTGTATGAAGCTCTCCGTGCTCCCAGAATCGATCAGACAGGATGTTTCATGCCCATTGATGAGCACGGTCGCCGTTGCAGTCGAGAGTGTTCGGGGCTGAGACTGGTCCAGGGTCACCGCGGCTAGTCGTGGCAGAAGTTGGATGTTCTCCTCGGGCGGCGTGTGGTCATCCGAGTTGGGGTCCTGAGATTCTAGCCAAGATGGCAGCGCCCACTGGTCGCACATGGCTGGGGGTGCACAAGATGGCGGCGCCCATCCATCACGTGGTGTCCGAGAGACAAGATGGCGCTGCCTGGAGGCCACACGTGGCCCTGAAGGAGGAAGATGGCGGTGCCTGCTGGCTGCACGTTGCCCGTGGAGGGGTTGTGGTGGCAGTCCCGATTCGCCTCCGGAGACCGCAGCGACCGCCTGGGCCTGGCATACCGCCTCGAAGTGGCCCTTTTTGCCGCATCTTTTGCAGAGGGATGAGCAGGCTGGGCAGCGCTGTCGGGGGTGCTTGGCTTGCCTGCATAAATAGCAGCGGGGCCCCCTGGAGTTGCCTGGCAGTCTCGCAGCACAAGCTTGTGGGGGGACGGGGGATGCATCGGAGTCGGTCGCGGGGGGAGTTCCACGCTGCCCAAGGGGCAGCCGCGCAGTCGGGGACGTAAGCGCTGGCATTTCGGGAGGCCACATCCAGGGAGCAAGCAAGGGCCTGTGCCTCCTTGAGGCCTAGTGTCTCTTTCTCCAGCAATCGCTGGATTTGGGAGGACAGCATACCTGTAACAAATGCGTCCTGGATCAAATGTTCTGTGTGGTCGCTGGCCGAAACTTGCGGGCAGTTGCAGTTCCTCCCCAACACCAGGAGCGCATGGTAGAACTCCTCTAGCGATTCCCCAGGGATTTGTCGCCTCGTCGCTAGTAGATGTCAGGCATAGGCCTGGTTTACAGGGCGAATATAGTGTCCTTTCAGCAGATTCATTGCGGCC
Organism: Scyliorhinus torazame; assembly: GCF_047496885.1. Lineage (NCBI taxonomy): Eukaryota > Metazoa > Chordata > Chondrichthyes > Carcharhiniformes > Scyliorhinidae > Scyliorhinus > Scyliorhinus torazame. Next base: position 145,853,930 of record NC_092714.1, on the reverse strand, counting down.
TCGAAATCGTCCGCGTCCTCGATGAGAGTGTAGATCTCTGGGCTCACCCTCGAGTGCAGAGCTTGCATTTTCTGGTCCTCCGTGGGTGTAATTGTGGCTGTCCTGAGATATCCATTGAAACACGGCGGCCAGTGCTTGAAGGTTGCCGCTGAGTTTGCCACGTGGGGGCTGAGTTGCAGACACTCCGGCTTGATTCGGAGCGCCATTTCTTAAATCTAGTGTAATAAATTGATGCTCGATCAATAACTCCAGAAGCGATATTGGAGACAATTGAAGGCTTTATTACACTCGATGTTTCCCCCAGCAGCACAGATACAGAAGGCAGCTGCTGGGGAGACACGGGCTCTTATACTCCGCCTTACTGGGCGGAACCAACAGGCAGGCTTAACCAATGAAAACAGTACCTCCTACACCAATGGTATTACAGCATTACACGGTACCGTAATAACTCTAATACCGACGACCAAAGCTTCTGCCACTGCCTTCTCCAGCATCTGGCCGCCTAGCCTGCCAATGTCACCGTGAGGGCAGCTTCCGTGGAGTCCACAATGTCATCCATCATATGAGACCTGTAAAGAATTGGAGAGGGCATGGGAGAGGGTGAGGGACAGACAATCAGCTACGGCTTCCACCCAGGACCGGCGGGTCCCCCAGACGTCCTCCTTCCATCACTCATGGTGCCATCCAACACACCCTGCACATGTAACCCCCCCAGCCGCAGCAGGGGCCCCTGGGCGCCGGACCCCAGATCCTGTAATGTTATCTGGACCAGGTGCTGGTTCGCTCCCTCGGTCCCACAAACACCCATTGGTTGCGGGATGTCGCCAGAGCTGTGGCCCAGCTCTTGGGTGTTGAAATGTTGACTGCTGCCTCTATGGTGTTGCTCCCTCTGGAGTTCAGGCAAAGTCCCCAGGCCTCACAGATGCTTGGAATGCCAGGCAGTTACAACCCCCTGTTTCATGGCAAGTGTACCCACGGAACTTCACTTGGATATAGTTTAGTTTAATAATAATTCCATAATGTAAAAAATTAAATCGGAAGACAGAGCAAACAGCAATGCACTGAATTACCCACTATACACCATGGACAAAACCCAATAAACAATCAACTGTTATGGGCGAGGGGTTTACAGAACCCTAAAATGCATCATGGAGTTCAATCAACCTCTCCCTTGAATGGATTTGTTGCTTTTCCTAGCACACGGCTTTTTCCCTAGGTGTGGGATTACAATTATGGACACGTGGGTTTTTAAACACAAAACACTGTTTATTCCATGAACTCAACTTAACATCTAAAATAAACATCTTAAATAAACATTGGATCTCTTAACACCCCTTACTTCAAAGATAACTCAGAAAATATTGCAACAGTAAATAACTCCTTAAAATGTTCCTTCAAACTTCCAAGAGACTTAACACCTTTTAGCAGTATCACATCAGGGTAAAGGATATATATATTTTCTGTAGAATGGCAGAGATATATTAGCTTGGTTGACTTCAGCTCCAGCAAAACAGCCAGGCACTTTTAAACTGCTCTCAGCAAAACCAGACAGGCACTTTTAAACTGCTCTCAGCAAAACCAGCCAGGCACTTTTAAACTGCTCTCAGCAAAACCAGCCATGCACTTTTCCAAACTGAAACTTCAAATCTAAACTGCAAAATGGCTGACCTGAGGTCAGCCCCACCCACTCTCTGACCTCACTGTTTTCTTAAAAGTACATGGGTTAAACATCCATGTCTTAAAGGTACCCTCACATGACACCTCCCCCCCAAGAAAAAAAAATAAACCATCAACTTCAATCAACCTCTCCCTTGAATGGATTTGTTGCTTTTCCTTTTGCACTTTTGCACCATCCACTAAGAAATGTACACAGTAAATATACCGTTTTGTTTTTTAAAGAAAAAACGCATGCAAACAGGTATAATAATATAGTCCATTTTTCTTTGTTCGTCTCCCTCCAACCGAAATCCTTCTCGATTGACAGTCTCTTTGAACAAAGTCTCTGCACGATCCATCCATTCCTCTACTCCTCGGCATTTCTCTTTAGAATCAGATACTTTAGTTCAATCTGACCACAGAGTCCCTTGCAATTCTCCAATACAGGAACATTGGTGATCACAGCGTTCAGGCAGTCAAATGTCTGTTGAAAGTCCGCTGTCCATTGAAATTTTTTAGGTTTCTTTAGCAATTCCATCAGTGGAGTAATCACGCCACAAAACTTTAGCACAACTGTTTGATCAAATCCACTCATGCTAAGAAATCGCATTATTTCCCTTCATCTTGGGGGTATCGGAAACTCCGCAAGGAAAGTGATTTGGGCTTCACCAAACCCGCCACCTGAAGTCGATCGAAGAACTCCATACGATGTATTAAAAGTTCTTTCCATGTCTGGAAGTTGGGGAAAAAAAGCAGTTATTCCCACTTTCTCCATGCAATCCTTCAATGGTGGGACAGGATAAGAGTCCGTTCTTGTAACTGCATTCTCCTTTCTATAGTCCACACACAACCATTGGGTACCGTCTGGTTTAGGTACCATCACTATGGGTGAGTTCCATTGGCTGCAACCCACTTCAATTATGCCATTCTTCAGCATACTCTCAATCACTCTGTTAACGTGTGCCAAAATTAAAGGGTTAAGTCTATATGGATGTTGTCTGATAGGAACAGCATTTCCCACGTCTACATCATGTATAGCCATTTTAGTACTTCCCAATTTATTCCCAAACTTGCCCATGTGATATCAATAACTCTTTCAGGTCAGTTAGTTTTTCCTCTGGAAGGTAACTTAACAATTCATCCCAATTTTTAAGAACATCCTCATTTTCCAATTTAATTTGAGGTATGTCAAATTGACAGTCATCTGGATTTGGTTCGTCACTTTGAGTTAGAATCATTAAAACCTACTTTTTCTCTCCTTCCCTTTCAAAGTACCTTTTAAGCATATTCACATGACACACTCGGTGAGTCTTCCTTTTATCTGGCGTTTTTACCACATAATTCACCTCACTTAATTTCCTTTCAATCTGATATGGTCCACAAAACCTAGCTTTTAAAGGTTCACCTACCACTGGTAACAACACTAAAACTTTATCCCCACTGGCAAAACTACGAACTTTGGATTTCTTGTCCGCTATCCGTTTCATCACATTTTCTGCACTTTGAAATGTTGTCTAGCCAATTCACCTGCTCTATTTAATCATTCCCTAAAATTTCACAAGTAATCCAATAGTATAGTTTCCGATTTCTTACCCACCAATTTTTCCTCATTCAAATTAAGTGGTCCTCTTACCTCATGACCAAAAATTAGTTCAAAAGGACTAAATTTGGTTGACTCATTAGGTGCATCCCTAATTGCAAACAATACGAATGGGATTCCTTTATCCCAATCCTCTGGATGATCTTGACAATACGCCCTCAACCTTGTCTTGAATGTCTGATGCCACCTTTCTAATGCTGCCTGCGATTCTGGATGGTACGCAGTTCATTTAAATTGTTTTATTCCTAAGCTATCCATAACTTCTTTGAATAACTTTGAAGTAAAATTTGTTCCTTGATCCAATTGAATTTCTGTGGGTAGTCCATATCTAGTAAAGAATTTAAGTAACTCTTTCACAATCCTTTTAGCTGTAATATTACGTACTGGAATGGCCTCTGGAAACCTAGTAGACATATCCATTATAGTCAAAAGATATTGATTCCCACTTTTTGGTTTTGGAAGTGGTCCTACACAATCGATTAGGACCCTTGTAAAAGGTTCCTCAAATGCTGGAATGGGTATTAAGGGTGCTGGTTTTATTACTGCTTGAGGTTTCCCTATCACTTGGCATGTGTGACATGATTGACAAAATTTAACTACATCTTTATGTAGTCCAGGCCAATAAAAATGTTTCTGGATTTTAGCTTGAGTTTTCCTTATTCCCAAATGACCTCCCACTGGTACCTCATGTGCAACTCGCAACACCTCCTTTCTATACCCTACCGGCAATACTACTTGTGAACTTCTGCCCACTTTTCATCCGCCTGCATATGTACAGGTCTCCATTTTCTCATCACGACATCATTTTTGCAGTAAAAACACTCTGGTATACTCTCAGATTCCTCTTCCATATATGCTTTCTGATATATCCGTAATATTTCTACATCTTTCTGTTGTAACTCCGCCAATTTTCCTGAACTAAAAATATCCGCCTCATCCTCCACCTGTTCTTGTTCTTTTTCAACCATCTGATCAAAAATCGTTTCTGAAAATTGCACTTCAACTTCATCTTCACTCTTTGATTTCTCCTCTTGTCTTAACCTGTGACTTTGCAACCTTGTTACTACACAATCCGGGAAAATCCCAGGATATTCGTCCTTCAACACTTCAGTTGTCTGATTTTCCACTGTCTTATCAACCACAGTAGGCATCACTCCCACTTGCGATCCAGCTATATCATTACCCAAGATAAACTGTATTCCTGGACAAGATAGTTTATCTATTACTCCTACTACCACTTCACCACTCTTCACTGGACTTTCCAACCTTGCCTTGTATAATGGAACGCTACTCCTCTCTCCCTGAATTCCACATATCACCACCTTTTCTGGCAACATTCTTCCCAAACTACATAATTCCTCATCTCTTACCATTAAAGATTGACCAACTCCTGTATCTCTTAAAATTGTGACTTCTTTATCTGCTCCTCCTGATACACATGCGTAAACTTTACCCACACAAGTAAATTCTTTAAAGACATCTGGCACCTTCTTAACAATTACTTCTTGAACAGGCTGTACATTCGTTTGCACCTCCGTCGCTTCCCTTGGGCTTTCCTTTACCACTTTAACAAACCCCACTGTCTTATCCTGTTTTACCACATCAGCCTTCCCAGTGCTTTTCTTCAACCACCAACACTGTGACTTTACATGGCCTAGTTTATTACAGTGAAAACATCTGAAACTTTTCATTTCTTTTCCACCCTCCTGGATCTGTTTTTTAATCTGAGGTACACTCTATTTATTATCACCTATCAGATCACCTTTACCTTTACCACTTGAGTATTTCTCATGTCCCCAGTTTCTATCCTTCACCGGCTGAAACTGATGTCGGGAACCAAGCTTTGACTTAGGAACTAATTCATAATCATCTGCCCTTTCTGGTGCTAACCGCACAGTTTTAACCCTCTGCTCTTCCACATGAGTTCTCACTACATCAGGAATTGAATTTTGAAACTCCTCCAAAAGTATAATTTCTCTGAGAGCTTCATACGTTTGGTCTATTTTCAAAGCCCTTATCCACCTATCAAAATTACTCTGTTTGAGTCTTTCAAACTCCATGTATGTTTGACCAAATTCTTTCTTGAAATTTCTAACCTTTGTCTGTAAGCTTCAGGCACTAGCTCATATGCACTTAAGATGGATTTCTTCACCTCCTCATACGTTCCAGATATCTCCTCCAGTAGTGATGCAAACACTTCACTGGCTCTACCTACCAGCTTTGTTTGAATCAGTAACACCCACATGTCCTGTGGCCATTTCATTTGTTTAGCTACCTTCTCAAATTAAATGAAAAAGGCTTCCACTTCCTTCTCGTCAAACCTTGGCAATGCTTGGACATATTTAAATAGATTCCCACCAAGCCTTTGACTTTGACGCTCTTTCTCACTATCCTCATCACTATCATCCAACTGCACGTTTCCTTTTATGTCTGCCAATTTTAACTGATTGTCATGTTTCATGGCCATTTTCTGAAGTTCAAACTCTCTCTCTTTATCTTTTTCCCTGATCTGTATCTCCCTTTCTTTTTCTTTTTGTTCTGCTAGGGCTATTCTTTCTTTTCTCCTTTCTTCTCTCTCCTTTTTCTTTTTCCTCTCTCTCTCTTTCTCTTTCTTTTTCCTCGCTCTCCCTTTCTCTTTCTTTTCCCTCTCTCTCTCTCACTCTCGTATGCAAGCTGCTTTAATTCTTTCTCATGTTCCATTTGTTTAATTTGCAACTGAATTTTTGCCATTTCCAATGGGTCGAACTCTATCTCAGGCAACTTTAAATGCTTAACCACCGCCATAATTACCTCATCTTTTCGCATTTTGTCAGGTAATGTTAACTGCAAAGTTTTTGCCAGACCCAAAAGTCTGCGTTTAGTCTCTGTCCGTAAGGTATCACATGTCACCGCGTCCAACCCCAAAAACTTCTGAGCCTCTGAAAGAGCCATTGTTCACAACACTCTCCCCACTTAAACTAAAATACCACACCAGAAGAGCAACAATCCTTCACTGTCTTTAAGTTCACAAAAGCCAATCCAATAGATAGACTTTTATCCCGGACGAGCCCCCAATTGTTATGGGCCAGGCGTTTTCAGAACCCCCAAATGCATCATGGAGTTCAATCAACCTCTCCCTTGAATGGATTTGTTGCTTTTCCTAGCACACGGCTTTTTCCCTAGGTGTGGGATTACAATTATGGACATGTGGGTTTTTAAACACAAAACACTGTTTATTCCATGAACTCAACTTAACATCTTAAATAAACATTGGATCTCTTAACACCCCTTACTTCAAAGATAACTCAGAAAATATTGCAACAGTAAATAACTCCTTAAAATGTTCCTTCAAACTTCCAAGAGACTTAACACCTTTAAACAGTATCACATCAGGGTAAAGGATATATATTTTTTCTGTAGAATGGCCGAGATATATTAGTTTGGTTGACTTCAGCTCCAGCAAAACAGCCAGGCACTTTTAAACTGCTCTCAGCAAAACCAGCCAGGCACTTTTAAACTGCTCTCAGCAAAACCAGCCATGCACTTTTCCAAACTGAAACTTCAAAACTAAACTGCAAAATGACTGACCTGAGCTCAGACCCACCCACTCTTTGACATCACTATTTTCTTAAAGGTACATTGATTAAACTCCATGTCTTAAAGGTACATTCACATGACACAACAAAAAGCAAAACCACCAGCATCCAAGCCAGCAACCCCCCTCCCCCCCCGCCCCAGCAGCAGCCCCACATCAGTGGAAAGGCAGCCAATTCGTGGATAGGAATGCATGCATGTAGCGTGTGCATGTCGACGAGAGTGTGCGTGTGTGAAGGAGTATATGAGCGAATGTTTACATGTGCATGCCTGAGTGCACATGTAAAAATGAGCAGCACAGTCCACTGGAAAAGGACACACTGACATGGGGCATGGCGGAAGAGAGAAAGAAAATACCCCTCTCCTCCCAAGAAAGGGCTCGGTTCAGACCCAGAACAGTGTCATAGTACAAAAGTCAAGACAAATTACAGAGCAAACACACAAATCACAAAACAGGTAACAGTACAATGAAAATACCAACTTTACACCATCAACAAAACCAATAAACGATCAATAGGAAAACTAAGCCACCAGCACCTGAAGCAGCCCACACTCCCCGCCCTCCGCCCCCCCCCCCCCCCCCCCCAACCTGCCCACTACACCCGGGCCCTACCCGCAGCCCCACATCAGTGGAAGGGCACCAAATGTTGCCATGTAGCAAGGCAGAAGGGAGAGAGAGAACATCTCTCCCCCTCACCACGGGTAACTGGCCAAACCCCAGGCTAAAGAAGCAGGAGGGGCAAGGCGAGAAACAGCCACTAGGCGAGAAACAATAAACAGCATACAATTCCCCACCGGTTAAACAGAAAACACCAACAGTACAAAAGGAAATGAAAAAACTCCACCAACTTGCATGGCTCCTAAATTGGGAGCAGCAGATAGCCACTAACACAAAAAGTCACCCAAAGTCCACAAAAGCATCCCAACACAACCTTCGAGTTGCTCAGTCGAATCAGGCCACCGCCCCTCCTCTCCTGCAGTAGCAGCATCTGATCTCCCAACACCACCCAGTTCCAGGACTGGGCCACAGGAACACAGGGGGCATTAACAAGTGACAGACAGTTCCAGACTTAAGTCAATAAACAGTCAAAAGTCAAGAAACAAAATGTTCCTGTCATAATATACACCAGTATATTATGGTGCAGACACACACACACACACACTGATGGCCATGCAGTGGGACCAATCAGCATACACAACACCGCAGCCAATCACCAGTGAGAGCACACGCACTATAAAGACAGGGGACAGGAGAGTTCCCGCACATTCTAGTCGCAGCCAGCTCGGAGCACAGAGCTCACAGCCTACAACACAGACATTCACCATGTGCTGAGCGCATCACCTGGTTAGGACTAGGCAAGGGTCAACAGTTAAAGCTGGCATTGCATTTACCCACAGTTCAAGTATGTTAATATAGTTAACCTTATAATAAAATAGAGTTGCACCACTTCAAGTGTTGGTGACCTCTTTGTGATCCAGAACACCCAACACATCAGTTCCAACGAAGATAGCAACAAACTGCAAAAGCAACCCTCCTCCATATTCAGCCAGATAGCTGGCCAACCAAAATCCTCCTATACCTCATTTCAGGTCAAAGAAGCAGAAGAGGCAGCTGCAAGCAGAAACACTGATAAGTCACACATTGATGGACAGATCATTTCTCCGACAAAGTTCTGGACATGATACCACATTTTCAAGCTGCAAGCAGAAACACAGCCCCAGGCATTGCAGTAGCAGGCAGTCTTCCTTCTTTCTCTCCCCCTCTGTCAGCTTCCAGTAGTAGAATCGCAAAACAGGAACAGTCAGGATCTGAAAGCCACAGTAACACAAAGCATAGTAAAGGAGTGAGAAATCTCCCTGCCCCTTTTTCAGACTGGTAGTAGGATTGTTCACAGCCTTCCTTTGCCTCATTCCAGCCTTCAGAAAAGGCAGCAGCAAACAAAATGCTGGGTATTCAAGTTTTGCACCCAAAAGCAAGGAGCAGAGTGCACACGCAACCTGCAGCCACTTGGGAATATTTTGTTTATTAAACACTCAGCGGTAACAAAGATTTGAAAATCAATGACGCAACATTCCACAAATTACACTAACCAGTAAATACCGTTCCATATTGGTACCAACAGAAAGCTCCATCGGTTCATTTTCACAAATAAAACAAACACACTGGATCACCCTCGCAGGTTCCTCACCAGAAATGGAGGATAAGCCTGAGAATATAATATCATGCCCAGAACCTTGTTGGAGAAATGATCTGTCCATCAATGTGTGACTTGTTCCACGTATCAGTGCCATTCTCCGTCCAGGAGTCACAGCTGTGCAGGCCATCCCATACAGCCCAATCTCACCGGAACCAAATCCTGGCATCCACATGTTCCACTGACGCTCAAGATGCAACAAAGAACAAAGAAATGTACAGCACAGGAACAGGCCCTTCGGCCCTCCAAGCCCGTGCCGACCATGCTGCCCGACTAAACTACAATCTTCTACACTTCCTGGGTCCGTATCCCTCTATTCCCATCCTATTCATATATTTGTCAAGATGCCCCTTAAATGTCACTATCGTCCCTGCTTCCACTACCTCCTCCGGTAGCGAGTTCCAGGCACCCACTACCCTCTGCGTAAAAAACTTGCCTCGTACATCTACTCTAAACCTTGCCCCTCTCACCTTAAACCTATGCCCCCTAGTAATTGACCCCTCTACCCTGGGGAAAAGCCTCTGACTATCCACTCTGTCTATGCCCCTCATAATTTTGTATACCTCTATCAGGTCTCCCCTCAACTTCCTTCGTTCCAGTGAGAACAAACCGAGTTTATTCAACCGCTCCTCATAGCTAATGCCCTCCATACCAGGCAACATTCTGGTAAATCTCTTCTGCACCCTCTCTAAAGCCTCCACATCCTTCTGGTAGTGTGGCGACCAGAATTGAACACTATACTATGCAGTTGAACATTATTGACTTCAAGCGTGTTTAACCTGCGGTGACATTCCAGTTACATGCAGCATTCACCACACCAGTAACAAAAGCATTAGCAATCTGCAAAAGCATTTCTTCAGCGGTGTTAGCAGCTGGCCCTTTTGGGACAGCGTCTTCTTGCTCCAAACCGGATTGCCTTCTGAACTCAAATGTCCCTCTGTGCCTGGTTTTCCAGGACCCAGGAAACCTGGAAAAAATTGTCCTTTCCAGCTACAGAAAAGAGGGAAACAGCAGCAGCAGCCTCCAGGCATCTGCAGCCACCAGCAGGAGCAAGCTGCAAACACAACCTGCAAATATTTTAGTTTATTGACAGTATCAAAAGTACAGAAGACAATACAGTGAGGATACCAATCACTTGGCACCCAGAACACACTCACCATCCCCTCACCCCACCTCATCAGCGGAAAGGCACACCAGCCCACCCCACCGGATTTCGATTTTGGCCTCTTCCACTATCTAACCGGCCCGCTCATTTTCACATCCAGCACAACGAGGCCGTTAGATCACGCCCTCTGTTTTCATAGTTGGCGTCTGAACAAAAAGATGATTATATTTGACGCAAAACGTCTTCATGAATGGTCAACTGCTGCCTGGTGAATTTTTTATGAACATTTCCCTCCATTACAATTCACTCCCCCACTTTCTAATCCTCTCTATTCCCATTCCCTCCCCACCCTCTGATCACCTCCCCTCGCCAACCTGGCATTTGTTCTAATGAACTGGCATGGTGTTTGCTCATTTCTCTCAGGGTGGAAGGGTACGCTGGCAGGAGTTGTTATGACTACAGTGAGCGTGATGATGACTGAATTTGGCTGCAGTGCAAGAGATATCCTGGTGGTGATGGGTCCTTGTGTAGGCCCATGTTGCTTCACACTTCACCAAGAGACAGCTGGAGAGTTTATGAAGATCGATACCAGCTGTGTGAAAGGGGTCAACACTCCCCGTCCATCTATTGACCTTAGATGTGCCACAAGGTAAATGTAGAAACTGCAATTTGTTACCACTTCAGATGACCTTCTAAAGTAGAAAAGCACAGGTCTTTGTCAGAGGTTTTTTTCTGATTTTATTGCTTGAATGATCTAAGATGAGAATATATACAATAAAATATTTAATATGGCTATTTTAAAAATGGGGAATGCAGGAGGGAAGCATTGTACAAAATGTTGAACTTTTTCTTCCTAAGAGTTTTACTGGAATGTGGAGGGATTCTCTCTGAAAACATCAGTGATGATTGCACAAGCAGTAAATGTGGGGAAGTGACCCTTTGCACCACCTGCCATCCGGACATGTTCTTTTCATACAATCGGGATGGAAGTAACTTTGGATGTCAAATTGGATTTATCGCTGCCAGAGACTCACCGTAAACCTCGCATCCCGTGCAGGTAATTAGTTTATCTTTCTGCAGACAGACAGTTATGAGATGCATTATTTTAAGTTTTTAATACTAGTTCTCCCAAGACTGAAACCAAAGGTTTGTCTTCCAGAAGTCGTGTTATAGAATGGATAGGTGTGCAGCAGGGCCCCCTTCTGGTAACCACAACACACTGCACTGAATTCAGGAGGAACACAAAATATCCTTGCTGCCTTCGAGAGATGTCCTTTCCCACAAAGAAGCTTCTGCAAATTGGCTAATGGAATCATATTCATACAAAAAGTTCCCATTTTAGTAGAGATGTTCATGTTTTCAGAAGAAGTAAGATATGTATTTGTATGGGCCATCGCAAAACACTTCACAGCCAAACCAAGTATTTTTGAAGTGGAGTCACTATTGTAATGGACTCTTACACAAGCACCTGGCCAGTAAAGGAACCTAAAGCAATAATTGTCACACTTGTCTGCTGTGCATCCTGTGATCACGCAGGTCTCAATCTGGATAGTTAAAGAAGATCCATTGCCTTTTTGCACATATCCCTCTCATTGTTCTAATTATCAGGTTTATACAGCAGCAAGGCAGTGAGATCAGAAGGGTATGTGGCTGACTTCTTTTGAATGGTTCCCCCCACCTCCCCAAACCTGGTGGCAATCAATGTAAATATTCGAGGGTGAGAGGGGGGCTTCGGGAGGGGGGGTGGAGTCAGAAGGTGAATCAAATCAGATTGTAATTGTCTATTTTGTGTGACTGACCAAGATCTGGGGCGACATTCTCCGACCCCCCGCCGGGTCTTTCATTTATATAATGTCTTTAACAGAGCAAAACATCTCAAGGTCCTTTATACGAGTGTTATCAAACAGAATGTGATACCAGACTGCATATGGAGGCATTAGGAAAGGGGAAGTCACTTTTAAGGAGTATTTTAAAGGAGTTGAGAATGGTGGAGAGCTTTAGGAAGGGAATTCCAGAGCTTAGAGCCTCTGCAATTGAGGTAACTGTACCAATGGTGGAGCAAAGACAATTAGGAATGCTTCAGAGGCCTGAATTGAAGCGTTGTAGGGTTGAGGAGGTTAGAAAGATCGAAAGATGTGAAGCCAAGGAGGAAGTTGAAAACAAAGTTGAAGCATTGCTTAACTGGGAGTCAATGTAGGTTATAGAGCACAGGAGTGATGGGAGACGAGCACTTGGTGTGAAATAGAGCAAGGACAATAGAAGTTTGGAGTACAGTTTACAGAGGGTGCAAGGTGGGAAAGAGACAGGAGACTATCGAAATAGCTGAGTCCAGAAGTAACAAAGGCACAGATGAGGAATTCAACTGAAGGAGGGGTTGGGACAGGTGATGTAACTGAAGTGGAGTGAATGTCAGATTGGAAGCTCTTCTCAGGGTCAGATGTCACACTGAGGTTGCAAATTGTCTGGTTCAGCCACAGACAGCGGGCAAGGAAAGGAATGCCATTGGTGGCTGGTGAATGGAGTTTGTGATTGGGACTGAAGAGAATGGGACTGGTCTTCCAAATACTGTGCTGAATTGGAATAGATTTCTACTCATCCAACACTGGATTTTGAACATGCCGTGTGACTGATCCGGGCAGTGGAGGGTTCGAGAGAGATATTGCCAAGATGGATCTAGGATCAGCATTTATACGTTTTTGGATGATGCTGCCGAGGAACAACAATGAACGAAAAGTAGGAGGGAGTCAAGGATAGATCCTTGGAGGACACCAAAGGTAATGATGTGGGAAGCAGCTTTTATCTATTTTGAGACTGACGAAAAAATCAAAGCTAACAATGACTAATAGGTTACTCACAATCTGCAGCATTCCAGGACCACAGGAGAATTTCCTGTTCCTATAGTGCATTTAGCATTCACCAAAATCCCTGAGAAAACAGGCCAGACACCAATGTCTTGTTCAAAGGATGGAACATTACTGCACTGGTTTCTCAGTTCATGTCCAAACCAAGTACTAACTATGCCTCCTTTCTCAGTTCAGCCAAGATCAGGTGCAATATCAACAGTATGGCCAGAACACCAAAGAGTTTCCACTGGGGAGGGTAATAATAGATTATTCTAACCATGGTCATTGTGAGGCAGTGCCAGGGGTGGGCCCTCTGGGCAGACCTTCTTAAAAAACGACTTTGGGAGGTTCTCAAACACAAACAGAAACCTAGGTAGCACTGTCATTTTTACTGCCTACACCCGCCCCACAGCAGCAAACCGTCCCACCTCTTAAAATCCACCTTCATCTGCTCCACCAGTTGAGTCAGGTTAAACTTGTGCAGCTGTGCCCAACCCTGAGTCACCTGGATGCCCAAATATAAAAAGCTCACCCCCACCACCTTGAACGGCAGCATCCCTAACCTCCTCTCCTGCCCTCTAGTCTCAATTGGGAACACCTCGCTCTTTCCCATTTTCAATTGGTACCCAGAGAATTGGCCAAATTCCTACAAAATGCCCATCATGTGCCTGATACTGCCCAATGGCTCTGTGATATATAGCAGCAGGTCGTCCTTACACAGTGAGACCCTGTGCTCGTCCCCCCTCCCCCGCACAATCCCTCTCCAGTCCCTAAGCGCCATTGCCAGTGGCTCTACCACCAAAGCGAAGAGTAACCGGGAGAGCGGGCACCTCTGTCTTGTCCCGATGCAGCCCATAATATCCCGGACTCATTCGGTTTGTCCGCACACTTGCGACCGGCGCCTCGGAAGCAGCCGGACCCAGTCCAAAAGCCCCTGCCTGAACAGCCCCAACATCGCTCACAATAGCTCCCACTCTACCCGATCAAACGCCTTCTCTGCGTCCATCGCCACCAATACCTCCACTTTCTTCCCCTCCGAATGCATCATAATTACATTGAGGAGTCTCCCCTTAGCAAAAGCCAGTTGGTCCTCACCTTCCATCCTCAGGACGCAGCCCTTGACGCGCGAGGCCAGCACCTTAGCCATCGCCCTCCTACTGTCCATCACCTCCCTCAGCCCAATTGGGGGTTCCCAATCCCTGAACCAGCTCCTCCTTTCCATGGGAAACCCCAACCTGTCCAAAACCTGCCGCATCCCCTCCCCCTCGGCCAGGGACCGTAGACTCATATAACCTTCTATAAAACACCTCAAACACGCCATTCCCCCCTCTGGGTCCAACACCCCCCTGCCCTTATCATCTCTTACTCTGACAATCTCCCTCACTGCCTCTTGCTTCCTCAACTGGTAGGCCAACATCCAACTTGCCTTCTCTCTGTACTCGTACACTGCCCCTTCTTATCTGCCCAACGGTCTTCCCCGTGGATACTAGCCCAAACTCCATCTGGAGCCTTTGCCTCTCCTTCAACAGATCTGCCCCCGGGGCCACTGAATACCTCCTGTCTACCCTAAAAATCTCATCTACCAGCCTTGCCATCTCCGCCCGCTCTGCTTTCTCCCTGTGCGCCTGAATTGAGATAAGCCCCCCTCCTGACCACTGCCTTGAGCACCTCCCACAGTGTGGTGGCCGTGACCTCCCCCGTGTCATTTAGTTCCACGTACCCCTGAATGGCAGCCCTCGCCCGCTCGCGAACCTCCTCATCTGCCAACAACCCCACATCAAATCTCCATGCAGGAAATGACCCTCCCCCCCTCCCCTCCCCCCCCTCCCCTGGGCCATGCGCAAATCCATCCAATGCTCCAAGTCAACCACCCCTGCCAGCAACGGCTAACACAAAAAAGTCAATCCAGGTGTACATCCTGTGCACGTGAGAGTAATATGAAAATTCCTTTGACCTCCCAAACCTCCACCGGTCCACCAATTCAGCTACCGTTAAGGGGCTAGCACCGGCGCCGCGTGGAATAATTGATTCCAATGACAAATGGTGCCGGATTCGCCGGTTTCGCGATTGACACTCGGGAGGCTGACAAGCTGCTGCCACAGATACACACTGCACTCCCCACACACACATCATCCCAGCCAACAAGATGGCAGCAAGATGCATGGTTTGTGACCCTCCTGGATGCCGTGGAGACGAGGTGGATGACCCTGTACCCCGGCCGGGAAGGAGGTTGCTAGCCCCCGCCGTTCGCCATGCCTGGGTGCAGGTGGCAAAGGTGGTCAGCGTCGTGGGTAACACCGTCCGGACCGACCAGCAGTGCCAGAAAAAACTGCACAATCTCCTCAGGGCGGCCAGGGTGAGTAGGCAACACTATGCCCCTGGCACCAACCCCTGTCCCGTAATCCTACCCCCAACCCAGAGGGCGGGCGAATCCCCTCCACCGACCGTAACACGTACTTCCTCAGTGTGGTCGATGAATATTCCAGATTCCCCTTCGCCATCCCATGCCCCGACATGACGTCTGCCACCGTCATCAAAGCCCTCAACACCATCTTCGTTCTGTTCGGCTTCCCCGTTTACGTCTACAGCGACAGGGGATCCTCATTCATGAGCGATGAGTTGCGTCAGCTCCTGCTCAACAGGGGTATCACCTCGGGCAGGATGACCAGCTACAACCCCCGGGGAAACGGGCAGGAGGAGAGGGAGAATGGGACGGTCTGGAGGGCCGTCCAGCTGGCCCTATGGTCTAGAAATCTCCCGGCCTCCCGCTGGCAGTAGGTCCTCCCCGACGCATTTCACTCCATTCGGTCGATCCTGTGAACCGCGACCAACTAAACCCCCCATGAACGTCTCTTTGCCTTCCCTAGGAAGTCCACCTCTGGGGTGTCACTCCCCACTTGGCTCGATGCTCCAGGACCCGTACTCCTCCGTAAACACGTTCGACTCCACAAGGCGGACCCGTTGGTTGAGAGGGTACAGCTACTCCACGCCAACCCACAGTACGCCTACGTAGCGAATCCCCGACAGCCGCCAAGATACAGTCTCCCTCAGGGACCTGGCACCAGCTGGTTCCACACAGTCACACCCCCTCGGCCCGGCGCCACCCCCCATTCCCCCGGCGCACCCAGACGCAACCCACATGGCCCAGGACAATCCGTGCTGCCCCTGCCCACACCTGGGGATGAAGAGGACTTCAACATGCTCCCAGAGCCACTGAAGATCAGACCGACACCAGAATCGCCGCCAGCACTGCGTTTGAGGACCTTGGGGCAGTGGGGGAGGGGGAGTTCCATGAGGGGGCGCATGCGGTCAGGATCGGGCCCCAGAACTCCGTTCTGGACCACATCGCCGAGGATGGCTAAGCGGTTTGTGCTGAACACGCACTTCTCCTTGTTATAGGTTAGGTTGAGGAGAGTGGCGTTGTGGAGAAATTTGGCAAGGTTGCCGTCATGGTCCTGCTGATCGTGGCCGCAGATGGTGACATTGTCCAGGTACGGGAAAGTGGCCCACAGCCCGTACCGGTCAACCATTTGGTCCATTTCCCGTTGGAAAACCGAGACCCCGTTGGTTACGCCAAAGGGAACCCTGAGAAAGTGGTAAAGACGGCCGTCTGCCTCAAAGGCAGTGTATGGGCGGTCCACCGTATGGATGGGGAGCTGGTGGTAGGCGGATTTCAGATCCACAGTTGAGAAGACCCGGTACTGTGCAATCTGATTGATCATATCAGATATGCGTGGGAGGGGGGTACGCGTCGAGCTGCATGTACCTATTGATGGTCTGGCTGTAGTCCATGACCACCTTGTGTTTCTCCCCAGTTTTCACAACGACCACTTGGGCTCTCCAGGGGCTGTTGCTGGCCTCGATGATGCCTTCCCGAAGCAGTCGCTGGACCCTGGACCTGATGAAGGTCCTGTCCTTGGCGCTGTACCATCTGCTCCTGGTGGCGACGGGTTTGCAATCCGGGGTTAAGTTTGCAAATAGGGAAGGTCGGGTGACCTTTAGGGTCGCGAGGCCGCATACAGTAAGGGGTGGTAGGGTCCCGCCGAATTTCAGTGTTAGGCTCTGGAGGTTGCACTGGAGGTCCAGGCCGAGTAGCAGGCAGCGCAGAGGTTGGGGAGGACGTAGAGGCGGAAGCCGCTGAACTCCACGCCCTGGACAGTGAGAGTAGCGATGCATTACCCCCGGATCGCCACGGAGTGGGACCCGGAGGCCAGGGAGATTCTCTGGTTAGCGGGGTGTACCGCGAGGGAGCAGCGTCTTACCGTATCGGGGTGAATGAAGCTCTCGGTGCTCCCGGAGTCCAGCAGACAGGAGATCTCGTGCCCATCGATCTTCACGTTGGTAGAAGCCGTTGCCAGGTTGTGTGGGCGAGACTGGTCAATCGTGACCGAGTGAGACGCGGCTGGTCGGCGGCGGTTGCGGGCGGCGCATGGCCAGATGAGGTGCCCGGGGGGGGGCATAGGTCCTGATAAGATGGCGGCGGCCATGGGCCGCAAGTGTCATGGGGGAAACAAGATGGTGGCGCATGACGATCCTGGGGAGAACAAGATGGCGGCACCCACGGGCCACACGTGGTGGTGGGGGTCGAACAAGATGGCGGTGGCCACGGGCCGCACGTGGTCCGGGGAGGGGAAAATGGCGGCGCCCACTGGCCGCACGTGGGGGGAGCTGGAACAATAGCGGCGACTGAGCGGGCCTGGCACACCGCAGCGAAGTGCCCCTTCTTGCCACAGGCCTTGCAAAAGGTGCTCCGGGCCGGTCAGCGCTGTCGGGGGTGTTTGGACTGCCCACAGAAGTAACATTTGGGGCCCCCGCCGTTGGTTGGCTGCCCCGCGGCACAGGCGTGGGGCTGGCTGAGGGCGGTCACTGGTGGGGTCCACGATGGGGCGGCCGACGGCGGAATTCACGATGCACAGGAGGGGTGGGCCGCGCGGTCAGGGGCGTAGGCCTGGATGTAGCGCAAAGCGACCGGAAGCAAGAGCGCTAGCTTTTTGGTTTCCGCGAGGTCGGGCGTGGCCCCTTCTAAGAGGCGCTTGTGGATGTAATCGGACCCTTTCCCCGTAACAAAAGCGTCTCTTATGAGCAAGTTGACGTTGGGGCTCAGTCGGGTGTAAAGGATCTGAATCTTCTGCCGCAGACCCGATGTACACTTCAAAACAGGCTAGCCAATGTTCAAAGTCCTTTTTGGCGTTGTCTGATTGCGGATCCAGCTGCAGGCGATCCGGCTTGATGCGGAGGTCCAGCTTCTGAAAACGTTAGTGTAATAAATTGATGAACGATCAATTACACAAAGACGAGAGTTGGATGCAATCAAGGCTTTATTACACTGAGATGTGTGGCCTCCTACAGCAGCTGGCGAAATGGCTGCTGTACGAGGAGCACACATATTTATACTCCGCCGACTGGGCGGAGCCAGCAGGCAGGGAACTACCCCCGTACCTGTAGTACAGGGGCCTTACCGTAAAGCACCTACACCGACATCCTCTATATGCAATATGTACATCAGTGGTGACTACCACACCACCCCCATTCCCCCGTGCGCCATGGCCTGGCAGATATGTCACACTGTCTCCCTGCTCAGTCAGAGCCATGCCCGGTCCGGCAGCTCCTCAAATGACAGGCACTGCCGGTACACACAAGGCCTCATGCGGCGTCTCCTTGATATCTCATCCTGGGAGGCTGCCACCTATTCTTCTGGGATACGCTCAGCTGCTGCATGCTCTGCTGCTGCCCGCTCCACTGCTGCAGCTTCCTCCTCCTCGAGCAGCTCCAACTCATACAGCTGCAGGGCATCCCCCAGGGCTGCAGCGACCAGCAGGAAGACCACCATTGCTGGTTGAATTCCAATATCCATTGTCTGCAAAGGGTGAAAGCCGACATGTTAGCATGGTGCATACACCCGTGCCCAACCAGGTCCACCGGGCGACATGGTGGCCCCGTTGGCACTGCAGGTTCCGCCCCCACATGTACCCCCCCCCCCCATCTCTGCACCCCTGACCCCGTTGTTACTGGGCACCATGGGGGCCTCTGGCCCTGGCGCCTGTTCCTGCTGCCAGAGGTACCATTGGATAGCACTGCCTTTGCCAGCGGTGCGCTCCGCGGACCCCGCCCGCGCCCCTGTAGGGGCTATAGGGGCCGTTGGCTAGGGTGGACCGCCGGCAGATGGTGGCCAGGGAGGGGGGAAGGGGTATGGCGGAGGGTTGGGTGGAGGCACCCTTATGGCCGCTGTCACTTTGCAGAACCAGGGGCCAAAGTGGGTGGTCTGTGGGGTGCGCAGCAAGACGGCTGCCTTGCGGGCTGCGGCAATGGCGGTCAGTGACTGGACACTGCCCCAGTCCCATGGGGGCTCACTCCAGCCAGCTGGCCTGTTCCCTCTCACCACCACCACCACCCCCCCTCACCCCACCCCAGCTAGTGTGGTCAGCGTCCAGCCCGACAGCCCACAGTCGCGCCTTTCTATGTCCCACCTCCTTTCTCACTCTCTCCCTCATCAGCCACAATGCCAGTTTCACGATTTTTAAAAGCACAAATGAACCAGGGAAACTCGGTCCATTGGAGGCGGAGAATACCAGGTCAGGCCCGCTAATGACACACTAAAGGTGTTTCCTGTACGTGCGTTCCGGACCGCTGTCGAGGTGATGGAGAATTGTGATTTGGCGTCAAATCGGCGCCCGCCGCGAGTTTGGCGTCCGAACCTATTTCTCCGCCACGTTTCATGCGGTTTCGGTATCAGCCAATGAAGAATCCCGCCCAATGTTTCTCTTTCTTTCCTGGACTATGAAGATACAAAGCAATAATAATAGGTGCAAAAACACTGGGAGTATATGGAAGAAGAGATCCAGATTTTCCATAAACAGTCCCCAGAAGACTGTACAAGCCAGTAGTAAGGTACATAACAGGGTGCACTGTGCAGCGAGCAGCATGACGTTGTTCCGCAGGTTGAGTCCATTGGGGTTTTGTTACATGATGCTATGAAGATGTACCCGTTTTCCATATTACTGGTGGAAAGCTCCCCAAAAACATCCTTGGAAAAATCACAGCAAAAATAAACAAATGTGACATTGAATTCATTTGGAAATATCATCAGAAACTTTGAAACCAGCTCTGCAAAGTTCACCGGAGACTCTCACTCGTGATGTTGCACGATGCAGCATTTCCAATCCCAGTGTATATTTATTGTCCTATTTCATCATAATCGTGAGACACGTATACAGAAATCAATCCGCTGGAAATCAGACATCATCTCAAAACAATAATTGGTTTCTTCCCTTTCAGTTATCAACTGTGCATTTCCAATATTTTCTGGATGTATTTTAGGTGCATCAGCCTGTAAAGTTTTTCTATTTCTGACTTTGCATTTACAGATATTATTTTTGCCTGTAATTCAAAATAAATGGCTTATTTGAAGAGATTTATGCACATAATTTTTGCGATACCTTTTTAATATTATTCCTAAAAGTGTGAGGGTATCCATGTATCACACCTTCCCGAAGCAGCACTGAAAACAAAAGCCGCAGCTATCGCGCAGGTATAAGCTTTGCCTGAAGAGGTCAGTGTTGTACTGCAGCTCAGTGGCAGTAGCCTTCACCATACTGGGCGAGATTCTCCGACCACCGGGTCGGAGAATCGCCGTTGGCCGCCGTGAATTCCGCCCCCGCCGCCCGCCGAAGTCTCCGAAGGGAGAAAGGTCGGCGGGGCGTCAATGGCGCCGCAAACCACGGAGAATGGCACGGGTGGGCGCAAGGCAATCGATTTTGGGCCCGCCGATATTCTCCCGTCCAGATGGGCCGAAGGCCCGTCGACGTGATGACGGGTCACGTCGGCGTAAATCAAACCTCCTTTCAATCGGCGTCAACCTGTGCTCAAGGTTTACGCCGACCAGCGTGGAGGTGGGTGACGGCCTGGGGGGTTGGCCGCTGGACAGGTGATGGCGTGGCCGCAGTCTGAATGTGTTGGGGAGAGGTGTGTGCAGGGTTTTGTGTGTGTGTGTGCGGCGGGGGCGGGGGGGGGGGGGTTGGTTAGAGTGGGCTGGGCTCCGGGGGAGTGCCGGGAGGGGGGTTGAGTGTCGGGGACGGGAGGATGAGTGCCGGGGAGGGGGGATGGGGGGGGGGTCCGTGCCGAGGAGGGGGGGTGGGGGGGTCCGTGCCGGGGAGGGGGGATGGGGGGGTCCATGCCGGGGAGGGGGGATGGGGGGGCCCGTGCCGGGGAGGAGGATG
Organism: Scyliorhinus torazame; assembly: GCF_047496885.1. Taxonomy (NCBI): domain Eukaryota; kingdom Metazoa; phylum Chordata; class Chondrichthyes; order Carcharhiniformes; family Scyliorhinidae; genus Scyliorhinus; species Scyliorhinus torazame. Next base: position 145,832,742 of record NC_092714.1, on the reverse strand, counting down.
GGGGGGTCCGTGCCGGGGAGGAGAATGGAGTCCGTGCCGGGGAGGGGGAATGGGGGGGTCCGTGCCGGGGAGGAGGATGGGGGGGTCGGTGCCAGGGAGGAGGATGGGGGGGTCTGTGCCGGAGAGGAGGATGGGGGGGTCCGTGCCGGGGAGGGGGGATGGGGGGGTCCGTGCCGGGGAGGAGGATGGGGGGGTCCGTGCCGGGGAGGAGGATGGGGGGGTCCGTGCCGGGGAGGGCGGGTGCGAGGGCAAGTAAGTTGGTCCACCTGGCCAGGTGCCAGCCTCCAACAGTTGGACCCATGCGGTCCATGCCACCTGACTGGGGGGAGGAGGGGGTATGGGCAATGATGACGTCGTCATTCCCCCCCCCCCAACCAGGCCGTCATGTTTTCCGATCATCCAGTGATGTTGGCCGCCGTGGCGGCAGTCGCTAATGTCTATGTTGCCCTGGATGAGGAGGAGGAGGAGGAGCGTGCCAGAGAGGCGGCGCAGGCTGCCGCAGAGGGGCAGGCGGCAGCCGCCCAGGCTGGAGGGACACCTGACCGACAGGACGAGGAGGGGGAGGAGGACGTTGCGGCCCCACGGCAACGGAGGCACCCGAGGGCGCCCCGTGTGTACCGGCCCCGGCAGTCATACCAGGACCTCACGGACCGGGAATGCAGGAGGAGACTCCGGATGAGGCGGGAAACCGTGGCACACATCTGCCACCTGCTGGCACACCTGTCACCGCGTGGCACTGGCGGGGGACACCCTCTCCCCGTATCCGTCAAGGTTACGGTGGCCCTGAACTTTTATGCAACGGGGTCATTCCAGGCACCGAGTGGGGACCTGTCCGGCATATCGCAGACATCGGTGCATCGGTGCATCCGGGCAGTGACAGATGCCCTATATGACATGGCGCACCGCTACATCCGCTTCCCTGTGGACCGGGCCAGCCAAGATGCCCGGGCCGTGGGCTTCTCTGCCGTGGCCGGGTTCCCCATGGTCCAGGGCGCGATTGATGGGATGAACGTCGCTGTGCGGCCACCTGCAGATAACAGGGCCGTGTTCACCAAGAGGAAGGGGACCTATTTGATGAACATACAGGTGGTCTGTGACCACCGCATGATGATCCTGCACGTCTGCGCCCGTTACCCGGGCAGTGTACACGACTTATATGTGTTGTCGCGGTCATCCATCACTGGCATGTACGAGGGACGCTATCCCCGGCTGAGGGGCTGGTTGCTGGGCGATCGTGGCTGATGACGCCTGTACGGAGGCCACACAATGAGGCGGAGAACCGCTACAATGATGCCCATGTAGCGACAAGGGGAGTGATAGAGAGGTGCTTTGGCGTGCTGAAGATGCGTTTCAGGTGCCTGGACCGCTCTGGGGGCGCCCTCCAGTATCGGTCAGATAGGGTCGGCCGCATCATTGTGGTGTGCTGCGTCCTGCACAATATAGCCCAGCAGAGGGACGATGTGCCGCAGGCAGAGGAGGGCGGAGTGGAGGAGCAGCAGGAAGAGGCACAGTCCTCCCCAGATGAGGGGTATGGGGGCAATGGTCAGGGCAGACGGGCTAGACACAGGCGGGTGGCTGTCCACCGTTACCGGCTGGGCCAGCGGGCACGGGGCAGGCTGATAGACGCCCGCTTCACTGACTAGATGGGCGTGGGAATCGTGTAGTATGGCCACAGACCGCACACCATGGCAACAGCCGACCGCCCACAACCCCCACCCATCCACCCACCCAGCACCCTCACCCTCCTCCCCAACCCCACCCACCCCACCCGCATGCACACCACCCCCCCATTGCCGATCCACCTGCGGTACAACGGCCGGGCTCACACAGTTGCCGGTAGACACGAGTCTATCGCAAGCCATGGAGGATGATGACAACCCGCCCTGCGGTGACCTCCTGGCTCCACATCGTTGGACTATGTCTGACCCATGGCCACAGTACCACCATCCACCCGGACCATCCCTGCATGCGGCTGTGACACTGCAGCGCACGGTCCCGTCCTCTGCCCGGGGGGATGTTGATGGTGGCCCAGGGGGAAGGGGGCAGACTCACCTGGGGCTGAGGTAAGACCACCCCTCACACACACACTTGCGCTCAACATACATGACACCCCTGCACGCTTTGGACAGAGCACAAAGGCAGCTTCTGTAGGTGTAACATTGACTTTAATAACCAAAGGAGTTCATGCACGTGCCCTAGCCCCTAAAACTCATCTGTGCCCTGCACCCGTGCTAACTTGCTCAGTGCCTAATTGTTTGGCCTTACGGGCCCTTTGACTACCTCTACGTGGTTCCCCAGACGGCACAGCAGAACTGGAGGTGGACTCCTGTAATCCCTGCCCTCTGACACGGGATCCCTTTGGCGGCCGTTTCCTGGGGCGTCCTGGTCTAGATGGGCCAGGCTGCGGCCCGGGCGACTGGGATGGCAAGCTGCCAGCCTGTCCTGCCCGTTGCCCACCCGATGAACCTGGGACGGATGGGGGGGAGTCCGAGGTGTCGCGGTGTTCCGGGACCTCCCCTACAGGGGGACCCGGGACGGACCACAGCACCTCCTCCTCGCTCGGGGTGCCCGATGGCCCCCAGGCCTCTCCATGGGTGGGGGATGCGAACGGACTGGCCATCTGACGCCCCCCCCGACATCTGGCGCTGCCAGTCCTGGAGGCCCGTGCTAGTATCGACAGGGGTCTGCAGGTTTGCAGCCATGGGGCTCAGGGGATTGGCAAACCCTGTCTGTGACTGTGCGACGCCGGCTCGCACATGGCCACTGGCGCCGATGCCCTCAGCGATGGCCTGCAGAGACTGGGCCATGGCCTGCTGAGACTGGGCCATGGACTGCAGAGACTGGGCTATGGACTGCTGAGACTGGGCCATGGCATTGAGCGCCTCTGCCATCTGGCGCTGGCACTGGCTCATGGCCTCCTGTGAGAGGGCAGCCATGTCCTGGGCCACAGACGGCGCCTGCACGGAAAGCCCAAGGCCTCGCAAACCGTTCCCCATGTCTGACACCGTCACACCCATTGCCTCCACCGCGGACGCCACCCGTGCGGTGTCGGCCTGGGTGGCACGCATGACCGGCACCACTCCCAGCTCCTGGATGCGGGTGGACTCCTCCACCTGCAACTGCAGCCGCCACAAGCCGCCCGTCACCCTCTTCGCTCGTCTCCGGTTTGGTGTTTGCATCGGATCTATGGGTGGGTGTGGTAACTCCAGGAACCCGGGATCCATCTGGGCGGCAGATGTTCGCTTGGACTGGGCTGCCCTCCGACCGCCCGGCCCCTCTGCTGCTCCTACCTCCACCTACTGTACCGGGACGGCTGTGTTGTGCACACCAGTGAGTGTACCAGACGCCTCATCACTAAAGTGCCCAACCGAGGTGAGTGTTTCTGCGATGGTGGAGGGTGTTGGTGACAGCAGTGGCATTGTGTCGTGCTCTTCGTCCCACTCTGAGTCCATGGCACTTTGGGGTGGGGGTTCGTCTCCACCCATCCACTCTGTGTCACTGTCCGGTATTTCGTTTTCCTGGGTAGTGCTGTCCCGGGTAGGGGTGTCCTGAGTAGTGGTGTCCTGGGTAGTGGTGTCCTGGGGAGTGGTGTCCTGGCTCGGCTGTGACGGGGGCCTGTGGCTGCCCCTCTCGTCGCTGGGTGGCACACGCCTGCGTCGTCGCACCCGCACGAGATGGGGGCGACGTCTCCCTGTTGCTCCAGGTCTCTCCGTCTCCAGTGGTCTCCAAGGGACATCCTGCGGGCGTCGCATGCCGGAGGGTCCGGGTCTCTCCGTCTCCCGTGGTCTCCGAGGGGCATCCTGCGGGCGTCGCATGCCGGAGGGTCCGGGTCTCTCCGTCTCCCGTGGCCTCCGAGGGGCATCATGCGGGCGTCGCATGTCGGAGGGTCCGGGTCTCTCCGTCTCCCGTGGTGTGCGAGGGGCATCATGCGGGCGGTCTGCATCTGCGGGGATGGGTGCCTCAACGTTTGGTCCTGCGATACACAATGAAGCATGCATGGTTAGACACGCAGGCAGTGATCAGGTGATATGGGGGAGGGGGATATAGGGGAGGGGGGATATGGGGACGGGCTGTCGGTGGCTCACTTGCTAGTACGCCCCCGACCTCTGCATCAGCAACCTCCCGGTCCTCAGGTCCGCCAGCCAGTTCCAGGGCCCTTTCCTCGTGTTCGGTCAGTGGCCTCTCATCAGCGGGGCCTCCTCCAGTCCTCACATGCTCCCTGGTGTTGTGTGCGCGTTTCTCTTGTGGGGGGGGGGGGGGGGGCGGCGGGTGGCAGGGGTAAAAGGCAACAGTGTTAGACAGGTATATGAATGCACGCCATCGGTTGCGCGTGCATTGCAGAGGTTAAGGTTAGGGCTGGATTCACTTGGGGAAATGGGGGAAGGCGGATATGGGGGGGGGATATGGGGGAGGGGGAATATGGGGGATATGGGGGAGGGGGGATGTGGGGGAGGGGGGATATGGGGAATATGGGGGAGGGGTATATGGGGAGCGGGGATATGGGTGAGGGGGGATATGGGGGATATGGAGAGTGGGGATATGGGGGAGGGGGGATATGGGGTATATGGATATCGGGCAGGGGGGGAGGCTCACCCTGGCTGCTCTGACAAGGTCGTTCACCTTCTTGTGGCACTGGGTGCCTGTCCGTGGTGTCAGGGCCGCAGCGGTGACGGCCTCTGCCACCTCCCTCAACAGACGCCGGCTGTGGCGTGGGGCAACTCTGCGGCCGTGTCCGGGATACAGGGCGTCCCTCCTCTGCTCCACCGCGTCCAGGAGCGCCTCCACATCCCGTGACTGGAACCTCGGGGCTGAGTGGCGGGCGGCCATCCGGTCGGGTGTTCTGGTCGGGTGTTCCGGTCGGGTGGGAGGGAGCAGCACGTCCTGATGAGCCGTCACGCCGTGCGGCGTCATACACGTGTCCTGATGAGCCGTCTATGACGCCGCACGGCGTGAAGCACGTGAGCAAGCACGGATCCCGTCACATCGCTGCTAGCCCATTCCGGGCCGGAGACTTTGCGACGTTTTGGGCGGCGTGATGAAAGTCGGATTTGCACCGTTTTTGGCGCCGATCGTCGGACTTTGCACCGATAACGAAGAATTTCACCCACTGAATCAGTTTTTTAAAATTTAGAGTACCCAATTCATTTTTTTCCAATTAAGGGGCAATTTAGCATGGCCGATCCACCTAACCTGCAAACTGGGTTGTGGGGGCGAAACCTACACAAACACAGGAAGATTATGCAAACTCCACATGGGCAGTGACCCAGGGCCGGGATCGAACCTGGGACCTCGGTGCCATGAGGCAGCAGTGCTAACCACTGTGCCACCGTGCTGCCTGAACCATACTGAATCATTGGGCAAGATTCTCCGAACCCCCGCCGGGTCGGAGAATCGCCGGGGGCTGGCGTGAATCCCGCCCCCACCGGTTGCCGAAGTCTCCGGCACCGGAGATTCGGCGGGGGCAGGAATCGCGCCACGCCGGTTGGCGGGCACCCCCGCGCAATTCTCCAGCCCGGATGGGCCAAAGTCCCGCCGCTAAAATGCCTGTCCCGCCAGCGTAAATTAAACCACCTACCTTACCGGCGGGACAAGGCGGTGCGGGCGGGCTCCGGGGTCCTGGGGGGGGCGCGGGCCGATCTGGCCCCGGGGAGTGCCCCCACGGTGACCTGGCCCCCGATCGGGGCTCCGTGATCGGGGCCCACCGATCCGCGGGCGGGCCTGTGCCGTGGGGGCACTCTTTCCCTTCCGCCTCCGCCACAGTCTCCACCATGGCGGAAGCAGAAGAGACTCCCTCCACTGCGCATGCGTGGGAAACTGTCAGCGGCCGCTGATGCTCCCGCGCATGCGCCGCCCGGAGATGTCATTTCTACGCCAGCTGGCGGGGCACCAAAGGCCTTTTATGCCAGCTGGCAGGGCGGAAATTCGTCCGGCGCCGACCTAGCCCCTCAATGTTGGGGCTCGGCCCCCAAAGATGCGGAGCATTCCGCACCTTTGGGGCGGCGCGATGCCCGTCTGATTTGCGCCGTTTTGGGCGCCAGTCGGCGGACATCGCGCCGTTTCCGGAGAATTTCGCCCATTGACCCAATTAGCACAGAAGGAGGTAATTCAGCCCATTGTGGTTGTGCTGGCACTCTGATAAAGCTAACCCATTTGTCCCATTCCCCCGCTCTTTTCCCTAAACCCTGCAATTTATTTTTACCTTTCTAAGTGTTGATCCAATTCCCCGTTGAAAGTTCTTACCGAATCTGCTTTTGCTGCCTTTTCAATCCAGTTCATTACAACTCAGTGTGAAAAAATTCTGCTCAACTCCCTTCAGGTTCTATGTGGGTACTTAAAATCTGTGTGCTCAGTTTCCCCACCCACCAGTAACATAATAATAATAATAATCGCTTATTGTCACAAGTAGGCTTCAATGAAGTTACTGTGAAAAGCCCCTCGTCACCACATTCCGGCGCCTGTTCGGGGAGGCCGGTACGGGAATTGAACCCGCGCTGCTGGCCTTGTTCTGCATTACAAGCCAGCTGTTTAGCCCACTGTGCTAAACCAGCCCCGTTTATACTATTTCTTCATCTTAATTTTGTCTCCAAAGAAACTCATAATTAGGAAATGGTGAATGGTGAAGAAAAAAATCATGAAACAATGAAAGGTCATTGATCCAAAATGCTAATGCTGTGTTTCTTCCTCCTGGGTTGTTGCATCATTTTCAGTCTTTAATTTAAATGAGATTTTTAATTAAGTGAGTTTTTGGTGACTGATTATTGAATGGAGACTGCATGGTTGAGATGTCAGTGTGTATCAATTTCTCCTTTACTCCTATATTAAAGGGCGGAAGAATGGTTAGCACTGCTGCTTCACAGCGCCAGGGACACAGGTTCACTTCCGGCCTTGGGTGACTGCGGGGAGTTTGCGCGTTCTCCCTGTGTCTGCGTGGGTTTCCTCCAGGTGCTCCGGTTTCCTCCCACAATCCAAAGATGTACAGGTTAGGTAGGGTTCCAGAGATAGGGTTGGGGGTGGGCCTCAGTAGGGTGCTCTTTCGGAGGGTCAGTGCAGACTCTAGGGCCGAATGGCCTCCTTCTGCATTGTAGGAATTCTATGGATTAAAGTAGTATCTTAATCCTGAATCACAAGGGGCAGAGTAAGATTCCTTGGGCAGGATCACCTTTAACATCGAAAAATGCCTCCAAAGTACTTACAGTATTTTCTCGACAATGGAGGGTAAGTATAATTTTTACTTCTAACAATTTGACATGCTCCATTGCCGAGGAATTCGAGAATACATTTATGGATAGGAGTAAAACAGATCCATCAATTCCCTTTGGAACAAGCCAGGACAACACTGGAAATCCCCAAGATGTTTCTGTTAAGTCCAGGAGGGGCTGGTGTAAAAAAACCAGGGAACTAACTTTTAATAAAAACAGAAAATGCTGGATAAACTCAGCAGGTCAGGACGCATCTGTGGAGAGAGAAACAGAGTTAATGTTTTGAGTCTGGGTACAACTCTTCGTAAGAGTTTTGAATATTTAATTAGACTGTAAATCATTCTGATTTAGGTGGAACTTGCACATGAGGAAACTTAACCATATCGGGGCAGCACAGAGCCAGGGACACGTGTTTAATTCCAGGCTTGGGTGACTGTTCTCCCCGTGTCTGCGTGGGTTTTCTCAGAGTGTCCAAAGATGTGGGGCGGAATTCTCCCCCCCCCCCCCCCACGCCGGGTGGGAGAATCGCCGGGGTGCCGCCATGCCATCCCGACGCCCGCACACGATTCTCCTACCCCCCCCCCCAAACCGGCGTGGCACGAATCACGGCTGGCCGCTGGGAGTATCGCGCTTGCCGTTGGTAATGGGCGAGCAGCGATTCTCCGGCCTGGTTGGGCTAGGAGATCTAATGGCCGAGCGGCCTGCCCAACACGACAGGTTCCCGCCGGCGCCATCCACACCTGGGGCGTCATTCTCCGACCCCCCGCCGGGGGGTGCCCCCACGGTGGCCTGGCCCATGATCGGGGCCCACCGATCCGCGGGCGGGCCTGTGCCGTGGGGGCACTCTTTCCCTTCCGCCTCCGCCACGGCCTCCACCATGGCGGAGGCGGAAGAGACTCTCCCCACTGCGCATGCGTGGGAAACTGTCGGCGGCCGCTGACGCTCCCGCGCATGCGCCGCATTTCCGCGCCAGCTGGCGGGGCAACAAACGCCATTTCCGCCAGCTGGCGGGGCGGAAATCCCTCCGCCGCCGGCCTAGCCCCTCAATGTTGGGGCTCGGCCCCCAAAGATGCGGAGCATTCCGCACCTTTGGGCCGGCGCGATGCCCGTCTGATTGGCGCCGTTTTTGGCGCCAGTCGGCGGACATCGCGCCGTTGGGGGAGAATTTCGCTCCTGGTCGCTGACGGTGGGAACAGCGCGGGAACGCTGGGGGTGGCGGTTGTGGGGCGGACGAAGGGGGGGTTCCTACAAGGGGGGGTGTGTGCTCAAAAGGGGTCTGGCCCGCGATCGGTGCCCACCGATCGGCGGGCCGGCCTCTCTGAAGGAGGACCTCCTTTCCTCCGCTGCCCTGCAAGATCGATCCGCCATCTTCATGCGGGGCAGCCGCGGGGAGGATGGCAACCGGTGACGTCCTTTACGCGGCTCCGATCGCGTCATTTACGCGGGGGGCTCAAAGGCCCGGCGCACGGAAATGACGCAGCGCCGCTCCTAGCCCCCCGGGGGCGGGAGAATAGGGGGCTGCGAACGACCTCCGACGCTGGAGTGAAACACTCCGGTTTTCACTCCAGCATCGGGACTTCGTCTCCCGATGGGAGAATTGCGCCCGTGGTTTACGGTGATAGGGCGGGAGAAGTGGGCCTAGATAGGGTGCTCTTTCAGAGGGTCAGTGCAAACCCAGTAGGTTGAATGGTCTCCTTATGCACTGTAGGGATTCTATGTAGGGCAGCACGGTAGCATTGTGGATAGCACAATTGCTTCACAGCTCCAGGGTCCCAGGTTCGATTCCGGCTTGGGTCACTGTCTGTGCGGAGTCTGCACATCCTCCCCGTGTATGCGTGGGTTTCCTCCGGGTGCTCCGGTTTCCTCCCACAGTCCAAAGATGTGCAGGTTAGGTGGATTGGCCATGATGAATTGCCCTTAGTGTCCAAAATTGCCGTTAGTGTTGGGTGGTGTTGCTGGGTTATGGGGGTAGGGTGGAGGTGTTGACCTTGTGTAGGGTGCTCTTTCCAAGAGCCGGGGCAGACTCGATGGGCCGAATGGCCTCCTTCTGCACTGTGAATTCTATGATAAAATCTATGATATCATTGATGGTGCAATTAGCCCTGAACAAGCATACCTGTGCTACACACAAAATGAACAATTACAGGTTAATCTCTACCTGCTATTTGAGTAGAGCAATTTTTTGGACAAGGTAACTTTCATTTTTACCTTTAAATCAAAAATTAGCAGATATTTGACCAATGACATTTTTCAGAAATAAATTAATAATTTTTGGAGTGGTCAGTGGCACCTCAATACAGGGTAACAAGACCTACACAGGTCGTTCTACTGGAACATTATAGAGGGGAAAGCAGTCTCTAGCCATGGGTAAAGTTATAACAATGTTGAGGAGCACCATGATATCCTTAATATCTTCTGATTTCTGTCTCATTGTGAAGGTGCTTTTTGGGTCTTGCCACCTGCTACTGGCAACAGGGACAGAGTCAAAGCATTCCCATGTTAATTTTGAGTTATGGTCCACCCACAAATCCTTCTCTAAGCCATTCTTGCATTTCTTTTTCACTTCTTGAGTTCTCTACAGGTCCGACCCACAGTGCCTTGAGCTCCACCATGGACAGGGCAAGGAGGCAGGTCCCGAACCCATCCCAGTCAATCTGACCCTCACCAGTCATCCTACCAACTGAGCCAACAAACCCAAGTTGCTGCACTTTAATTTGCATGTCACAGTGTAGTTATGAATAGTGTTGGTAGAGGCTCCAATTTCTTCCCATCACGTGGCTGCCCAGAAACCAGACTGCCACCAATGTAGAATTTACAAATTGGCGTTGAACTCTGTTTGGACACGTTATGAACACATCTGTGGCAATCAAGCCCTGGGGTGGGATTTGAACCTAGCTTCTGGCTAGCCACTGCCCCAAAAGACCTTCACATTCTCACACTATTTATTTTCAAAATTATTTTCTGACCATTTTATTCCCCAGGGACTACTTTCTCTAGATGTGGAGAGCAACAAGTGTTGCCATGGAAACCAATGACAGAATCCATTCGAGCTGTTCCTGCAGGTTAAGAATTTACTGAGCCGATGATATGGAATTCCTGATTGGTCAGTAGTACTGTAAGTGTAACAGAATCGTAAAACATTGCTATTGTAAGTTAAGGACATTAAAGGATGGTCAAAATAAATTCACAGGCAAGGATAGTGAAAAGAGTGCTGAGCCAGTGATTCCTGTATGCGGTTGTGAAAGAGTAAATCTTCCCATTGCATAACCATCAGTGAGGCACGCCTACTTGGGCCTCACCCTGAGGAAAACTATATGTGCATGCCAGGTGCACATTCTGCTCTTTTGCACCAGGACAGAGCAATCGTAATATTCACCCTTCAGTGTGAGGGGATCGAATAAGTCTTCAGGCAACTGCCCTCCCCATCCCCATACTGGCTAAAATAATGCAACAAGGCAATACTGGCAGCAAGTGCTCACTTACCTCTATTGAAAATACAGACTCTTGGAGAAGATTATTTGCGCTGAGCCAGATGTGCAAAAGTGCAACTTTATCCTTAGCTTCACTTGGATACAGCTCACTGTGCCCTTCAAAACTTTACCCCAACATTGGAAGGGAGAGGACAGGGGGAATTAAACAAAAATAATACGGCAATACTTCTGCTTTTGGAAAGTAGACATGCGTGCAGAGGAGATCAAAACCACAATCAAAGGACTTGCCTCAATAAAAAAGGGGAAGCCCAAATCTGAGCTATTTACTCATCTTGCTCAATGGCACTGGTTTTGGAGAAAACATTATTTATAAACCTTCCTATAACAAGTCTCCTGATGAGGTATTCATGCAATGAATCACTTATTTTCTCTCTTTAATCTCCCAGTTTGTATTGAAAACACAGCAACACCCAGTATTATCTTTTGCACCAAATTAAATCCTGTGCCACAAGATGGTGCACTTCAGCTAAATATGCCTAGATGATGAAACACTCAGATAAATTCAGTGATGCTGTAACCCAGGCGCAGAGTCTAACTCATGGGTTACATTTAAGTACTTTATCCTTAATGGTGAATTATGCTGTTTAAAACTCCACAGTTCCAGCATCATTGCAGTTATCACGATGCACAACTAATTTCTAAAATACTGAAGCGCCAAGACCCCCAGATCAGCAGTATCCTGGTAAATTACTAGCAGATAGATAATAAAGGACAGTGCTTTCAGCGGCCTTAACATAGATTCCAGTAAAGCTCACTGATAATGACACACACATCACACAAAGTCAAGACTGCAGGGCATGCAAATCTGCCAACTTTGAGTCGGATATATTTGTTGAGTTCTCTGCTGGGCCACGTCAAGGTGGATACATCTTTAACCGGAGGTGAAAATAAATGAAATAAGTGCCTTCTCACCTGAGGTAATTGCCTTTTGCAAACAGGGCTATAAATGGAAATGAAAGGGGAATCTACACAGAAAATTCCTTCGGGAAAGATTGGTTGTTTTGTTTCCAGAGATATGTCAATTATTTGGGTGTTATTTTGGCTTTTAAAAAGGGTACACCGTGTTCTTTTATAATGATTCGGACAAATATTATGAAAGGTCAATGTACATATCATCCCAAAATCTTAACTCTGCTGCCCTATATAGGCATTGACTAACACAGGGGCACTTGTGCTGGCACCCGTGGTAGTCCAATGACTTTACATGTCTGAGCTTACAAAGTGAGTGTGGTTGGAAGGGCATTCAACTGACAAGAGAACTTTTGGTGTAACAAACCTGAGGAAATAGAGTTCTGACTCCTGCCAGCTACACAGGATTGTTAATATACAGACGGTATATAGCTGCTTTTTAGCAGGATTAGTTGACAGGGATCAGGAGCAGGAACATGGAATGATTTCCCCTTTTCATAACCCAATGCATCAGGGACCAAGAGAAAACTGATTGTCACCTCAACCCACAAGAAAATCGGTCAACGCGAAACAGGAACTGCGTCTGGTATTTCGCCGCAGCATTACCCTCTTTCACAATGGGCAGCATCATCCCCAACTGATTCACTGGGAGCATCTCACTCAAATTGAAATATTTTTGCTTGATACTTAAGTCCCACATGACCATCTAGGACGGGAGCAAAAATGTCCTGGGAACACCAACATCTCCAATTACACACCATCCTGATCCGGACATATGTTGGTGCTCATCATTGCTGGCTCAATATCCTGGAATTTCTTACCATAGTGGGAATCCAATCAGCAGCATGGCAGCAGTGGTTCAAAGGTACCAGCTTTTTCAGGGATGACTAGGGTTAGTCAGCAGGTATAGCCTTACCAATGCCAGTCTTATCCACATCCAGAGTACAAAAATGTAAAAACTTGAACATTTAAAACTCTTCGCGGGATTCTCCGCAATCGGCGCGATGTCCGCCGACCGGCGCCAAAAACGGCGCGAATCAGTCGGGCATTGCGCCACCCCAAAGGTGCGGAATCCTCCGCATCTTGAACGGCCCAGCCCTAACCTTGAGGGGCTAGGCCCTCGCCGGACTGATTTCCGCCCCGCCAGCTGGCGGGGAAAGACCTTTGGTGCTCTGCCAGCTGGCGCAAAACTGACTTTGCCATGCAGCGCATGCGAGGGAGCGTCAGCGGCCGCTCATGGCATCCCCGCGCATGCGCAGTGGAGGGGGTCTCTTCCGCCTCCGCCATAGTGGAGACCATGGCGAAGGCGGAAGGAAAAGAGTGCCCCCATGGCACAGGCCTGCCCGCGGATCGATGGGCCCTGATCGCGGGGGCACCCCCTGGGGCCAGATCGCACCGCGCCCCCCCCCCCCCCAGGACCTCGCAGCCCGCCCGCGCCGCCTTGTCCCGCCGGTAAGAGAGGTGGTTTGATTCTCGCCGGCGGGACAGGTATTCCAGCAGCGGGACTTCGGCCCATCGCGGCCGGAGAATCGCCGGAGGGGGGCCCGCCAACCGGCGCAGCGCGATTCCCACCCCCGCCGAATATCCGGTGCTGGAGAATGCGGCAACCGGCGGGGGCGGGATTCACGCCAGCCCCCGGCGATTCTCCGACCCAGCGGGGGGTCGGAGAAGAACGTTTTGTGGTCATAATTAACTCTGACATCGTAAAGGGACATGTAAGCTGATTTACACATTTTACACCAATCTGGTACGAATTTGTCATCAAGGCAGGGAGCGGGATTCTCCAGTCTCGGACTCCGAAATCGTGTTCGGCAATCGGCCGGAGAATCCACATTGGTGCCAAAATCGGAGCCGGCGCCGCTTTTGCGATGCTCTGCCCCCTCCAAAACGCCGTACTCGCAGAGTATGGCACACGCCGTCGGGACGGCCTCAGGACATTACCTGAGGCCCTCCTCCCCCGTGCTCCATCCCCGGGAACTCGGCATGGCAGCTGCAGATTAAGTCCAGTGCCGCAACAGTGGGGGGGAGAGCCGATCCGCGGGCAGGGGGAACTTTGGCGGGGTCTGGGGGCACTGGTGGGTGTGGTCCGGTGGAGGCAAGCCTGACCAAAGGGGGTCACTATTTGAGAGGCCGGGTCCGCACGCGGCCGGCGCCATGTTGCACGGCACGGCCACTGCAGGCCGTCGCAGTGCGCATGAGCGGCCACGGACCCGGGAATTCTCCAGCCGTATCCGCAGCTAGAGCAGGTGGCTCTATGCTGTATGCCTGTTAGCCCCCCACCAGGCGGAGGATCGGTGGCCGTTTTGTGCCATTTTTTCGGTGGGAAAACACCAGCTTTCCCACGCCGGCGTCAGCACTGACTCTCAAAATCGGAAAATCCAGCCCAGGTTTTTTATATTCAAGATACATTAATCTTATTTCACCTCCTAAAACCATGTTACATTTAAAATCGGGAGCTTAACCATGACTGGCAAGTGACGTTGCCAGGCAAAAGTACTGACAAAATAGGCCAAGTTCCCTAAACCTGGGCTCTTGGCAGGGAATTGGGTTTACTGCAGAATTCTAACAGGACTAGACAGGGTAGATGCAGGGAAGATGTTAACAATGGTGGGTGTGTCCAGAACCAGGGGTCACAGTCTGAGGATTCAGGGTAAACCATTTTGGACAGAGATAAGGAGACACTTCTTCACTCAAAGAGTGGTGAGCTTGTGGAATTCATTACCACAGGAAGTAGTTGATGCTAAATCATTGACTATATTCAAGAGGCGACTGGATATGGCACTGGGGAGAATGGGATCAAAGGCTATGGGGAGAAAGCAGGATTAGGCTATTGAGTTGGATGATCAGCCATGATCGTGATGAATGGCGGAGCAGGCTCGAAGGGCCAAAAGGCCTCCTCCTGCTCCTATCTTCTATGTATGTAACTCCCAACTGGAAAATCAGGAATATGGTGGCGCGACTCTATTTAAAGCCCACACTTCCTGGAATTATCTCACGCATTCCTAGTCCGCTCCTTATTTTAACTAAATTAATACCTCCACTAAAGTAGCTGATAGGTGAATATTAAAAGGAAAATTTGCATTTCTAAAGCACCTTTCACAACTTCAGAATATCCAAAAGCACTCTGCAGCCAATGAAGTAGTTTTTTGGAGTTTAGTCACTGCTATAATGCAGGGAATATCACATGCAAATCAAGCTCCCAATCAGCTATATGTTAATCTGTTTCAGTCATGTCATGTTGGTTGAGGGGTAAATATTGACCAGGACATCCAGAGAACTTCATGGCCCTTCAGTGTCATGGGGATCTTTGATATCCACATGAGAGGATAGATGCAGCCTCAGTCTAACGTCTCTTCTGAAAGCCAGCACCTCCGGCAGTGCTGGACTCCCTCAGTACTGCAGTAGAGTGTCCGACTGGATTCAGTGCGCAAGTCTCTCAAATGAAACTTTGTGTGAATGGATTGAGTATTTATCAGTTAATATCACCAACGATAACTTCAAGGCTACAACCAATACGCCATGAATCAAATATATTTTTAAAAATGTATTCTTTCATGGGATGCGGGCCGCTGGCAATGTCATCATTTGTTGCCCGTTCCTAATTGCCCTTTTGTTGGCAGTTTATAGTCAACCACATTGCTGTGGGTCTAGAGTCACAGGTAGGGCAGCTCAGTAGGTATGGCATATTTTGCATATTTCCTTCCCTTAAATAACATGAGTGAACCAGATGGGTTTTTAACAACATTCATGTTTCCACAGTCACTCTTAATAAGAATGATTTTCATGGAAAAAAATTTCGATAATTGATTGAATTTTAAATCCTAGTGGGATTTGAACCCCTGTCCCCAGAGGCTTGGGCCTCTGGATTACTAGTCCAGTGACTACACCACTGAATCTGAAATTAAATCACTGATGAGGAGCTACAGTCCATTTCTTTGACCTACGTTCCTCTAAACTGTAAGTACTGCAGATAAATTGCATAATGTGTGATCAAGAAACATTAATGAACAACTGAAAGAGTATGTTCTGAATCTTTGTGAATCAAATATGTATTTACAAAATAAAAGTATCTATATCACTCCTCACAGTTATGCCTGGGTGAAGTGTCACATTGAGTCCCAGCATGTTAATGCAATCTAAATCTGAAAAATTCCCTTTCCTAAAATGGAGAGTCTGAGCAAGAGGAAGGAATTCTACATTCTGAATCCACAACTTCCCTCAGGTAAAACTTGTACATGTATGGAAGGAAATCTCTGGAGACCAGTCTGAAACAGCAACAGGCTTCTAAATCCCAGTTGGAAAATATGGGGCGAAATTCTCCTACCCGCCCCGCCACATTTCTGCTCCGACCGGCTGGCGGGAGTCTCCGTAACACCGGCCGGTCAATGGGGTTTCCCATTGTGGGGCAGCCCCACGCCGTCGGGAAACCCCCGGGCGCCGGCAAAACGGAGACTCCCGCCGGCGGAGAATGACGCCCATGAGCTTCGTGTTGGGAGAATAAGCAGCAGTGATGGAATCTCGCACCAAATGAATCCACAATGTTTCCCCTTACAAAGCAAAGCAAGGCGGGACATAACTGCGCAGTGAGGATGTTACTGTACCTGGACTGTGCACTCCCTTCATGCTCAGTGAGAACAATGCTGCAGAGTCTACAAATAGTAATGGCGAGGCCACAATGTTAACAATTCAGATTGGTGAGCGTTATGGTTTGACTGCCCCTTGACACCTTACTAAACTAATTTTCTTCCAATCCATTTCATTGTCATGTCACCATGGTATCCGACCCACTGAATTATCAAACCATTCATTTTACCAAAGGCAGCATAGCTAAGATCCTACCAGAGGAAGATAGGTCCAGATAGAGAAGGTAGGTAGGTGGAGGGGATTGAGGCTATCAGCGAATTTGTTTGCTCACCGTTGGGAGTCTTCCCTGTTAACCAAGTTTTTTAAAAAATGTTATTCATTCTTGGGATTAAGCATTGCTGGCCAGACCAGCAGTTATTTCCCATTCCTAATTTCCATTGAGAATGTGGTGGTGAGCTGCCTTCTTGAACCACTGCAGTCCATGTGGTTTTAGATACACCCGCAGTGCTGTCAGGGCAAAGATAAGGCACAAGTCAGGAGTGTGGTGGGATACTGTTCATTTGCCTGGATGAGTATAGCTACTTGATGCAGTTTTGAGTAAAAGATGCTCCAGACTTTGAAGTGAGTTCAATGTGTTTTATTGAACTATTAGCACAGTTCTCAATGAGTTCGACTGTCTGCTAATCTAAATGCAGTAACTCAGTCTAACTGAACCAGCCTTGCTCTGAGCCACGTGCTGGGTGTGATGCTGAGGATACACCCTGTCTCACTCTGTAGATGTTGGTCTGTGGAAAGAGGCGGGGTGTGAGTGCCTCATCCCTTTTATAGTGAGATACCACCGCTGAGTGTCCTGACTGCTCATTGGTCGTGTCCTATTCTATGTGTTCATTAGCTACATGTTTGCATATCATGACATCGCCCCTTTTTTTTATGTTTAGTTGGCATATGTGAATGTATTTACATGTGAACGTGACTGCCGGAGGACAGAACAGAACAGAGCAAACAAAACAAATGTTCACAAGTCCAGTCTCTGAGGCTTGCGTCTGATCCTGGTCGACCGCCGGAGAGGTGGCGGAGGGAACGATGGTGCCTTGAAGGCGGGATGGAAGCCTGACTGGTGACCTCGTGGTGTGAGGTATCAGGAGGTGGCAATTGAACGTATAGAAATGGTGGAGAAAGTGTTGCGGGCAGGCAACTTTGCGCAGTGCCCGTCGATTCCTTCGCAAGATGAAGCCATCAGCCATACGTACAACATAAGAGTGGGGCGCGGCCTGTCGAACAACGACAGCCGGGGCAGACCACCCTCCATCCGGTATCTGGATCCTGACAGTGTCTGCCGGGGATAGCACGGCCAGATTGGTGGCATGGGCATCATAGCCCTGCTTTTGATGGTCTCTGAGCTGCTGCATCTTCTGCAGCACCGGGAGGTGATCCAGGTTGGGCAGGTGTATGACTGGAAGCGTCGTCCGCAGGTCCCTTTCATCAGGAGTTGAGCCGGCAACATACCAGTAGACAATGGAGTCGCCCTGCACGCGAGCAGTGCAAGGTGTATGTCGGAAGCAGAGTCCGCGGCCTTGCAGATGAGCTGTTTAACAATGTGCACCTCTTTCTCAACTTTTCCATTGGACTGCGGATAGTGCGGACTGGAGGTGACATGCTGGAAATTGTCATGGACCGTTCTCGACTGTTAAAGCACGGGCCATTGTCATTCATGACGGTGATTAGGATGCCATGCCTTGAGAACTTCTCCTTACAGGCTTTGATGACGGTCCGAGAGGTGAGGTCCGGGAGCTTCAGCACCTCAGCGTAATTCGAGAAATAGTCGATGATCAATACGTAGTCGCGACCATTCGCATTAAAGAGGTCGATGCCAACCTTGGACCATGGAGAAGTCACTATGTCATGCTGTTGGAGCGTCTCCTTGCTCTGCGCTGGCTGGAACCGCTGACAGGTAGCACAGTTCAGGACCATTTTCGTGATGTCCTGGCTGATGCCGGGCCAGTAGACAGCTTGCCGGGCTCTGCGTCTGCACTTCTCAACACCCAGGTGTCCCTCATGAATCTGGCGCAGCACCAAGCTCTGGAGACTGAACGGAATGACAATCCTGTCCAGCTTGAGGAGGATACCATCAATCACCGTCAGGTCATCCTTCACATTGTAAAATTGTGGGCACTGCCCATTCTGCCAGCCATTGGGAGGTTGTGGATGACGCACTGCAAGAGGGGGCCTTGGCTGTCTCATCACGGATGAGAACTACCTTCTCATCTGTTGCCGGGAGAGTGCTAGCACACAGCTGCACCTGCGATTCGATGTGCTGGATGATCTCCAGCGGCTCACTGGGCGAGGTGACGGAGCGGGACAACGCATCAGCGATGATGACCTCCTTGCCAGGTGTGTACACCAAGTTGAAGTCATACCTCCTAAGTTTAAGCAGGATTCTCTGCAACCAAGGCGTCAGAGATTGAGTTTTGGAGCCATGAGGCCATGTTGCAGCTGTACAAAACTCTGGTGCGGCCGCATTTGGAGTATTGCATGCAATTCTGGTCGCCGCATTATAGGAAGGATGTGGAAACATTGGAAAGGGTTCAGAGGAGATTTACCAGAATGTTGCCTGGTATGGAGGGAAGATCTTATGAGGAAAGGCTGAGGGACTTGAGGCTGTTTTCGTTAGAGAGAAGAAGGTTAAGAGGTGACTTAATTGAGGCATACAAGATGATCAGAGGATTAGATAGAGTGGACAGTGAGAGCCTTTTTCCTCGGATGGTCATGTCTAGCACGAGGGGACATAGCTTTAAATTGAGGGGAGATGGATATAGGACAGATGTCAGAGGTAGGTTCTTTACTCAGAGAGTAGTAAGGGTGTGGAATGCCCTGCCTGCAACAGTAGTGGACTCGCCAACATTAAGGGCATTCAAATGGTCATTGGATAGACATATGGACGATAAGGGAATAGTGTAGATGGGCCTTAGAGTGGTTTCACAGGTCGGCGCAACATCGAGGGCCGAAGGGCCTGTACTGTGCTGTAATGTTCTTTGTTCTATGTCGTTCAGGTGCTTGTGGATGGTGTGGACCAGAGGCCTATGATCCGACTCGACAGTGAATGTCGGCAGGCCGTAGACATAATCATGAAAATTGAGGATGCCGGTGAGAAGACCCAAGCACTCCTTCTCAATCTGTGCATATCTGGCTTCAGTGGGCGTCATCGCCCTTGATGCGTAGGCTACTGGTGCCCAGGATTATGTGTCATCTCATTGAAACAACACCGCACCAATGCCATCCTGACTCGCATCTGTGGATATCTTTGTCTCCCGGTCCGGGTCGAAGAATGCCAGGACTGGTGCAGTAGTGAGCTTCGCTTTCAGCTCCAGCTACTCTGTCTGGTTTGCCGCCTTCCACTCAAAGGCAGTTGACCTTTTCACCAGGTTGCGTAGGGCCGTGGTGTGTGTGGCCATGTCTGGAATGAACTTGCCCAGAAAATTGACCATACCCAAGAAGCGCAGCACCGCCTTTTTGTCCTCAGGGACCTTAATCGCCTCGATGGCCTTGATTTTGTCTGTGTCCAGGCACACACCATGCTGGGAGATCTGGTCGCCTAGGAGCTTGAGCGTCGATGTGCCAAAACAACATTTGGACCTGTTTAACTTTAGGCCGTTGGCATGTACATGGCGGAATACCTTCTGGAGACGGGACACATGTTCTTCAGGTGTCGTGGACCATATGATGATGTCGTCCACATACACACATTCCCCTTCAATGCCTTCCATCATCTGCTCCATGATGCGATGGAATTTCTCTGATGCCGAGATGATGCCAAATGGTATGCAATTGTAGCAGAATCTGCCAAAAGGTGTGTTGCAGGTGCAGAGCCTTCTGCTGGATTCTTCCAGCTGGATTTGCCAAAATCCCTGTGATGCATCCAATTTGGTGAAGAAGTGCGCGTGTGCCATCTCACTGGTGAGTTCCTCCCGCTTCGGGATGGGGTAGTGTTCCCGCATGATGTTCTTATTGAGATCCTTGGGATCAATGCTTCTTTACGCACACCTTCGAACTGACCTTGGATATGATGCCTTTTTGCTGAAGATCATTGAGCTGTGCCTTCAGCCGCTCTCTCAGTGGAGCAGGGACTCGTCGTGGTGTGTGGACCACTGGCTTGGCATCAGGCCGTAGCAGAATCTTTTATTAATACGGCAGCGTGCCAATACCGTCGAACACATCTGGATACTGGGTGAGGATGTTGTCGGTGCCGGCCTGAAGATCCACATGGGAGGATGTCATGGTGTAAATCCTTTGAATGAGGTTCAGCTGCTTGCAGGAGTGCGCACCTAGTAGGGATGCCCTGTCCGGCTTCACAATTTCAAAGCGTAACCGTGCTTGTGTGTGTCGGTTGGATACTTTCAGATGGCAGGATCCCAGTGCCGTGATGGCATTCCCGTTGTAATCCAGGAGCTTGCAGGCAGCTGGAAGGACCGTGGGGGGCTTCTTGCTTCTTTTAAAGTCCGCCTGTGAGAGGAGGTTGGCAGAGGCACCTGTGTCCAGCTTTAACTGGATGGGGCAGTGGTTGACCTTCATCACTGCTCACCATTCGTCCTCGGAATCGACAGCTAGGATGGATTGGACTTGTGATGTGTCTGGTGTGGCATATTCACACTTTGTAATAATGCCCACAAGGTAGGCGTTGTCCAGGCATTCAGCATCTGAATCCGTTGCACTGCCGGGATCAGAATCCTGTAGGCGCCGTTGCACACTCCGGATGCGCCGTCGTCGGAATTTGGAGCGCTGGCTCCTGACTGGTGGTGCAGATTTGCACAGGGCTGCATAGTGGTCTGGCTTCCCACAGTTTAAACAGTGCCTGCCTCTTGCAGGGCAGTGTTTCTTTAAATGGGCGGTGCCACAGATCGAACACGTCCTGACACTCCGTGTGTCGTTGCACTTGCGCAGTGCGGTTCTCAGATGTCTGCACCTGCGCAGTGCGGGTTTCGGCAGCTTCGTTATCCCGTTCGCATCGCGCATGCGTCGGGCCCCGGGAAGAGCACGCGAAATGGCCGCTTTCGTCAACATTGAGGCGCTGCATCCGGGAGATGGCCTGCACACTCTCTGCCTCGTGGGAGGCTAGTCTATCATTTTCTGCCGTTTTGTACTGGGAATAGCGATTTTTAGCGTGCTCATGCACTGTGCATGTTTCAATCGCGACTGGCAGGGTCATATGCTTGATCTTCAGTAACTGCTCTCTCAGAGGATCAGAGTGAACTCCAAAAACAATTTGGTCTCTGATCATGTAGTCAGTGATATCACCGAAGTTCGAGCGCTACATATTCAAGCAGCGATTGCAAGGTAAAGACAAATCCTTCACCTCATATTTAACTAATTGGCTGGGAAACACTGTGGACCATCCTGAAGTTATGAAAGGCATTATACACACTGCATGATCTCGTGGTTTAAATAGTAATTGTTGAGCCACGAATGAAGAAGGCAAAGAGCCACAGACACTGACAGTTCTACTGGGCCCAATGAAAATGCTACACCAGGGATAATAAGAAGACTTGCTACTTTGATGTGGGCTGTACATGTTTATCCGATGGGAGGAAGGAACAACCAGAAAGAAGTGACAGACTAAAGGCTGGTATTTTTAGCCTAATCATGAGGTAGAGCTTGCATTCTGTGCCCCAGACACAGGCTATGTTATTGGTAAGTTTGCTGTGTGTTCAATGTACTTCCTCTGGGAGTTGAGCAGGGAGGGGTCACTGCTGGCACTCGGCCCATTTTCCACCAATTAAACGTCAGCTCTTTTTTCATGTCCTCATGTTAGCTCACAGATGAGACATAAAGAAAATAAAGTCCTGCTAATAATAAGATAGTTAGGGCTATAAATTCACAATGGAAACCATTCACTCATACCCAGTGTTTATGGTCTCAACTCGTCATGTAGAATTATGAATTCAGAGCATTCAGCAAAAATAAAATGCCTTGCAGGGAAATTAGACTGTGCCGAATTCACACATCCTTTAAAGGGAAACTGTTGCGATGAATATTTTTCTGGCGAACCATTTTTTGAGAAGTTAAAAAACTGGACAGGGAAGAACTGTGGGTCACTCTCATTAGAATACTGCTGTACCCAAGTGCTGAACTTCAACACAGTACGCATTGCTGCTTTAAACCTTTGTGGACTCAAAACAATTTCTGCCTAATCCTTTAAATAATTAACAAGAGAACTTCTAATTTGTAGCTCCAGTCTTCTGTTTCCTGTCAAACACACAATGTGATGTTCTGTAGCATTTTTAGTCATCCATGATTTCAATACAAATCATGACGGCCCTTTAAGGGCTTACTCGCAGTACAACTCAGTCTTTATTGTGCAGAACTGCCCATTTGTGATTCCTGTTTATTCAACAAGGTGGGGGAAGATTGAGCACCGCAAACTCGGAGCCCAGAACTGCAATAAGATTGTGTGGGAGCCAGGCAAGAGGACAGGTGAAATTGGGCGGATTGCTGTGAGTCATACACAGTCTATTTTTAGAACTTCCTGAAGCCTGGGTCTCTGGTTCTGATTAGACTTCACTGGGTTTCCTGTCGGCTGGAACTGTTAATAACCATGAGAATATTTTTGTCTTTTCATGCAGTGCGTTGAAAGGACTGAAAGCTGAGAATGCATTCAGCTCCCAATGTTTGTAAATAGCTGTTTCCCAGCTTGTTTTGGATGTTCTTCCTCATTTGCTGCAGTTTTCTTTGATTTCAGTTGTGGCATCATGCTAGTTAAACAAATTAAATTTCCTCACCCCTTGTACTGGGCACCAAAGAAAATCTCCTCCAGAGTTTTATCAGTGTCAGTCTGGGTGTGACCAGTGGGAGATACATCAGCATCATATTGAATGGCTTTGCAGCACCAATTGCCCTGCCCCCACCCTGCCTTTCTGGAGATACGTGGTGTTGAATAGCCAGGCTGAGATCAGGAGAGAGCCGCGTGATGACGCTTTTGCAAAATTTGGAAGAGTTTCTGACTCATTTTCAGACTGATCTGAAACCCAAGTCATTCCAGGTTCTGTCCCTGTGACTGAAACATGTCCTTGACACAAAACTGCGACCAATTCAAAGCTCCCTCTCCAGCATGTGGCACTGTCCACATGTTAGATGACAATGTAATCAGTTCAGGAAACTTTTGAGACATATGTTAGAATAAACATCTTAATCTAAATCAGTGTTTCCATACTTTGGATTGCATTACGGTGTGTTCCAGACTTACTGAGCTGGATTATTGATCGGGGGGTCGAGGCCCCGGTGTTGGGCCCAGTTCTGGGTCCCGACCCCAAAGGGTCAGAGCATGAGGCCGGAATGCAATTTTTGAACTTCTGGCCAATAAACAGTCAGGATGCATACTCATCGTATAATTGGATGATATGGGGGGGGAGAACCCGAGGCTAGAGGGTCCTCCAGCCCTCAGAGACCAGCAGCCACAGCATCAGAGGGGAGGTGCCAAAGTAGGAACATAGGAATTAGGAGCAGAAGTAGGCAATTCAGCCCTTCGTGTCCGCTCCACCATTCAATCAGATCATGGCTGATCTCTTCCTGGTCTCAAATCAACTGCCCCACCTTTACCCATATCCCTTGAATCCGTTTTAAAATCAGAAATATATCTATCTCCTTCTTGAAACCATTTACTGACTCAGACTCCACTGCACTTTGGGGCAGCGAGTTCCACAAATTCACCACCTAAAATAACTTCCTAAAATAAGGGGTGCAATTCAGCAGCCTCATCGCGCCCAACCTGGTGTCTGGATGGGGCCATTGAATCTGGCGAGAAGCCTCCATTAGGAATTGCGATGCTCGAAACGTCTTGCGAGATTTAATGGAATCTTGCAGCGTGTCATGATCAGGGTCTCACTCTCGCTGAGCAAGATCCAGGTGTGCATATTTTAAAATATCTGCCCGCCCAATTCACCCAGGGCCCAGGATTCACTAGCATCCCCAGCGAGGCCTCAACCAAGCACCGTTTGCTACTGGTTCACAAAGTTGTGAACCAGTCATGGTGGCACCTCAGGGCATCTCCCTGGGGAATTGAGTTCCTCGTGTGGTCGGGGAGTGGGCAGGATGGTACTCTGCCACTCCCCGGCACCTGGACACCTCGACACTGCCGGCCTGGCACCATGGCATGGGCAGAGTGGCACTGCCAGAGTTCCATTCTCCATTTCACTTCCCTCCAGAGGAGTGAGGCCTTGAAGACGGTGAAGCCCTAGTGGGAGGTAGCTCATTGGGGAAGGAGCAGGAGAATGCAGGAGAGGAGGAGGAATGGGAAGTAGGGGGAGATGACATTCAATAGAGAAGTGCCCCTGCTACATGCATGGTGGCCTCCTCCTGCCTCTCACGTCTTGCTCATGGTCTCCAATATAAGATGCAGGTCGGCATCAATAGAGTGAGGGGTTTCCCTGCCATGTATTCCAGGTCGCCAGCTCACCTGTAACATCTCACTTTCCTCTAGTTTTGGCACAATCAGCAGATTTCTCCCTAAGGACAACCAGCAGCATCGGTGATGTTGCTGCAATGGGGTGTCTAAATCAGTCCCACCCTCCATTTGACCCACTTCTGATCCCACCTCCGCATGCTCCAAATGGACAGGAAGCCTGGCTGCCTCTGTAACAATTTAAAGGTTTACCCACATGAAAATATGAACTTCAAATCAGTTTCCCACAGGTTTCTGACCCTCCAAATAAATCTGTTTCTCACATCTGTGGCGAAAATTCAACCATTTGCACCAGAGTTTACAAGTGAGAGTGGAAGTGAGAATGCAAGTGGACGCGAGGAGGATTAGAAACAATTGTGAGTGAAAGAGTAGTGGAATTGTTTCTGAAACAATTTGCCCAGCTTAAACTGGCTACGTCTGTGGGCATTGACGTTTCTGTTAAAGGAAGTCAGAGATGAGGTAACAGAGGCTGTGGCCACAATTTTCCAATCACTATTTGAAAGTTGTACAAGGGACTGGCAGAATATCTCTGTTCAGGAAGGTAGTAAAGGACAATTAGGGTAGACCAGTTAGTGTAACTCCAGTTGTGAGAAAACTATTTAAAATCAACTAAGTAGACTTTCAGTACAGGGAAAATCAGCATGGATTTGTAAAAGGTAAATTCCACTGAACAATGCCAAGAAGAGATTTTTCTTTGGAAGAAGTGAGCCAGTTGGATGGCAAAGGGCAAACAGAGGAAAAGTTGGTAGTGAACTAGCCAGGGATCAATACTGATATAGGAATTGAATATATTTCATGATTTCGACTTGATCATAGGGCAGCACGGTGGCACAGTGGTTAGCACTGCTACCTCACAGCGCCAGGATCCAGCTTAGATTCTGACCTTGGGTGACTGAGGAGTTTGCACATTCTTACCGTTCCTCCGGGTGCTCCGGTTTCTTCCCACACTCCAAAGATGTGCAGATTAGGTGGATTGGCCATGCTAAATTGCCCCTTTGGGTGGGGTTGCAGGAATGGTGCAGGGGATTGGGCCTAGGTGGGGTGCTCTTTCGAAGGGTCGGTGCAGACTCGTTGGGCTGAATGGTCTCCTTCTACACTGTAGGAATTCTATGATGATAGGAAGTGGGATATTGAAATTTCTTGATGATAACAAAAACAACAACTTTTATTTATATGACGCCTTCATGTAATAAAATGTACAAGGGTGCTTCACAAGAAAAATGGTATTTCCCAACAATGCGGAAAATTGCCCAGGTACAACCTCAGTCAGACAAATCCAATCTAGCCAATTACTGCCCTATCAGTCTACCCCTGACCAGAAAAGATGGAGGATATAAACAGTGCTATTAAACGGCACAGGCTTGGCAATAACCTGCTCGCTGACGCTCAGTTTCAGTTCCGACAGGGTCACTCAGCTCCTGACCTCATTACAGCCTTAGTCCAAACATGGACAAAAGAACTGAATGCCAGAGGTGAGGTGAGAGTGACTGCCCTTAACACCAATACAGTATTTGATTGAGTATGGCATCAAGGACCTCCAGAACTGGAGTCAATGGAAATCAGGGAGAAAACCATCCACTGATTAGAGTCATAGCTGGCACAAAGGAAGGTGACTGTGGTGATTGGAGGTAAATCATCTCAGTTATAGGACATCACTGCAGGAGTTCCTCAGGGTAGTGTCCGAGGCTCCACCATCTTCTGCTGTTTTATCAATGACCTTTCTTCCATCATAAGTGGGGATGTTCACTGATGATTGCACAGTGTTCAGTGCCACGTGTGACTCCTCTGATGCTGAAGCAGTTCATGCAACGAGACCTGGAGAATATTCAGACTGGGCTATTTACGTGGCAGGTAACATTCATGTCACACATGTTAGGGAATGACCACCTGCAACAGGAGAGGATCTATCCATCGCCCCTTGACATTCAATGATATTGCTATCACTGAAATCCCCCACTATCAACATCCTGGGGGTTACCATTGACCAGAAACTGAACTGGACTGGCCACATAAATACAGTGCCTATAAATGCAATCCAGAGGCTGGAAATTCTATGATGCCTAACTCACTCCTGACTCCCCAAAGCCTGTCCACCATCCAGAAGGCACAAATCAGGAGTGTGATGGAATACTCTCCACTTGCCTGGATGAGTGCAGTTCCAAAAACACTCAAGAGGTTCGACACCATCCAGGACAAAGCAGCCCACGTGATCAGCACACACTCCACCACCTCCAACATTCACTCCCTCCACCACCAACGCACAGTGACAGCCATGTGTACCACATATAAGATGCACTGCAGCAACTCACCAATGCTCCTTCAACAGCACCTTCCAAATTCGTGACCACACCATCTAGAAGGACAAGAGCAACAGAAGCATGAGAACACCACCACCTGGAAGTTCCCCTCTCATCTACACACCATCCTGACTCGGGAATATATCGCATCTTTCACTGGCGCTGGGTCAAAATTCTGGAACTCCCTCTCTAACAGCGCAGTCAGTGAACCTAAACTACATGGACAGCAGGGGTTCAAGAAGGCAGCTCACCATCATATACTCAAGGGCAGTTAGGGATGGGAAACAAATGTTGGCCGAGCCAGTGACACCTACATCCCAGGAAGGGATAAAAAGAACTCAAGGAAACAAGAACATTATCAAATAAAATTTAAACTAAGCCAAATAAGGAAATATTCGGACAAATTACCAAAAGCTTGGTCAAAGAGATAGGTTTTAAGGAATGTTTCAAGGGAAGAGAGAGAGGTAATGATGGAAAGATTTAGAGTGGGAATTCCAGAGCTTAGGGTCTTGGCACCAAAAGATATGGCCCCCACTGATGGAGAGACTAAAATCAGGAATACTCATGAGACCAGAATTAGATGAGCATTGGTACAAGGATGTTTTTTTTTAAAGGTACGGGGCGTGGTTAAACGCACAAAAGACAGAGTCCCGTTTTGGGCGTGTATAGCGGGGTCTTTCTCTGCGCCTGCAGAGCCGAAAACGACCTCGCTATCAAATGTGACTCTTGTTTTTATTGGCCTGAGCAAGAAAGGTCCCTCTCCCTCGGTAGAACCAGGGAACCTCCCCTGAACCACTGGTTCGGACCAGGATTAGTAACAGTACCCTGCTCACCCGGATGAAGAAAGGAAGAAGAAGAAAAAAGGAGAAAAAAAAACCCGAAGGGAAGAACGCACTGGACTGATCTAAAAATATCACCCAGCACTGTCCATTATCACAGGAAGGATACTAAGAACAATCTCTCTGTTCAACAGACCAGCCAAAGATTAACCAGCCCCACCTCAGTGTGCGCCACCACTCATATCCTCCTATTCTAATATCTCCAAAAAAACGATCCCCAAAAAACTCCAATCTCAAGGAAGAGTCAGAAGGAACCCAGTTCTCCCAGGATACATTATCTGCATCGGCATGGATAGGCATGGATTCTTAATTTCAAAATAACAAAACAAAATGATAAAATACAATACGGTTAGCTCTAACTGGGAGGGGCTATCCTCAATCTCAATGAGGACTTAACTAACCCCATCATCCAACTCCAGCACCACCATCCACCCATCACCCTGCCCTAGCTCCACTCACCTTCTGTTATGTATCAGAGAATACATCCCTGCTGGTGAAGCATCACGCGATCTGTAGTGACGTCAGCAGAGAGTGTTTGCATGGCCTTCAGTTCTCCATCTTAGATTGTATGAGTAACATTCTAAATAAATCCTCTCATTGTGTTTGTAAGAATCCAGAGCGCGGGTACGTTTTCTCTTTGCAGCAAACTCAGGGACAAAAGAGAAAATAAAATTGTCGACTACATCGGTGAAGACAACTTTGAGAGCGAAGAAAGATTCTCGGGACTGGACTCACATACACACGTCGGGCAAGGCCAACCGCCAATGCTGAAGGTTTTAAAAAACACATTGACTACAATCGTGAGCAAAGAAGAATGACAGTTCGAAAAGTTGCTTGCCATTGAAGGGGTAGAATCTGGATTGCAGGAGTCGCGCATGTGGCAAAACTAAACAGGCTGTGGGAATGGGGATCGAGAAGTCTTCCAATTCTGTACATGCCAATATTCGGGTGGGGGAGGGGAGGTCAATCTACAGGCATCAAGGTCCCAAAAGACGTGCTGTTAGGTAATTTGGACATTCTGAATTCTCTCTCTGTACCCGAACAGGCGCCGGAATGTGGTGACTAGGGAATTTTCACAATAACTTTATTGCAGTGGTAATGTAGCCTACTTGTGACAATAAAGATTATTATTATTTCTACGGCTTTCTGACACTGCACTTGAGGCCTGGATGACGATGATGGAAAGGAGAGAGCTGTCCTGTGCCGACAAAGGTTCTTCAGGCCCATGGTCAAAAGGGAAAAGGACAAGTTAGCAATGGAGGTCAATGCCGGTGGTTCCTAGACCTAGTTTAATGATGTTGCAATGTTGTCAAGGTCAGTGAATATATCTTATAATAATCTTAATTGTCACAAGTAAGCTTACATTAACACTGCAATGACATTGCTGTGAAAAGTCCCAAGTCGCCCAATTCCACCCCCTGTTTGGGTACACGGAGGGAGAATTCAGAATGTCCAAATTACCTAACAGCACTTCTTTTGGGACTTGTGAGAGGAAACCGGAGCACCCTGAGGAAACCCACGCAGACACGGGGATAATGTGCAGACTCCGCACAGTGACCCAAGCTGGGAATCGAACCTGAGACCCTGGAGCTGTGAAGCAACAGTGCTAACCACTGTGCTACCGTGTAGTAGGATATATCGGATGAATATGTGGCTGAAGAGATGGTGCAAGGGGAAGGGATTCTGAATCCATGGACATTTTCTATTCATTAATGGGATGTGGGCGTCGCTGGCTGTGCCAGCATTTATTACCTAATTGCCCTTGAGGGGGCAGTTAAGAGTCAATCACATTGCTGTGTGTCTGGAGTCACATGTAGGCCAGACCAGGTAAGGACGTTAGAACCAGATGGGTTTTTACAACAGTCGAAAATTGTGTCATGGTCATCATTAGACTTTAATTCCAGGGGCAAAATTCTCCGGTATCGGGGCGATGTCCGCCGACGGGCGCCAAAAACGGTGCAAATCAGTCGGGCATCGCGCCACCCCAAAGGTGCGGAATCCTCCGCATCTTGGGGGGCCGAGCCCTAACGTTGAGGGGCTAGGCCCACGGCCGACAGATTTCCGCCCCGCCAGCTGGCGGAAGTGCCCCGCCAGCTGGCGCGGAAATGACATTGCCAGGCGGCGCATGCGCGGGAGCGTTAGCGGCCGCTCACGGCACCCCGCGCATGCGCAGTGGATGGAGTCTCTTCCGCCTCCACCATGGTGGAGACCGTGGCGAAGGCGGAAGGAAAAGAGTGCCCCCACGGCACAGGCCCGCCCGCGGATCGGTGGGCCCCGATCGCGGGCCAGATCGCCCCGCGCACCCCCAGGACCCCGGAGCCCGCCCGCGCCGCCTTGTCCCGCCGGTAAGAGAGGTGGTTTAATCCACGCCGGCAGGACAGGCATCCTAGCAGCGGGACATCGGCCAATCCGGGCCGGAGAATCGCGGGGGGGGGTGGGGCCCGCCAACCGGCGTGGCGCGATTCCTGCCCCCGCCGAATATCCGGTACCGGAGAATTCGGCAACCGGCGGGGGCGGAATTCGCACCAGCCCCCGGTGATTCTCCTACCCAGTGGGGGGAGGGCGGGGGGGGTTGGAGAATCTCGCCCCAGATTTTTATTGAATTCAAATTCCATCATCTGTCCTGGCAAGATTTGAACCTGGGTCTCCAGAGCATTGCTCTGGATCTCTGGTTTACTAGTCCAGTGACAATACCACTACGCCACCGTCTTCCCACCCGTTGGGACTGGTTTCTGGGGGAAGTGAGACCAGTACAAACTGGACGGATTACATCTGGGCAACACTGGGACTGATGTCCTAGGGGGAGTATTTGCTAGAGTGGTAGGCAAGAGTTTAAACTAAAATGGCAGGGGGATGGGAATCTATGCAAGGAGTCAAACGTGGGGGAATCAAATACAAAAAATAAAGACAGAAAAGGGAATCAGGGACAGATGGATAAATCAAGGGCTGGAATCAAACAGTGAAAAATAATGGGAATGGGACAAGAAATGCTAAAATGACCAGGGGCGAAATTCTCCCCCAACGGCGCGATGTCCGCCGACTGGCGCCAAACACGGCGCCAATCAGACGGGCATCGCGCCGGCCCAAAGGTGCGGAATGCTCCACATCTTAGGCGGTCTAGCCCCAACATTGAGGGGCTAGGCCGACGCCGGAGGGATTTCCGCCCCGCCAGCTGGCGGAAATGGCGCTTGTTGCCCCGCCAGCTGGCGCGGAAATGCGGCACATGCGCGGGAGCGTCAGCGGCCGCTGTCAGTTTCCCGGCGCATGCGTAGTGGGGAGAGTCACTTCCGCCTCCGCCATGGTGCAGGCCGTAGCGGAGGCGGAAGGGAAAGAGTGCCCCCACGGCACAGGCCCGCCCGCGGATCGGTGGGCCCCGATCGCGGGCCAGGCCACCGTGGGGGTACCCCCCGGGGTCAGATCGCCCCGCGCTCCCCCCAGGACCCCGGAGCCCGCCCACGCCGCCTGGTCCCGCCGGTAAATACCAGGTTTGATTTACGCCGGCGGGACAGGCAATTTCTGGGCGGGACTTCGGCCCATCCAGGCCGGAGAATCCAGCGGGGGGTCCCGCCAACTGGCGCGGCCCGATTCCCGCCCCTGCCCAATCTCCGGTACCGGAGACTTTGGCGGGGGCGGGGGCGGGATTCACGGCGGCCTACGGCCATTCTCCGACCCGGCGGGGGGTCGGAGAATGACGCCCAAGCTTTGTGCCTTAATGTATGAAGCATTCACAATAAAGTGGATGAATTAAGTGTGAAAATAGATGTAAACGGATATGATATCGGTGGCATTATGGAGACATGGCTGCAGGGTGAACAGGAATGGGAACAACATTCAGGGGCATTCAGTATTTAGGAGGGTCAGTCAAAAAGGAGTTGCATTGCTGGTTAAAGAGGATGTTAACACAGAAGTGAGGAAGGATATTAGCTTTGAAAATATGGAATGTGTAAGGGTATAGCTGAAAAACACTAAGTGACAAAAATTGTTAGTGGGGTTGTATATTGACCCCCAAACTGTAATGTTGATGTTGGGAATGGCATTAAACAGGAAATTAGAGACACATGTGTAATTATGGGCGAATTTAATCTGTATATAGATTGAGCAAATCAAATTGGTAACAATATTGTAGAGAAGAAATTCCTGGAGTGTATACGGGATGGTTTTCTGGACTAATACATTGAGGAACTAACTAGACAACAGGCCTAGACTGAGTATTGTGCATTGAGAAAGGAATAATTGTCAATCTAAAGTTGCAAGGCCCTAAGAGCGACCATAATATGATAAGAATTCTTTATCAAGATGGATAGTGATGTAGTTGATTACGGTGAATAAGCAATTGCAAACATTCAAAGAGCACATGGATGAACTGCAACAATTGTTTATTCCTATCTGGCGCAAAAATAAAACTGGAAAGGTGGCAAAACCATGGCTTACCAAGTTAAATTCGAAATAGTATTAGATCCAAACAAATTGGCCAGGATAAACAACAAACTGAGAATTGGGAGCAGGTTAGAATTCAGCAAAGGAGGACAAAGGGATTGTTAAGTCGGGGAAATAGTGTGTGAGAGTATGCTTGCGGGGAACATAAAAACTGATTGTAAAAGTTTCTATAGGTATGTGAAGAGAAAAAGATTGGTGAAGACAAATGTACGTCCTGTACAATCAGAAACAGGGCAATTTATAATGGAGAACAAAGAAATGGCTGACCAACTGAATACATAATTTGGTTCTGTCTTCACAAAGGAGGGCACAAATAATGTACCAGAAATGTTGGGGAACACAGGGTTTTAATGAGAGGGAGGAACTGCAGGAAATCAGTATTAATGGAGAAATGGTGTTGGGGAATTTGATGGGATTGGAGGCTGATAAAACCCCACGGCCTGATAATCTAAATCCCAGAGCACTTCAGGAAGTGACCCTGGATGCTGAATTTTAAACTGCTCCCAATTCTCAGGTCTGTTGTTTTTCCTGGCCAATTTGTATGCCTCTTCCTACTGAAGGATCAGAGAACACTTCGAAGGTCATGAGTAACCAGGGGCGAAATTCTCCCCCAACGGCGCGATGTCCGCCGACTGGCGCCAAAAACGGCGCCAATCAGACGGGCATCGCGCCGGCCCAAAGGTGCGGAATGCTCCGCATCTTTGGCGGCCTAGCCCCAACATTGAGGGGCTAGGCCGACGCCGGAGGGATTTCCGCCCCGCCAGCTGGCGGAAATGGCGTTTGTTGCCCCGCCAGCTGGCGCGGAAATGCGACGCATGCGCGGGAACATCAGCGGCCGCTGACAGTTTCCCGGCGCATGCGCGGGAGCATCAGCGGCCGCTGAAAGTTTCCCGCGCATGCGCAGTGGGGAGAGTCTCTTCCGCCTCCGCCATGGTGGAGGCCGTAGCGGAGGCGGAAAGGAAAGAGTGCCCCCATGGCACAGGCCCGCCCGCGGATCGGTGGGCCCCGATCGCAGGCCAGGCCACCGTGGGGGCACCCCCGGGGTCAGATCGCCCCACGCCCCTCCCAGGACCCCGGAGCCCGCCCATGCCGCCTGGTCCTGCCGGTAAATACCAGCTTTGATTTACGCCGGCGGGACAGGCAATTTCTGGGCGGGACTTCGGCCCATCCGGGCTGGAGAATTGAACGGGGGGTCCCGCCAACCGGCGCGGCCCGATTCCCGCCCCCGCCCAATCTCCGGTACCGGAGACTTCGGCGGGGGTGGGGGCGGGATTCACGGCGGCCAACGGCCATTCTCCGACCCGGCGGGGGGTCGGAGAATGACGCCCCAGGTTCCAGAACGTTGAATACAACCCAAAAGGAATCGACATCCATCTGAGAAACTGTCTCATTAAGTTGTATATATATGTAGAGAGAATGCATAAGTGGGCCTTTTGTATAAATGTCAAGTCATTGTTGTTGTATTAAAGTGGCAGAAAGGGAGGGGTGTTATGTCTCAGAGAATAAAGCGTCAAGTGATGTGTAGCAACGTCAGCAGAGAGTTTTTGCGCAGGCTTCATTTATCCATCTTAGATTGTATCAGCAAATCCCATATGCCGGCATGGTGGCACAGTGGTTAGCACTGCTGCCTCACAACTCCAAGGTCCCAGGTTCAATTCCAGCCTCTGGTGAATGTCCATGTAGAGTTTGCCCTTTCTCTCCATGTCTGCGTAGGTTTCCTCTGAGTGCTCCAGTTTCCTCCCACAGTCCAAAGATGTGCAGGTTAGGTGGATTGGCCATGTTAAATTGCCCCTCAGTGTCAAGAAAGTACGGTTGGGTTACTGGGTTAAAGGGTAGAGTGGAGGTGTGGGCTTAAGTAGGGTGCTCCTTCCTAGAACCGGTGAAGACTCGATGGGCCGAATGACCTCCTTCTGCACTGTTGTAACCTCTATGATCCCTAATAAAATCTCTCATTGTGTTCGTAAGAAGCCAGAGTGTGGTCACCTTCATTCCTTTTCTCTTTGTGGCAAACTTATTGTAAACAAGATAAGGAGTGTCAATAAGGCACTCCACTCCCATATCCACAAGGATTATAACACATAGTGACAAAAAGGAATAAAACTGTGCACAGGCCACATTTCACATAATCGACTCAATATGATTTTTTTCTTGAACAGGATAACAGTCAACATTCGCCCTCGTCCTCATATCCCGCACGTCCTTGCAGGAGATAATAGACTAATAAACAATCAACAAGATAATCACAAGAGAGTAAGGTCCAGGATTCTCGAAGAGTTGCAGGATAATGACTCCATCTAAGTTGCTCAAGAAGGCCGACGCCAAGACAAAATCAATGAACACTCCTCAGGATGTCTCAAGGATTCCAACAAATGAAGCACCTTAACTCCCATTAGGCCGGCGTTCA
Organism: Scyliorhinus torazame; assembly: GCF_047496885.1. Classification (NCBI taxonomy): domain Eukaryota; kingdom Metazoa; phylum Chordata; class Chondrichthyes; order Carcharhiniformes; family Scyliorhinidae; genus Scyliorhinus; species Scyliorhinus torazame. Next base: position 145,798,130 of record NC_092714.1, on the reverse strand, counting down.
AGCTATCCGCAGCCTAGGCCCTGGCCAGGGGAATGACTCGACCCACTCAGCCACCGCCAACCCCTCGCGATGAACATCGGGGATAGGATAATATAGGGCCTGAGCCAAGAGGCCCAACCCCAGGTCTTGAAGATCGGCTTCTCTGTGCTTGGTTAGACCTGATGCACCCAGCCCCCAAATCAAGATTACAAAAGCATGGCAGTCAATCTTCAAACTCAATTGGGCAATCGGCTCCCACTTCTCGCAGGGACTGGGCTCAAGGACCTTGCGTGGTCCCTATCTCCCGGAACCATCAGGATAAATGACATACCTTGCAGCAGGATCTCAATGTCTTGAAAGCGGGCCCTTACCAGGGAAATTGCTGTTCCAAATGTAAGGACTCTCATGTGCCTCCACCATTCTCCCAAGGATACTTCACAAATCTTCGAAGTGAGCTCTAAAGACCTGCACCACAGAGCTGAGATCTTCATCCAGAACAACATTTTCACTTGCGGCCATCATCTGGATGCACACAGCATCACCGAGGTGAAAGCCCGTTCATCATTAATAACGCCACTGCGAACTGGGCCCTACCACAGTCCACTCCAACCACCATGGTCAAACAAGGATTATCTGTCATTTATCTCGGCTCCTCTTTGCAAAACACCAAGCTGGATCCTCCAGGGACACCGTTCAGGACTTTTATCCCTGTCATGATATTCAAACACACACATCATGATAGACACACCAACAGACAAATCACAACACACAACACCACAACCAATGACAGAAAGATATAAAAGCACAGACACGACCCCCGGTGGTCAGTATTAGCTGCAGAGGAGAACCAGGACACATCTGTTGCCAAACACACTTAGGGAGACAGCACGTGCAGAGTATCCAGAACGAACTGTATTATAAGAGTTATAATAAAATAGAGTTGTACCACATACAACTGTGTTGGCTCATCTGTGCACCAGAGCACCCAACACCACATGGTACAGGAGTGGATCGATACCTGCCGGCATACCTCCGTGTACACAGACAACCAGCAGTGCCCAGGCATGATGTACGAGCTCCCGGTTCCGCAGCCGCTCCAGTGCCACGGCGACCTCCGCGAAAACTGGCGGCGATTCCGGCAAATGTTCGAATTGTTCCTGGTGGCAGCTGAACTCCAAGACCTGGATGATAGGGAAAAAATTGAATTTCTCCTCACCATCGCCGGTGCAAGGGCAAGAGAAATATTCAGAAGGTTCAGGTTCTTCAGGAGGCAGCAAAGGTACGATTACCAGGCAGTCCTGGACAAATTCTCCAAGTACTGTGAAGAAAACGCAATCCAATCGGCAAGTAAAGGTAAGAAAAGCGGCAGTACTCACCTCGTGGCTGGGATCCCGGAGCCCGAATTCCCAGAGGCCGAAATCCCGGGCCTGAGAGAAGGCTGGGTCGAGGTCGGCGGCCATCTTGCTAAAGGTAACACGCTAGCACAGTTGCGCGAGCAGTGCGCAGAACCGGAAGTTTCGTTTGCGCATGCGCGAGATGCTGCGCATGCGCAGTCCAGAAAACGGCCATCGGTAAAGGAACAGCGATCTGAGCATGCGCAGTCGCTTCCTACGTGCTACATACCGAGCGTCAGGATGTCAGAGGCCCCAGACTGCACCAGTTTAAAAGGGAAACGTCCCAAATCCAATTTAAAAGGGAAACGTCCCAAATCAAAAAAACAAAAATCTGTTAAAGCTGTAAAACAACCTTCCCTCACCTGGAATGACAGCACAGTGCCGCAAATTGACCCAGGAGATGAATTTGACCTCCGAAGAACCCTCCGACAAGCAGTTACCTACGCACAAGCCGATGATTCCGACCTTGAATACTTCGATGACGATCTTTACAGTGTTTCCGGACCTCGCGAGCCCAATGATAGCTCCGTGGTCCTATATGACTATGACTCGGATGAACCTTTCGTGTTGCACATTGGCGGCCCCCACATTGAATCCGACGCAGATGCGGATTCATTTTTCGGATTTGAGGATCTTCAATCCAGCAGATATGACGTTCCAACTTATCAGTACCGGATGATGCTGCAGCCTGACATTAACAGACAGGGAGCGGTGCAAGCACACGGAGAGTGCCCTGCTGCCACACAGAGCGTGGTCCACGTCCCGCTCAACGTTCCCGACTCTATGAAAGAAGACATGCAAGACTCCAGAGTGCAGTCCTCGCATGAACCAGAAGTGACTCCAGTGTCACAAGCTTCCACAGCAAGCTCGTGGACAGACTCCACAATTGCAGAAATGCAAGACTCCAGAGCGCAGTCCTTGCACGAACAAGAAGTGACTCCAGTGTCACAAGCCTCCACAGAGAGCTCGTGGACAGCCTCCACGATAGAAGCAACGCAAGACTCCAGAGCGCAGTCCTTGCACGAACAAGAAGTGACTCCAGTGTCACAAGCCTCCACAGAGAGCTCGTGGACGGACTCCACGATGGAAGGAACGCAAGACTCCAGAGCGCAGTCCTTGCAGGAACAAGACCATGAGGGTCTAGCAACCTCTCCTGACCAACCAGCGGCAGACGATGCAAGTCTGCCATGCTCACGTGAACAGCAAGAAGGCTATAACAGCCTACCATGCTCCACTACACAGCAGCATGAACATGACGGTCTCTCATGCTACAATGAAGGGCACAGCGCTGAAGACTGTTCAAGCCCAACTGAAGACAAGCCAAAGGAATCGCCTCGTCCAAGCCCGAAGAAAAAAGGTTTATGCGCTGACCTTCAGGATCATTATAGCCGAACAGAGATTAATAATGCTGCACGGCCACAGAAGGATGCTGAGGATTTGCTAACGAAATTAATTGAATGTTTAACTTGCAAGGAGCAGACTGAGAATTGCCAGTGTTTTAGTACGGATCGAAAAAATGGACAAGACATTGATCCTCAGGTAATGGAAATAACACAACCTGAATCATATCTACAGCAGGGACAAATGTCTCCCTTCAACACAACACCGCAAAATCCCAACTTCGGAGACCAGCAGTTAGTCAGTAATGACTCTTCAAACCTTGAGGGGAACATTAATTGCATTGAACCTATACACGCTCCACTGATTATTGAGCAGAACATTGGAGCAAGAATCCTGAGGACACCGACATCGAGTAGCCAGATAACGAATTTAAAACCCACAGCAGTTTCAAGTGAACCAAGTGTGCTTTCCACTAATGGTGAAGATGCAGATAAGGTCGACCCGATTATCCATTGTACCACACTAACCCCAGTGATTAAGCAGTTATGTATGGGGAGTATAATGTGGGCAATTGAGAACAGTAAAAGAGAGACTGTGACCATGCCAGTCCCAGCAAAATCAGACCCAGAGACCATGAAGGCATGTACATTAGACAAAGATACATATGAGGCACCTGAGAAGAAAAGTGAAACGGAATGTTCTTTGGAAAATAGTACAATGTCGATAGAAACATTGGATCCTATATTCGAGACCATACCTATGGGAGAATTTGGGGGTAATAAACAAGGTTCTGCAATGTCTGGGGGAAGATTTAAAATTTCAAAGAAGAAAAGCCCAAATGAAGGACAACGGCAAGACAATGACAGTCCACCGACATGGTGTGCACCACCAGATGAAAACTCTGACAATTTACCCAACCCTAGTGAACAACAAGCTGCTAATGAGGATCTATCCACGGGATGTGAGACGAGTGACGACAGCATCCCACTTCCCATGCAAAAGGTGCAAGGTGACAGACCTCGCCTAGTGCGTACCGAGGCACTCGACGATCACGGTGGGACCACTGACGACTGCGGTGGCAGCGCACCGCTTCCACCCTCGATGGCTCGACCCTCTCCACTGGTTGGTGCATTCCTGCATGTTCCGACTCCAGAAGTGCAGCTTCAGGGAATCTCGGCTGCCTCCAGTGAACCTGTTGGGACTCCGGACGGGGGGCATCGACGGAAGGCAGACCGGACTCCAGATGGGGAGCAGCCAAGCGCCGACTCTGATTCGCGCACACCAGACCTTGCTCCGGACGGGCGGTGTCGCGGCCTCGGTGATGGCACGCTCAGGGTGACGGCGGATGCCACGGCGACAGGGAATGGATCGCGTGGCAGTCCCACTGGGTCGGCAATGGCAACCAGCACCGGCGGTCCAAGATGGACACACCAATTCGCGCCATCGCCAGACGTTGATGCGAGCAACAATTCTCTCTCCAAGGCGACATGCTTCGACGTTTCTCTGCGGAGTTGCCCTTCCGGCACAGCAGGTGGCCGGAACCAGCGTACACGGTCTCGGCCAACTTCCACATCTGGCACAGTCATCGCCTTGCATGATATTAGTGATGGTGCTACTTCGATGGCGACGACCCATTGGCTACAAGATGCCGTCCACCACAAACATAAAAAGAAAAAGACTCCACCTTGTTCCTGGCATGCAGGGCGGATGGATTGGTGCGTAGGCGCAATCAGCAAGCTTTGCGCCGCCTTCCACGCTCGCAACTGAACCGTACGCACACGCCGGATCCTCCACTGGTTCCCAAGGATGACTTCGTGGAGATGCCACGGATCATGCCCCTTCCATCGCCACCAGAACCAAACCACAGCCAAGGCACCACTAACAAAGATGTTGAATGTTATATTTGCACGAATGAAAAAACCAAGCACTGCACGAAGTACAACAAATGGTAAAGTAGAGACTTCGGCAACAGCATCACCTCCAACAGTCCAAGGTGAACCAGTGTGACCCCAAATCTCCACAGCTGAACCGGCTTGAGGACCAGCCCATTCTTGAGGCGGTCACCCATTAGACTGGACTTATAACGCTGTTCATACGTTCAAAAAGTCAAACACTTCTGTATTATAACCTGTTGTTGTTTATTGTTCCAGATATCGTCTGACCAGACCAATGTTCAAGTTTTTTTTCTCTCGCATCCAAGTTTTGTTATGGTACAACCTTGTTAGTGTGACGCACCCGACATCGCCCCATGTAAATAGTTACGTCATATACACACGCTGTACACAACACACACACACACTCTTCGATGCACTCACGACACAATTATATTTATAACCACGTAGGCACATATCTTTGTAAAAAGGGGGGATGTCATGATATTCAAACACACACATCATGATAGACACACCAACAGACAAATCAGAACACACAACACCACAACCAATGACAGAAAGATATAAAAGCACAGACACGACCCCCGGTGGTCAGTATTAGCTGCAGAGGAGAACCAGGACACATCTGTTGCCAAACACACTTAGGGAGACAGCACGTGCAGAGTATCCAGAACGAACTGTATTATAAGAGTTATAATAAAATAGAGTTGTACCACATACAACTGTGTTGGCTCATCTGTGCACCAGAGCACCCAACACCACAATCCCAAGACAAGACAAATATGGAATGTGCTCCAAAATAAGGGTTACAAGATGAGCAGAGCTTGCAAAGCGCAGCCGCTCCCGCACTCACGTCATGTGACCCCCTCAGAAGGGTAATTTAAGAGACTGTTACCAATCCGGAGAGGATTCGGAGATCAGAATGTTGCATGAAAAAGGCTGTAAGAAGCTTTTTGCTCTCTCTTTCAATAGTATTGTGCCTAGATTTGCAAAGCAACCACCCTGAGAAGAGAAATCTACCACAGACAGACCTTTGGGGAATAAAAAGTGACAAATGTGCTCCATCACTGGTGAACAAATCAACCATAACATGGAACCACCTCACTAAGACAAGCTGCAAGCCTGTCCTTTTATTCTATCTGTGTGTGCGTCTTTGTGTGTTTCTGTGTGTGTTTGTTTGTGTGCCTTGTGTGTGTGCGTGTATGTTTGTGTGTTTTGTGTGTGTGTTTAACCTAAGAAAACCTGATTGGCTAATTCTTTACAATCTGAAAGCTCCTTCAGTATTGGCAAAGCACAAGCCCTCTAAATTCACTGCAACCCTGTTTCAGTCAGACCTGGAATGCTAGAATAGGGGAACCATTTTTACCCTTCCTCACATTGCTGTAGATATCTGAGGGTTGTGGGGTGGGAGAAATTTACAGAGATAGGGAGGGGAAAGGCCATGGAGGGATTTGAAAACAAGGATGAGAATTTTAAAATGGTGGTGTCACTTAATCAATGTTGTGAGAACAGAAGTGAGGTATGAATTGGACCTGGTACGAGGAAGCACATGAGCGTCAGTTTTCGATGACCTCAAGGTAGAATGTAGGACGCTGGCAAGCAGTGTGTTGCAATGGTCAAGTCTAGAGGTAGCAAAGGCATGGATGAGGGCCTTAGCAGCAGCTAAGCTGAGGTAGGAGTGTTGTTGGATGATATTATGCAGATGGAACTAAGCGATCTGAGCGACGGATATGTGGTTAAAAACTAATCTTGGGGTCAATTATAACACCAAGGTTTTCATAGAATTGACAATGCAGAAGGAGGCCCATCGTGTCTGCACCAGCCCTTGGAAAGAGTGCCCCATTTAAACCCACACTTCCAACCTATCCCTACAACCCAGTAACCCAAGCTAACCTTTTTGGACGCTAAGGGCAATTTATCATGGCCAATCCACCTAACCTGCACATCTTTGGACTGTGGGAGGAAACCGGAGCACCCGGAGGAAACCCACGCACACACGGGGAGAACGTGCAGACTCCGCATAGACAGTGACCCAAGACGGAAATTGAACCTGGGACCCTGGAGCTGTGAAGCAACTGTGCTAACCACTGTGCTACCCTGCTGCCCTATTGTAGTCCGATCGAGAGAACTAGTGGTGAAGTAAAGGTAGGGGTTTGAGTTGTAGGAGGCAAAAAGAACTATTACACTAACTGGCTGAGTGGTCAGTCACCTATACATAAATAATGCTACAATGTGGTAATATCCCAAATCACAAATATGATTGACAGAGTTTCATAAAGTAAATGCAGACTGGAGGAAAAAGAATCAAATGCCTTCAGAAAGAAATGTTGGATCAATGTCAACTTGTTACCCTTACAGTAGAACAAATCCCAAACAAACGGCAACATGAGCATGACGCAGTTTCCCAGTTTGCCTATTCTGCATTTAGCAGCAGCATTGTTTTGCAGATTTTTCACATGATCCAAACGGTAGAACCTCCAAATGAGCCTTGCAGTGTTTTGTAGAGTTAAGTCCTTTGGAGTTGCACTGTGCGTGTCTGTTGGAGCCTTGGACTAGAGCCAGTCGGTAAGCAGTTCCAGGAAGTCTCCTGCAAGTAAACAGCGTTCTTCTGTTTCCAAAGCAGTGCCTGCAACCTCATTTGCTGTGGGCTGATACTTTAGAATGTAATATTTTGCTTATACATTGGCAGTAATCTGGCCATTTTGCTACACTTGCAAAATGGACTGTTTTGTAAACAGTATTACATTTCACTGGGATTCAAATTTGACTCATGATCATTTGTCTAAGATGCTCCATACAATTCCAACTCCCTCCACAATTTTCTTTGGCACAGTGTATGTCTTTCTGCAGTAGTTGGTTCTGTTCTCAGACTTGAACTGTCACTTGATCCGGAACGATTCAAATTCTGATTCCAATTCAGCTAAACGACATCCAACCATACACATCAGCTACCTAGTCACCTAACTCAATGCAGAGATCTAAGTCGAATCTCAGGCTGTTAATGAATTAATGCATGAACAAATGCACACATGTTTTATTTGGCCCAGACATCAGCAAATGATTCCATCTACAATCAGGCAGCAGATACATATCTCACTTCCAAGGCTCTTATGTTCTTTGACTTCAGACTTGAGTTGGTTTTGATGGTTAAGAACTTCAAAGAATGAACACAATAGGTGATCCATAATAGCAGGATACCTCTTGTCTGCTCTGATTTTACCCTCATTTGTAAATCTCATTCTGCCTACCTCTTCGAAATACGGCCGTGTGATCTTTGACATCCACCCAAGAGAGTATACAAAACTTCAGTGAAATATTTTCTTCAAAAGATTGTGCCTTTGGAGCAGTAGCCCTGATTTTGGTGCTCAGCTGCAACTTGAACCTGGACCTTGTGATCCAGAGACCAGGGGCGAAATTCTCCTACCCGCCCCGCCACATTTCTGCCCCGACCGGCCGGCAGGAGTCTCCGTAACACCGGCCGGTCAATGGGGTTTCCCATTGTGGGGCAGCCCCACGCCGTCGGGAAACCCCCGGGCGCCGGCAAAACGGAGTCTCCCGCCGGCGGAGAATGACGCCCCAGTATGTTATCAATTGAGCCACAACCTGATACAGTGCAAAAATGCTGCAAGATTAGTAAAGACATGCGCGGTGTCTGCAAGCTGCCATTTATTTAATATGCTTGGAATTCTTTGGTGGTGGGATTCTCTGGTCCTGCCAGCAGTCCCGGTGGCGTGGGCTGGCGTCAATGGGAACTCCCATTGGCAGGGGCGGGAGCAGAGAACCCCGCTAACGCTCCCACGCATGTGCCGCCCGGAGATGTCATTTCCGCGCCAGCTGGCGGGGCACCAAAGGCCTTTTCCGCCAGCTGGCGGGGCGGAAATTCGTCCGGCGCCGACCTAGCTCCTTAAGGTTGGGGCTCGGCCCCCAAAGTTGCGGAGCATTCCGCACCTTTGGGGCGGCGCGATGCCCGTCTGATTTGCGCCGTTTTGGGCGTCAGTCGGCGGACATTGCGCCGTTTCCGGAGAATTTCGCCCCATGTCTTCACACTGAGGGTATTGGAAATAAGCCCCTCCAAATACTAGGATGCTGGGTGTCATCAGCTACACTAGTACATGCCTGACGGGCGGAATGGCCTCTTTGTGTTCCTAAATGTCTCCACCTATGCTGGAAGGGGAGTCCTAGCCCACGGATGGTTGGTGCTCCATTGTAATGATCAAAGGTCAGAAATGGTTTCTCATCTTTGTGGTTTGTACTCTGAGGACGCCCTTACTTCAGCCTACATGGCAGGGTAAAGTAGAAACCAGGAATCCCAGCTATCTTATAGGCTGCTGTTGCTAATTTTCCACGAACAGGTTTTGTCTCAAGTGAATGACCCTCCGTCGAGAGTCGAGTCTCTTTATTAACATTAAACCAGATTTTCACTGTGAAATTCGGAGGCCAATCTAAATTTAACATTTGCTGAGTGTTTTTTCAAGGCTCAGGAAAGACAGCAGTGAGATGGAGATGGGAGCTGCTGGCTCATCATAGAGATGAGTGGAATTTCTAGCACTCTCTGTGGGTCAGGAAAGTGTAGGGTTGCTCTTTCCAAGCCCCCGACAAAAACATTTAGCCTTTCCTCTTGCTGATCATGGCCTTTCTCTGCTCTAACCACAATATGCAATCTCCCATCACCCGCTTCCAGCCTCAATCTCATTCCCCCCTCCCATGATTGACAGTCTCCCATTCACAAGCTCTGGGGTGGGATTCGCTCAGCCCGTGGCCGGGCTGGAGAATCCCCGCGACCGGCACAAATCGCGCCACGCCGCCCCTACGCCGGGGGAGTATCGCCGCTGTTGGCGCCGGTCGGGGGCCATTCTATGCGGCCGGCCCACCGATTCTCGGGCAGCCTCTGCGGGGGGGGGGGGGGGGGGGGCGACCCCGGGGGGGGGGGGGGGCCTCTGATGTAGCCTGGCCCGCAATCGGGGCCCACCAATCGGCGGGCCTGCCTCTCTGGCTGGGGGCCTCCTTTCCTACGCGCCGGCCCCTGTAGTCCTGCGCAATGTTGCGTCGGGGCTGGCGTGTTGAAGGAAGCCACTGTGCATCCAAGCGTTGTGCCGGCGCCACTGCGCATGCGCGGATCCCGTGACGCCCAGTTCGCACCGGGATCAGCAGCTGGAGCGGCGTGAACCGCTCCAGTGCCATGCTGGCCCCCCTGTAGGGGCCAGAATTAGTCGTGGGGTCGGCCCGTTCACGCCGTTGTAAAACACGACGGCGTTTACGATGGCGTGGACACTCTGCCGCGGGAATAGAGAATCCCGCCCCTGATCTCTCACTCCCTCCTGCCATCCAAATGCTAGTGATCATTCACATGGCTCCGCTGTGGCCTCCAGCTGCTGGATTTTCCAGATGTGAATTTCCATGAGTGTCAGACAAGAAATAGAAGAAACATTTCTAATGAGAGCCTCCCATTAAATTTGGCAAAGCCTTATCATCCCCAGGTTGTCGGGTTTTTCCTGCACTCCCTTCCCATCTCACTGTTGTAAATGTACGGGCTGTTGTATTCCTGACTCTTATTTCCACAGAAGACAGAAGCAATAAAAGTGCCGCAGAGAGAGAATCGGAATAAATATCAAAGCCTTCAGCACCTTGCATTTCCATTAGAAATTGGTCCATTCTGTCAACAGAGTTGCTGCTTTAGTAAGAGTCTCGATATCTGTTATATTCATTTTTAAATACACTGATCCATCAAAGTCATCTATGACTTATAATTAAACATTTCATGCTTTCTAATTTGTTTATCTTTTCTTCTCGCTGCCTTGTATTAAACATGATGTGGAGATGCCGGCGTTGGACTGCGGTGAGCACAGTAAGAAGTGAGGGGAGCAGCGCTCCGAAAGCTAGTGACATCGAAACAAACCTGTTGGACTTTAACCTGGTGTTGTAAGACTTCTTATTGTATTAAACAGTGTAGGTATAGAAGTTAACACAGGGAGGAACTAGAGAGAGAATTATTTACAGGATGAACCCAGGTCAAACGGTAAGGAGTTGTTTCACTTCTGCAGAGGAACCACACTTCCTCTTCTCTGACTATCACTTGAATCTTATTGTGTCGATAGTAACTGTTTATAAGATCTTTATAAAGAATCAGCAAGCTGCAAGTTGAGGAGGCGTAGCTTTATTGATTAAAGATGCAATAACAACATTTGTAAGGGAGAATATAGGTAATGTTACATTCCCGATGAGGGAACCGTCAACCAAAATAACCGAATTTACAGAATGACCCCCAAATTAACAACAAGATTCCACTTTTTATCTTTTACTTCAGCACAAATCAAAACCCATGTATATTAAACATAAATTAACTGTCAAATTACAATCAGTGCAAACTATAACTTGTACATGAATTGTACAAGAAAGACTGCCTCACTAATTACAAATATTTGCATCATTCCCAACACTAATATTGCACCATGTGTAATCTTACTGTCTTTCCAACTCAGCCTTCAGAAAGTAGGATCTTTTACTTTACCCACTCAATGGATTTGGTCCTCATGTCACCTGCATTATAGGTAGGCTCCACTCTATTCGAGCTGTCTGAGACGGCTGTTCCCTAAATGGCATGCCACTTCCCCAGAGACTCCTTTATCCCTGCCCCTGAAAATGGTCTGGCAAACTGAAGCAGCAGCGGTAAAATTGTTCAATTCACAATTCTAGCTCCAACTCCATGTTCAGGTTTTCCCCCCTGTGTAACTGTATTACACACATACACACACTGAGCTTCTTGTAAATGTGCCTTCTCTGTTCACCCCTCTTCTGCAGCTCTCCTTTGTTCTTTATGCAGTAGATTATTTGTCTGTCTTCTCTCTTTTTCTGGCCACATGGTTTCCATCAATCAAGTTCTAGTACTTCTTCCAGGGTCAGAATTTTACCTATTTCATGGTGGGATAGGCAGGGATGGCCAGGGCCTGTGGCAGGAAGCCCCTTAACCGACCACTTAGGGCCTTTTCCCATCCAGCCTCAATTTTTAGACTGGTGGCCATCTGTGAAAGCAGGGTGGAAAACTGAAAAGGTTAGAAAGCCCTAACTCAGGCTGGAAATGGGAGTGCGCTTCAATCTGAAGGCCCCTTCATATTTGGGGCACTTTCCCTCCGGGACCTGGGAGGTTCAGCCCTCCCTTCCCACCCCCCAGCTTACCTCCTGACCTGATGCCCCCGACACTTGCCTGGGACTTAGGCTGAGGAATAGCGGTGTAGTGCCTACTCTGGCCACTGTAGCGCTGTGTCTGGAGGTGCTGGAGGGCTGCCAGCTAATCTGATTGGCTGATAGCTCTCAAAGGCGGGACCCACTTCTAAGTGTGGATGTAAGTCGCGCCTTCTGCCAGTGAACACTCAATTGAGCATAAAGTGACTGCCGGGGTTGGCAGGGATAGGATACGTGCTGACCTCAGGATGCTCAAGGACAAGTGCTATCAGGTCACATGGGCCAGTATTTCTTATTATTCAAGGAAATTACTGTTGATCTCTTTATAATTGGTACAAACTCTTAAGAGCCCTTGTCAAACCTTTTTAAACAATTTCAGATTCCACATTTTAAAAGAAATTACAAATGTGACTTATGGTACTACATCCAGGTCAAAGTTGGTCAGTAAGAGCAAGCAAACAACGGCGACAAAGGTTAGAATTGAGAAATAAGAGAGGACTTGGATTTGTAGTGCCAGTTGTCTATAGGCCTCCTGACAGCAACAATGAGGTGACAAAATGTATTAATTCAGTGATTAGAGAGGCTTCTAGTAAAACCAGTGTTATTTTAATGGTAGACATAAATGTTCATATAGTTTGGGAAGGACAAGGTAACTCAAATCAGAAAAGTAGCAGATTTCTTTAGTGTTTTCAAGGTAGTTTTCAGAAACAATGGGGGGTTCTCTGGAGCTGCTTGCCATTGGAGGGAATCCTGCTGGCCTGGTGAATCGGGTGTCGGGCAAAACGTTGCAAGTCTCCCAGCCCACCCCGCCTATCCTGATGAGGTTCACGTCCAGACCCAGCGAGAACATGCAAATAGCTCATTAAGGCTGTTTCAAATGTAATTTACGGGCAGGACGCCCAAACACCAGCATTCTGGGATGCTCCAGTGGCTGCAGCTGAGATCCCGCTGGCGTGAATTGGTACAAGTCTTGAGAGACAGGAATGGGGCGGGATTCTCTGATCCTGAGGCTAAGTGTTGACACGGTCATAAACGCCGTCGCGTTTCACGATGGCACCAACCTGCCCTCAGGAGCAGCGATTCTGACCCCTACAGAGAGCCAACTGGAGCGACCCACGACGCTCCAGCTGCCGATGCCGGCTTCAGATGGGCGCCGCGGGTCTGTGCATGCGCAGTGGGACCAGCGCCAATGCGCGCATGCGCAGTGGCTTCCTTCTCCACGCCTGCCCCGACACAACATGGCGTAAGGCTATAGGGGTCGGCGCGGAACAAAAGAGGCCCCCACCCTGAGAGGCCGGCCCGTCGATCGGTAGGCCCCGATCGCGGGCCAGGCCTCAGCGGGTCAGACCCCCCTCCCCCACCCACCAGGCCATCCCCGGATGCATGCACGCCGAGGTCCCGTCGGGTAAGAGCGCACTTAGACGGCGCCGGCGGGACTTCGATTTTTTGCCCGGCCGCTCGGCTCATCCCGGGCAGAGAATCGCCGGGGCGGGGGCACGTAGAATGGCCCCCGACCAGTGCCACACCGACAGCACCAATTCTCCGCTCTCTGGAGAATCGACTGACTGGCATCGGGGCGGCGTCGCACGATTCGCTCCTGTCCCGGCGATTCTCCGGCCCAGCCTGGGCTGAGAGAATCCCGCCCCTGGCACCTTGCAGTCCAAGGGGTGGCAAGGAGATGAGTACGTTCCCTACAATTTCCTCCGGGGTACTGAGGAGGATCCTTCATCGGAGGTCGGGCTAAGTTCTGGGCTCTGTCCTGGGATGGGTGGACGTTTGGCTGCTCTTCCTATCTGCAGCCATTAAACTCTTTAAACAGTCTATCAGCATCTCAAAAATACAGTTCTCTTACAATAAAATGAAAGTATTGCCATCTGAACCTTTAAACGGTCTCCCAGCACGTCAATTTCAAAGATATGCCGGATGAAGGTAAACGTATTCTCTGTAATGTGATGGAAACTTTTGAAGTGTTTTTTACACAATCCGTTCCAGCCTGGGTGGCGCAGTGGTGCAGTGGTTAGCACTGCTGCCTCACGGCACCAAGTACCCAGGTTCGATCCCAGCCCCGGATCACTGTCCAGGCGGAGCTTTCATATTCTCCCTGTGTCTGCATGTGTCTCACCCCTACAACCCAAAAATGTTCAGGGTAGGTGGATTGGCCATGCTGAATTGCCCCTTAATTTAAAAAAAGTGTTGAAGCCTGTTTGCATGCCTAGAAGCCTAAAAGCTTTGAACTGCATTGTTTACAGTCAATTTCACAGATTCAATTTTTAAAAGCAATTTGATTGACAAGTCCAGGCAGTTGCAAAAGGAAGATTAAGGTTGTTTATTTATCTAGTTCTGCAGGGGTTCCATTAACTCAGAAGAGCAACTGTTTTTCTAAGCACTGTTTTTTTTAAGAGGCTGTCTCTATGTTCTTGAGAACTTCCAGACCCTGAGTCTGGGTGGGAACCTTTTTGGGGCCGTCGGGAAGCTCGTTGGGGTGGGCTGGAAGACCCTCAATGGGTTTCATAACCAGCATGAAACCCGTTTTTGACCCGATGACTGATTCACTCAGCCATCAGGATTTTCTCTGCTGGCAGGAGGCCCCCCAATCCCTCCAATATTTTACAGAACTAAAAAGAGGGCAGACTGGCTTTAGCATAGGGTCAGCTTTAATTATAACCTAATAGTAAGGGAATATTTAACTGACAGTGGTTCTGATGTAATTGAATTTAATGTTAGGTTTAAAAAGGAGAAAGTGAACATAGTTTCTTAAATTTTGAGTTATTTTATGGCTGGGGTGATATGCCTATGTGCTATATCATAGATGGATGGTGGGCAACCTCCAACCAGCAGGTGGAGGTGCAGACACACCATGCAGTCTCTAGACCAAGGTCATGTGACCAGTGACTTCCATATAAGGTGAGACACATTCGGCCATCTTGAGAAGAAGATAGAGAGGGTAATCAGACATACTTGTGAATGATCAGTGCTAGGTGCAGATTCCAGAGTGATAAGCAGACTCCATGATAACGTGCTCTGTAACAGATTGCTATCTTACCACTCGAGATTCAATAAAAGATTCTGGTTCGGACAAGTCCAAGTGTTTGGCAGATTACTTTGTAAGGTACAAAGGACCAAATACAACAATGGCTAGCTTTAACAAGATGATACAAGAAATCACAACAGCAAACTGGTCAAAGGTGTTATCAAATAAAACAGCCATGGTTGGCAAAAGAACTAAGAAATGACAGGAAACTGTAGGGAAGAGCATTTAAAAGTACAAAGATTCAGCCGGCTGAGAAACACAATGATGATTGCCAAAGTTGCAAAAAGGAATACAAACTGAAACTTGTGGGCAATGCTCTCTTGCATCAACCCAACAGGCCATGCACAGGCCTCACACAAGTTAGCCCCATCACTGTGTCCTTGCAAAAAATTGAAAGGTGTAGCACACTTAAATAAATCACACATCCATTCCAAAAGAAATCAGAGGGTGTGTTGATTTTGAGGATATCAAGATTAGCACAAATAGATTTTTGGAATTAGATTAGAAGAAAAATGGTAGCCAATGGTAATGTGGGCCCTTTGAAGACAAATGTGGATAATATTGCAAATCAAAATAAGGAAATGGCAGTCTTGATGAATAATGATTGTGTCAGTCTTCGCAGTACAGGAAGAGGATAATATACCTGATATTCCAATGAAAATAATAATGAATCAAGGACTGGAACTTGCTAAAGCTCAAGGAAGTAAGTGTTTGAAAAGAAAATAATGGCATCAAAGACTGACAAACCCCAGGGCCTGATGGTTTTGATCCCAGAGTGAGTAAATTGTAATTGCTTTGGCCATTCACACAGAGCCTGTTTTTCATTTGTTCTCTTTTCCTTTAAGGCCATTAAATCCAAAGGGCTCAGAGGACAGATGGAATTTTATTTCTCCCACACCTCCACAAATGGTACTCCATGACCAGCCCTGACAAGGCCCAAAAGAACAACCATGATTGACTCCCCTGAGCAGTACATTCACTTCCTTTCTCTGGAGTCCTCTCACAGATACGGCCCACCTGATGGAGGTGTTGGGCTGGCATCTCTCCAGCTGTGACTTCAAACCCCACCAAGTGGCATTGAGAGCAGGGTAGCAGCAGGGAAATGTTCATCAAAGCTGCGAGATTGTTGTAAAATCCAAAGGTTTATGAATATTCTTCAGGGAAAGAGATATGTCTCCATTTTCCACTGTGGCCTACATGCGACTCCAGTTCCATATTCCTTCTGTCCTCACAACAAGTTAAGATGGGTAGTAACCACCCAAATCCTGAAAACAAATTTTTTAAAAAAGAACTTTGCATGCTAACTAATTGTCCCATCTTTCCTCTGTGCTAGACGTCTTACGGCAAGCTACCCAATGGGGAATTATGCTCATAATACTGTTCTTTGGTGGAACCTGAATATACAGAACTCTCGCTTTGCATCTTTCACAACTAACTTTTCTATAATTTTGCACATCACACTGAGGGAGGAGTTGTCCAATTCGCACACTAAGTGCCGTGGTGGGTGTGCAAACAGTGAATTTCCTGCCCTCCACAATGTTGGGTTTTCATGCTGTATCGTCCAGTGCAGAAATCATTAAATATTAGTCCATGAAAAACACGTCAGAACACTGGTGGGCAGCTTCTGATTCGCCCGCCACACTATGAACCCTCACTGCTGCTCTGTCCCGGGGGCCATATTTAAAGGACAATCGCGCGCACCAGGACTGATACGCAACAAGGAGATGGTCCTAAAGTTGAAGAATACTGCTGCTCCCAAGTTCAGTGACATCTCCCTGGACTGCCTGCTGGACGCAGTTGAGGTCTGCAGTGATGCCCTCTGCCCTCGCTTCGGCCGCAAGTTCACCAACCTCGCCACTCTGATTTGGGAGGCGGTGGCAATAGCGGTCAGTGCAAATTCACCGCACAAGCGGTACGTCACCCAGTGCAGAAAGATGATTAATGATCTCACCGTGCCATCAGGGTAAGTCCAACATGTCATTACTCTTACCTCACAAACTACATTGATCTCACATGATACCAGTTCAAGGGACAGTACCACTCATTCTCACATACACACCGTCACAACTCTATTAGCCTCATATCCTCTCCAGCCCCCATCCTGTCCTCATCCTGTCCATGGCTTCACTCACCACACACATAGGTCAGGCATTTTCTTTCCATATAAGGGGCAATCCAGTGTGGCCAATCCACCTAACCTGCACATCTTTGGGTTGTGGGGGTGAAACCCACGCAGACACATGGAGAATGTGCAAACTCCACACGGGACAGTGACCAAGGGCCAGGATTTGAACCCGCGTCCTCAGCACCGCAGTCCCAGTGCTAACCACTGCACCACATGCCGCCATATCAGGCATTCTTACCATCTGCCTTAACATGCGCCTTGCTTACCATCTCTCCATCTGACTTTCTGCAGGACAAACACACACATAACAAGTGTGAGATATGACCAGGAGAGAAGTAACTGACATAAACTCCTCGTTCCCTTTGAGGATTGTGTCATTGCGCTGGCTGGTGACCATGACTGGCGATGAGAAAGTGGGCATGCACACGCAAGTGAGGATCGATCCTGATTAAGCTCATCCCACAGACACCAACACTATGTATGCATTGTCCTCTTTTCACATCCTCTGCCATGCACTCATTTTCTCTATTCCGTTTATAGGTATACCTGGAAAGCAGCCCAGGGGACCTGCTAGCAAGGCCCTGAGCTCCAGATGCAAGAATGAGATCCAGATAAGAAATTGAAATAAGTAGCCTTGGAGACCCATCGGAGCATACGACCATACCATCCACCAGCGCAATACACACACCTCTGGGGACCTAGATCTCGAGCAGGTTTGGGTTCACAATCTGCAGAGCACATCACACAATCTGGTCCGCAGCAGGCAGAAACAGGGACATCAGATCGCCGGTACTTGGAGGACTGTTGGAGCCCACACTTCATATCTACTTATGTGTATGCCTGCTCTTTATGATCAGCTGTGCTGCTGTCAAACAGGCGGTCCCTCCCCCCACTTATAGCAGATGTTGCTATCTAGCACCTCTTGGCTGCCTGCTCTGCTTCCACCATACAACAGCTTGTGTTCATTCTGGTCAGATGGTTTACTCCTGCTCCTCGTTCTTATGAATGACATTTGAAAAGACGTGGCCCATTGATTCAGCACCGGGGGTGGATCCTGGCAAGATGCCTTTTAATGAGGATTAAAAATATTTGAAAATATCCTAAATCCATTGCCAATGTTGCATGAATGGAAACGCAGGTTGCCATTGCTGTCTGTATGTCACTATCGCAAACTGGTTTTACCACGTCTTAACACCGATTTTTCTGCTCTCGTGACATTTTCCACACTTGCCCATCATGGTGCCTGCTGCGGAGAGGAGTGGGAACTCCTGGCATTAGGGTTTCATTGCAGCATAAAAATTTCAACTTAAAACAAGCAGATTGGACTTCCGGGTGCGGCAATGACCAGCTGAGTCGCACGTTTCGGCAGCTCCCGTTGGAACGGACTTTTGGGCTCTTAATAGGAGCCCCAACGGCAATTTAAACGGCAAAAACACTGTGCGGTAAACCAGAAGGGAATCCCCCCGGACACGCATGGAAAAGGGAGAGGATAGCGGCCGGATTGCGGAGGATCCTCTGGAGCAGCGGCAAGGAAGGGAAGCTCAAAGCAAGATGGCGTCGGAAGGTGGCCGTTTGCTATGGGGCCCGGAGCAGCAAGAGTTCCTGCGGCGCTGTGTGGAAGAGCTGAAGAAGGAGTTGAAGAAGGAGCTGTTGGCCCTGATATTGCAGGCGATTGAAGGACTAAAAGAGGAGCAGAGGACCCAGGAGCTGGAGCTTCGGGTCGTGAAGGCAAAGGCTGCTGAAAATGAAGATGAAATTCAGGGCCTGGTGGTGAAGGCAGAAACGCACGAGGCACAGCATAAAAGGTGTGTGGAGAGGTTGGAAGCGCTGGAGAATAACTCAAGGAGGAAGAATTTAAGAGTCCTGGGTCTTCCCGAAGGCGCAGAAGGGGCGGACTTCGGGACATATGTGAGCACGATGCTTCACTCGCTAATGGGATCGGAGGCCCCGACGGGCCCTTTGGAGGTGGAGGGAGCTTATCGAGTTCTGGCGCGAAGACCAAAGGCTGGAGAAATACCTCGAGCTATAGTGGTGAGGTTTCTCCGCTACAATGACAGAGAGACGGTTCTCAGATGGGCAAAGAAAACTCGGAGCTGTAGGTGGGAGAACGCGGTGATCCGCGTATACCAAGATTGGAGTGCGGAGATGGCGAGAAGGAGGGCACGTTTCAATCGGGCTAAGGCGGTGCTTCACAAAAAGAAGGTCCAGTTTGGAATGTTGCAACCGGCGAGATTGTGGGCCACACACCAAGGGAAGCACCACTACTTTGAGACGGCAGAAGAGGCGTGGACATTCATTGTGGACGAGAAGCTGGAATAGTCTGGCGAGAGAAAGAGCTTTTGGGACAAAGTGGTGGTGTGATTACAGGGGACGGGGGGGGAAATGATTTTTCAATTTGTTAATTTTGTGATCCTGTAACTTTTCTCTCTTCCCCATGTTGGGGGGGGGGGAGCATGAGGAACTGTGGGCACCGGCCATTAGGGGCGGGGCCGAGTGGGAAACGCGGGCTTTGTTCCCGCGCTAAGGTAATTGTGGCGGGAACGGGGACACAGGAAGGAGGGGGCCTCGCGCAGTGGGGGCCGAGGATAAGGGGGGAAGCCGAGGTCAGCCAGAGTTTGCTGACTTCTCGAAGCAACATGGGGGGTGCAACTACGCTAGAGGGGGATCTAGCGGAGGGGGGGGGGCGTTAACTGGGTTGCTGCTGCTAAGGAGAAGGGGGAGCTGTTATGGGATGGGGTGGTCGAGGCGGGAGGGCACCATCGGGGGGATATACGGGTACGTGGGAACCGGGTGAGGAGCTGGGTTAAAAAAGGATGGCTAATCGACAAGGGGGGGGGGGGTAAAGAGCCCCCCAACCCGGCTGATCACGTGGAACGTGAGAGGGCTGAACGGGCCAATTAAAAGGGCACGGGTACTCGCACACCTGACGCATCTGAAACTGATAGACCAGGTCAGACTACGTAAAGGATGGGTGGGACAGGTGTTTCATTCGGGTTTAGATGCGAAGAATAGGGGGGTGGCTATCTTAGTGGGGAAACGGGTACTGTTTGAGGCAAAGACCATAGTGGCGGATAGTGGGGGTAGATATGTGATGGTGAGTGGCAGATTGCAAGGGGAGGCGGTGGTTCTGGTGAACGTATACGCCCCGAACTGGGATGATGCAAATTTTATGAGGCGTATGTTGGGACATATCCCGGACCTGGAGGCGGGAAAGTTGGTAATGGGGGGAGACTTCAATATGGTGCTTGATCCAGGGCTGGACCGGTCGAGGTCCAGGACCGGGAGGAGGCCGGCAGCGGCCAGGGTGCTCAAGGACTTCATGGAGCAGATGGGAGCGGTAGACCCCTGGAGATTTAGTAGGCCTAGGAGTAAGGAGTTTTCATTTTTCTCCCATGTTCACAAAGTATACTCACGGATAGACTTTTTTGTCTTGGGAAGGGCACTGATTCCGAAGGTGACAGGGACGGAATATACGGCCATAGCCATTTCGGACCACGCTCCACATTTTGTAGACCTGGAGGTAGGAGAGGAAAAAGAACAGCACCCACTCTGGAGAATGGATATGGGCTTATTGGCGGATGAGGGGGTATGTTTAAGGGTGAGGGGGTGTATTGAAAGGTACTTGGAGCTTAATGACAATGGGGAGGTTCAGGTGGGAGTGGTCTGGGAGGCGTTGAAGGCAGTGGTCAGAGGGGAACTGATATCCATAAGGGCACATAAAGGGAAGCAAGAGGGTAAAGAAAGGGAGCGATTGTTGAAAGAACTTTTGAGGGTGGACAGGCAATATGCAGAGGCACCGGAGGAGGGACTGTACAGGGAAAGACAAAGGTTACATGTGGAGTTTGACCTGCTGACCACGGGTAAGGCAGAGGCACAGTGGAGGAGGGCACAGGGTGTACAGTATGAGTATGGAGAGAAGGCGAGTCGGCTACTGGCCCACCAATTGAGGAAGAGGGGAGCAGCGAGGGAGATAGGTGGGGTGAGAGATGAGGAGGGAGAGATGGAACGGGGAGCGGAGAGAGTGAACGGGGTGTTCAAGGCATTCTATGAGAGGTTATATAAGGCTCAGCCCCCGGAAGGGAAGGAGGGAATGAGGTGTTTCCTGGATCAGCTGGAATTCCCGAAGGTGGAGGAGCAGGAGAGGGCGGGACTGGGAGCACAGATTGAGATGGAGGAGGTGGTAAAAGGGATTGGGAGCATGCAAGTGGGGAAGGCCCCAGGACCGGATGGATTCCCGGTGGAATTTTATAGGAAATATATGGACCTACTGGCCCCGCTTTTGACGAGAACCTTTAATGAGGCCAGGGAAAGGGGGCAGTTGCCCCCGACTATGTCAGAGGCGACGATATCGCTCCTTTTGAAGAAGGAAAAAGACCCGCTGCAGTGTGGGTCCTACAGGTCCATTTCCCTATTAAATGTAGATGCTAAGCTCCTGGCCAAGGTGATGGCGACGAGGATAGAGGACTGTGTCCCGGGGGTGGTCCACGAGGATCAAACTGGGTTCGTTAAGGGGAGACAGCTGAACACGAACATACGGAGGTTGCTAGGGGTAATGATGATGCCCCCACCAGAGGGGGAGGTGGAGATAGTGGTGGCGATGGACGCCGAGAAAGCATTCGACAGAGTGGAGTGGGATTATCTGTGGGAGGTGCTGAGGAGATTTGGTTTTGGAGAAGGGTTTATTGGATGGATACAGCTGCTGTACAGGGCCCCGGTGGCGAGTGTGATCACGAACAGGCAGAGGTCTGACTACTTCCGTCTTCATAGAGGGACAAGGCAGGGGTGCCCCCTGTCTCCATTACTGTTTGCATTGGCGATTGAGCCCCTGGCCATAGCACTGAGGGGCTCCAGGAAGTGGAGGGGAGTACTCAGGGGAGGAGAAGAACACCGGGTATCTTTGTATGCAGATGATTTATTGCTGTATGTTGCGGACCCAGTGGAGGGGATGCCTGAGATAATGCAGACACTCAGGGAGTTTGGGGAATTTTCGGGGTAAAAATTGAATATGGGGAAGAGTGAGTTGTTTGTGGTGCATCGGGGGAGCAGAGCAGGGGAATAGATGATTTTCCGCTGAGGAAGGTAACAAGAGATTTCAGGTACTTAGGGATTCAGATAGCCAGGAGTTGGGGAACCTTACATAGGCTTAATTTAACAAGATTGGTGGAACAGATGGAGGAGGATTTTAAGAGATGGGACATGGTGCCCCTGTCACTGGTGGGTAGGGTGCAGGCGGTCAAAATGGTAGTCCTCCCGAGATTCCTTTTTGTGTTTCAGTGCCTTCCGGTGATGGTCACAAAGGCTTTTTTCAAGAAAATTGAGAAAAGTGTCATGAGTTTTGTGTGGGCCGGGAAGACCCCGAGAGTGAGGAGGGGGTTCTTGCAGCGTAGCAGGGATAGGGGGGGGCTGGCACTACCGAGCCTATGTGAATACTACTGGGCCGCCAATATCTCAATGGTGTGTAAGTGGTTGGGAGAAGGGGAGGGAGCAGCGTGGAAGAGATTGGAGATGGTGTCCTGCAAAGGAACCAGCCTACAAGCACTGGTGACGGTGCCGTTGCCATTCTCCCCAAAGAAATACACCACAAGTCCAGTGGTGGTGGCAACGCTGAAAATTTGGGGGCAGTGGAGACGACATAGGGGAAGGACGGGAGCCTCGGTGCGGTCCCCGATAAGAAATAATCATAGGTTTGTCCCGGGGAGAATAGATGGGGGATTTGGAGCATGGCAGAGAGCTGGGGTTGTGCAACTGAGAGATCTGTTCGTAGACGAGACATTTGCGAGTCTGGGAGCGCTGACGGAAAAATATGGGTTGCCCCAAGGGAATGCATTTCGGTACATGCAACTGAGGGCATTTGCATGTGAGGGAATTCCCGCAGCTCCCGATGCAGGAGATTCAAGATAGAGTGATCTCAGGGACATGGCAAGTCCCCCCCCCCCCAACCAATAAATTCTGGTGGAGAGGAAACCCGAGACACTACACGTGTAGTGTCTCCCACCCGCCCTCCTCCTCTAACCTAATAATAAGACCCATTGGTGTAAGGTAAGTGCCATATTATATTATTATATTATTAGCATTGTGCAGGTCAAGGATCGGAGGTGGAGGAGCAGTCTCTGTCAGCGAGAGAACCTGAGAACATCTCAGACACTCAGAAGGTAAGTAAGTGATTTTTACTTTTATACCTTTTTTCAAATTGTGTGTCGGGGGGAAACTGAAGTGACATCACAGAAAAGCTGTGACCTGAGTGGCTGGTTGGGATTCTAACCTAAATTTTAAAAAAAAATAAAAAAAATTGAGTATTTGGGAACTAATTAAACATAATAACTTAATTATAATTTAGAGGATATCTAAGCCAGAGATCGGAGAGTATTATAGTTAGCTATCGCATTTCTATTAGAAATCTAGTGCTAGGAAACAGATAGTTGACAGTAACTTTGCAATTTAAAAAAAAAAAGTATTTTAAAAAAAAGACAAATTTTAATTAATTGACGCAATGTTAGTTAGAGGGGTGCTGTGCTCTGACTGTGAGATGTGGCAGGTCCGGGAGGCTTCCAGCGTCCCGGATGGCTTCATCTGCAGAAAGTGTACCCAACTGCAGCTCCTCACAGACCGCATGGTTCGGTTGGAGTAGCAATTGGATGCACTTAGGAGCATGCAGGTGGCGGAAAGCGTCATAGATCGCAGTTATGTAAATGTGGCCACACCCAAGGTGCAGGCAGAGAAATGGGTGACCACCAGAAAGGGCAGGCAGTCAGTGCAGGAATCCCCTGTGGTTGTCCCCCTCTCGAACAGATATACCCCTTTGGATACTGTCGGGGGGGATAGCCTATCAGGGGAAAACAGCAGCAGCCAGAGCAGTGGCACCACGGCTGGCTCTGATGTTCAGAAGGGAGGGTCAAAGCGCAGAAGAGTAATAGTAATAGGGGACTCTATAGTCAGGGGCACAGATAGGTGCTTCTGTGGACGTGAAAGAGACTCCAGGATGGTATGTTGCCTCCCTGGTGCCAGGGTCCAGGATGTCTCCGAACGGGTAGAGGGAATCCTGAAGGGGGAGGGCAAACAGGCAGAGGTCGTTGTACATATTGGTACTAACGACATAGGCAGGAAGGGGCATGAGGTCCTGCAGCAGGAGTTCAGGGAGCTAGGCAGAAAGTTAAAAGACAGGACCTCGAGGGTTGTAATCTCGGGATTACTCCCTGTGCCACGTGCCAGTGAGGCTAGAAATAGGAAGATAGAGCAGACAAACACGTGGCTAAACAGCTGGTGTAGGAGGGAGGGTTTCCGTTATCTGGACCACTGGGAGCTCTTCCGGGGCAGGTGTGACCTGTATAAGATGGACGGGTTGCATCTAAACCGGAGAGGCATAAATATCCGGGCCGCGAGGTTTGCTAGTGTCACACGGGAGGGTTTAAACTAGTATGGCAGGGGGGTGGGCACGGGAGCAATAGGTCAGAAGGTGAGAGCATTGAGGGAGAACTAAGGAATAGGGACAGTGTGGCTCTGAGGCAGAGCAGACGGGGAGAAGTTGCTGAACACAGCGGGTCTGGTGGCCTGAAGTGCATATGTTTTAATGCAAGGAGCATTACGGGTAAGGCAGATGAACTTAGAGCTTGGATTACTACTTGGAACTATGATGTTGTTGCCATTACAGAGACCTGGTTGAGGGAAGGGCAGGATTGGCAGCTAAACGTTCCAGGATTTAGATGTTTCAGGCGGGATAGAGGGGGATGTAAAAGGGGAGGCGGAGTTGCGCTACTTGTTCGGGAGAATATCACAGCTATACTGCGAGAGGACACCTCAGAGGGCAGTGAGGCTATATGGGTAGAGATCAGGAATAAGAAGGGTGCAGTCACAATGTTGGGGGTATACTACAGGCCTCCCAACAGCCAGCGGGAGATAGAGGAGCAGATAGGTAGACAGATTTTGGAAAAGAGTAAAAACAACAGGGTTGTGGTGATGGGAGACTTCAACTTCCCCAATATTGACTGGGACTCACTTAGTGCCAGGGGCTTAGACGGGGCGGAGTTTGTAAGGAGCATCCAGGAGGGCTTCTTAAAACAATATGTAAACAGTCCAACTAGGGAAGGGGCGGTACTGGACCTGGTATTGGGGAATGAGCCCGGCCAGGTGGTAGATGTTTCAGTAGGGGAGCATTTTGGTAACAGTGACCACAATTCAGTAAGTTTTAAAGTACTGGTGGACAAGGATAAGAGTGGTCCGAGGATGAATGTGCTAAATTGGGGGAAGGCTAATTATAACAATATTAGGCGAGAACTGAAGAACATAGATTGGGGGCGGATGTTTGAGGGCAAATCAACATCTGACATGTGGGAGGCTTTCAAGTGTCAGTTGAAAGGAATACAGGACAGGCATGTTCCTGTGAGGAAGAAAGATAAATACGGCAATTTTCGGGAACCTTGGATGACGAGTGATATTGTAGGCCTCGTCAAAAAGAAAAAGGAGGCATTTGTCAGGGCTAAAAGGCTGGGAACAGACAAAGCCTGTGTGGCATATAAGGAAAGTAGGAAGGAACTTAAGCAAGGAGTCAGGAGGGCTAGAAGGGGTCACGAAAAGTCATTGGCAAATAGGGTTAAGGAAAATCCCAAGGCTTTTTACACGTACATAAAAAGCAAGAGGGTAGCCAGGGAAAGGGTTGGCCCACTGAAGGATACGCAAGGGAATCTATGTGCGGAGCCAGAGGAAATGGGCGAGGTACTAAATGAATACTTTGCATCAGTATTCACCAAAGAGAAGGAATTGGTAGATGTTGAGTCTGGAGAAGGGGGTGTAGATAGCCTGGGTCACATTGTGATCCAAAAAGACGAGGTGTTGGGTGTCTTAAAAAATATTAAGGTAGATAAGTCCCCAGGGCCTGATGGGATCTACCCCAGAATACTGAAGGAGGCTGGAGAGGAAATTGCTGTGGCCTTGACAGAAATCTTTGGATCCTCGCTGTCTTCAGGGGATGTCCCGGAGGACTGGAGAATAGCCAATGTTGTTCCTCTGTTTAAGAAGGGTAGCAAGGATAATCCCGGGAACTACAGGCTGGTGAGCCTTACTTCAGTGGTAGGGAAATTACTGGAGAGAATTCTTCGAGACAGGATCTACTCCCATTTGGAAGCAAATGGACGTATTAGTGAGAGGCAGCACGGTTTTGTGAAGGGGAGGTCGTGTCTCACTAACTTGATAGAGTTTTTCGAGGAGGTCACTAAGATGATTGATACAGGTAGGGCAGTAGATGTTGTCTATATGTTGTCATGGCAGACTAGTACAAAAGGTGAAGTCACACGGGATCAGGGGTGAACTGGCAAGGTGGATACAGAACTGGCTAGGCCATAGAAGGCAGAGGGTAGCAATGGAGGGATGCTTTTCTAATTGGAGGGCTGTGACCAGTGGTGTTCCACAGGGATCAGTGTTGGGACCTTTGCTGTTTGTAGTATATATAAATGATTTGGAGGAAAATGTAACTGGTCTGATTAGTAAGTTTGCAGATGACACAAAGGTTGGTGGAATTGCGGATAGCGATGAGGACTGTCTGAGGATACAGCAGGATTTAGATTGTCTGGAGACTTGGGCGGAGAGATGGCAGATGGAGTTTAATCCGGACAAATGTGAGGTAATGCATTTTGGAAGGTCTAATGCAGTTAGGGAATATACAGTGAATGGTAGAACCCTCAAGAGTATTGAAAGTCAAAGAGATCTAGGAGTACAGGTCCACAGGTCATTGAAAGGGGCAACACAGGTGGAGAAGGTAGTCAAGAAGGCATACGGCATGCTTGCCTTCATTGGCCGGGGCATTGAGTATAAGAATTGGCAAGTCATGTTGCAGCTGTATAGAACCTTAGTTAGGCCACACTTGGAGTATAGTGTTCAATTCTGGTCGCCACACTACCAGAAGGATGTGGAGGCTTTAGAGAGGGTGCAGAAGAGATTTACCAGAATGTTGCCTGGTATGGAGGGCATAAGCTATGAGGAGCGATTGAATAAACTCGGTTTGTTCTCACTGGAACGAAGGAGGTTGAGGGGCGACCTGATAGAGGTATACAAAATTATGAGGGGCATAGACAGAGTGGATAGTCAGAGGCTTTTCCCCAGGGCAGAGGGGTCAATTACTAGGGGGCATAGGTTTAAGGTGAGAGGGGCAAGGTTTAGAGTAGATGTACGAGGCAAGTTTTTTACGCAGAGGGTAGTGGGTGCCTGGAACTCGCTACCGGAGGAGGTAGTGGAAGCAGGGACGATAGGGACATTTAAGGGGCATCTTGACAAATATATGAATAGGATGGGAATAGAAGGATACGGACCCAGGAAGTGTAGAAGATTGTAGTTTAGTCGGGCAGTATGGTCGGCACGGGCTTGGAGGGCCGAAGGGCCTGTTCCTGTGCTGTACATTTCTTTGTTCTTTGTTGTTTGTATGGGTGGAGGATGGTAGGGTGTTGGATATATACAGGGAAATGAGGGACGAGGGGGAGATCATGGTGGATGAGCTGAAGGGGAAATGGGAAGAAGAGCTGGGGGAAGAGATTGAGGAGGGGCTGTGGGCTGATGCCCTACGTAGGATAAACCCGTCGTCCTCGTGCGCCAGTCTAAGCCTGATACAATTCAAGGTTTTGCACAGGGCGCATATGACCGGAGCAAGGCTCAGTAAATTTTTCGGGGTAGAGGATAGGTGTGGGAGATGCTCGAGAAGCCCAGCAAACCACACCCACATGTTTTGGTCATGCCCGGCACTGCAGGGGTTCTGGGTGGGGGTGGCAAAGGTGCTTTCGAAGGTGGTGGGGGTCCGGGTCGAGCCAGGCTGGGGGTTGGCTATATTTGGGGTTGCAGAAGAGCCGGGAGTGCAGGAGGCGAAAGAGGCTGATGTCTTGGCCTTTGCGTCCCTAGTAGCCCGGCGAAGGATATTGCTTATGTGGAAGGAAGCCAAACCCCCGGGCGTGGAGACCTGGATAAACGACATGGCAGGGTTTATAAAACTAGAACGGATAAAGTTCGCACTAAGGGGTTCGGCTCAAGGGTTCACCAGGCGGTGGCAACCGTTCATCGACTACCTCGCAGAACGATAAAGGAAATGGGAAGGCAACAGCAGCAACCCAGGGGGGAGGGGCGGGGGGGAGGGCAGGTTCTCAGGGGTGTTTTTGTATAGATATTTGTACTTGGTTATGTATATTGGATTGTTTGATTTTATCTCTGGAGAGTTATTATTTTTGTTATGGCAGTTGCCATTTAATTTATATATTATTTATTTATTTGTTAAAACGGTCACTGTTATATATATTGTTTCATTGTTGTAAAAAGGTAAACCTTTGTATTGTTTTGTTTGGCCGAAAAAAATTTTTGAATAAAATATATTTTTTTAAAAAAACAAGCAGATTGTAGCCAGACCAACACTTGTCCTGATTAAATTTTCTGCAGCTTCTTGAGAAATTCCTGACTAACGGGTTTATGATTTCATAAACAGCCCAGGGCTGTTTGCTTTTGGAAGCTTTATCTGTTTAAAAATCACTGTAAAATAATGGGGAAAAGATGCCCTGAGGTTAAAGCAGTGTAATATCTTCGAATGTTGCGCATGTTTGATGGGGAAATATTTCCTGCTCTCTAAATGTTGGACTGTTACTGACCTGAACTATTCCATGAGAGTTTAGAAAAGAGAAAATCTCCTCCATTGTCATGATCCAAACCCTGACCAGGAAAGTGGTTCAGAAATTAATCAGTACGAGGCAAGACATCTTCCTGCAGGTTGATGGTAAATCAGAAATTGCGTAACTCTCACAAATCTCTTTGCAACAACTTACAGATGTTATGATACCAGCTGATATCAATACTGCACAAGTGAGATACCAGAATGAAACCTGGCTTGATGTCTTTGAACAGCCATGGAGGAATGTTACTGAACAAATTGACAGAAGCCTGCGAATGAATATTTAATACAAAGGCGAGAATTTAACTTTGGTCGGGTGGGCGCGCACCCGACCCGGACGCATGTGCAATCATGCAAGAAGACACCGGACCCATGACCCAACATCGTTGTGCCCCCCCCCCCCCCCAGGAACACCGTGTGCAGATGCTGGGTGTGAGCGGGCACTCAGCAGACAGACAGGGGTCAGTCTATGGCATAGATTGAGGAGAACTGGCACTTAGCTCTCTGCGGGTTATCATCAGCTCCCTGCCCTTGACAGTGACCCGGTAACAGTGCCGACACAGTTCCAGCACCCTGGAGTGATGTAACATTTACCCTGGGAGGGTGGGGAATGGGGGGGGGGGGGAATGGAAGAGATGATGGACCAGACCATGTCCTAAGTGAATCGGCCACGTACGAGGGCCTCCCTGGCCCTCCAGGCTTGCCGGACCCTCGCTGCTGCCACCTGACCTGCCGCCTCCAACATGTCCCCCGGTTCCTCCCCGAGATCATTCTCCAGCCCCTGCTGGTCCGGCACCTCATCATCATCCTTGTCCTCCTCCTTCTCCTCTTCGGAGGTGGCTACATGTTCCTTATCCCCCACCTCCAGTACGTCGTCCCACTGCTGTGGCAGGCTGTGGGGGACACAGCAGACCACCACAAAGCGGGCGACCCTCCGGAGGTGTATTGCAGGGCACCAACGGATCGGTCGAGGCATCGGAACCGTATTTTAAGCAGTCTGATGCACCGCCCATTGTCGGCCCGGGTGGCCACATGGGCCCTGTTGTATCAAGTCTCCTCTTTGGTCTCCGACTTCCATACTGGTGTCTTTAGCCAGGTCCTTAGCAGGTACCCCTTATCTCCCAGGAGCCAGCCGGCCATTCTGGGGTGTCCTCGAAGAGGCCAGGGCTGACTGACTGCTCCAGGTATAACTGTCGTGCACACTCTTTAGGAAGCGTGCACACATATGTGCATGATCTGCATGTGGTGGTCACACAAGCTGGATATTGTGGGAGTAGTACCCCTTTCTGTTGATATAGGCCACTCCCAGCTGGCCTGGTGCATCCAAGGTGAGGATAGGCCCTGGGGCATCCCTGCAATGGCGGCAGAATCGTGCTGCCCAGGCATCTTGTTGGGCTTGGTCTTTGTCATAGTTGATACAGTTTTCTGCCAGGGAAAACAGGGCATCCTTGACCTATCGGAAGCACCTCTGGGCTGTGGCCGGCGAGATGCCGCACAGATCCACACTCGAGCCATGGAGACTTCACGTGATGCCAAGTCTGCGAGGATATTGTACAGGAGTCGCACCGCCTTCTTGTTGAGACGGCGCCGCCTGCGACACCCACTGTCCGTCATCTGCTCAAACAACCAGTGACTCTTGTACACTCTGGGCCATAGCGGGCCTCCCCCTCTGGGTCTAACCCTGGTCTGATGGACAGCCAGGTCCACAGGATGTGGAGGGGTGGTGGTGGTTAGGAACATGGGCCACCGCGTCGAGCATCTACAGATGCTGCTGCTGCCGCCTTCTCTGGCGGTTATCTGCCCAGCCGAGCAGCACCACTTGGGCAAGTTCTGCGGGGTCCAAAATACTGTCCATACCGTTCAATATCTGTAAGGAATTGGGGAGAGGGTGTTAGACTGACAAACAGCTGTGGCTCCCACCCCGGGAACCTCCATTCCCCCAATGAACCCCCCCCCTCCCCCTCCACCCAGCACCCATTGCCCACATACACCCAGCCGCAGAGGGGCACCCTTCAACAGACGTCAGACCCTGTACCACACATAACGTTATCTGGACCAGGCACTGGTCCCCTCTCCGTGGCACTCACCCACCCTCCGGCCGTGGACATGTCCCCGGTGCTGGGGTCCATCCCCTGGGTATTCGTATCTCGGCTGCTGTGAGTGTGGTGTTGCCTCCCGCGGTGTCCAAGCACAGTGTCCAGGGATTACGGTCTGATTGGGATGCTATGCAATAACTCCCAAATTCTACATGGCCTGCCTACCCACGGGGATTCACTTGGGAGGTGTAAAGTGCCCACTTACCTACCATTGCCAATTCAGCAATAGCCTTCAGCCACACGCCCAGAGGCCTCAACTGTTGTGGGGCTTACAGGTGGTTGGTGGGGTAGGGTCAAGGGTTGCCCCAGGAATGGGTATGCATGATCCAGGGGTTGGCGTGGCAGATTCACGCATGGTTGCACAGCCAGCAGCCACCACTTCCCCCTTCCAATGCCCCCCCCAACCTCCCATGGTGGCCCACCCCAGGTGAGGGTGCCCACACACCCAAGGGTGCCATCCCACGCCTCGCCGAGCACTGGGGCGGCAAGCTTATTGCCCCCGGTTTCTTTGCCTGTGAGTGAAGATAGCTACTCACCTCCTTGGCTCCATCCAGCAGCCCTCCTGCCAGTTTCACGTTTTTAAAGAGGAATACTAATCGGCGCCAGCGTGACCACTCGCTGGGGAGGCCGATGAATCATGGGAGGCCATTGGATGTGGGGTGGCTCCTGTTAATTGTATGGAAATTGCGTTGAAGTGGTGATTATTGGCTTATTGCCACGCTACGGCGGGATCCCGATATCGCCTACGAGTACGGGCTGGTTGCATTGCAAACTGTTAGGCACCAGGGGCGAAATTCTCCCCCAACGGCGCGATGTCCGCCGACTGCCGCCAAACACGGCGCCAATCAGACGGGCATCGCGCCGGCCCAAAGGTGCGGAATGCCCCGCATCTTTGGCGGCCTAGCCCCAACATTGAGGGGCTAGGCCGACGCCGGAGGGATTTCCGCCCCGCCAGCTGGCGGAAATGGCGTTTGTTGCCCCGCCAGCTGGCGCGGAAATGCAGCGCATGCGCGGGAGCGTCAGCGGCCGCTGTCAGTTTCCCGCGCATGCGCAGTGGGGAGAGCCATTTCCGCCTCCGCCATGGTGGAGGCCGTAGCGGAGGCGGAAGGGAAAGAGTGCCCCCACGGCACAAGCCCGCCCGCGGATCGGTGGGCCCCGATCGCGGGCCAGGCCACCGTGGGGGCACCCCCCGGGGTCAGATCGCCCCGCGCCCCCCCCCCAGGACCCCGGAGCCCGCCCGCGCCGCCTGGTCCGCCGGGCAGCACGGTAGCCTTGTGGATAACACAATTGCTTCACAGCTCCAGGGTCCCAGGTTCGATTCCAGCTTGGGTCACTGTCTGTGCGGAGTCTGCACATCCTCCCCGTGTGTGTGTGGATTTCCTCCGGGTGCTCCGGTTTCCTCCCACAGTCCAAAGATGTGTGGGTTAGGTGGATTGGCCATGATAAATTGCCCTTAGTGTCCAAAATTGCCCTTGGTGTTGGGTGGGGTTGCTGGGTTATGGGGATAGGGTGGTGGTGTTGACCTTGGGTGGGGTGCTCTTTCCAAGAGCCGGTGCAGACTTGATGGGCCGAATGGCCTCCTTCTGCACTGTAAATTCTATGATAAATTCTATGATAAATACCAGCTTTGATTTACGCCGGCGGGACAGGCAATTTCTGGGCGGGACTTCGGCCCATCCGGGCCGGAGAATCCAGCGGGGGGTCCCGCCAACCGACGCGGCCCGATTCCCGCCCCTGCCCAATCTCCGGTACCGGAGACTTCGGCGGGGGCGGGGGCGGGATTCACGGCAGCCTACGGCCATTCTCCGACCCGGCGGGGGGTCGGAGAATGACGCCCCAGGTGTGGCTCTCCTTTTTGGCCTCACTCACTATTCACCGGCATCGCCGCGCTCTCACTCGAGCGCAACGAGGCCGGAGAATCACGCCCGGAGTGTCATTTTGGGTGGGTTTGGCGGGGTGTTTCTCGCCGGCTTTTTGGGTGAGATCCACACCGGTATTCACCCACATGTAGGGCTGGATTCTCCATCCCGCAACGTCAAAAGCACGTTTCTTGATGGGTCAGAGAATCCGGCAACGGAGGATAATCGGAATCAGCACCGAATCGGAATGCAGATCCGAATGCTATGCTCCGACCCCCCGCTGACGCCAGGATCAAAGGTTCACGACCACACGCCAGTGGGAGAATATAATTGAATGCAAAAGAGTCTTAATGCACACTATTCTCCAGTCTCCTGGGCCGGGGATCGTGTGGCCACGGCTCATTCTGGTATTTACCAGCGTGACCCTGGCGTGGTGGAGCTCGTGGTGGGCCAACCCCTTAGGGGAGTTCTCCCGAAGTCCATCCAAGGGTCACCCCCCCCCCCCCCCCTGCAATAATGCACAACCTGCTCACCCCTCCTCTACCAGAACCACAACTCCTAACCATCCCCACGGGCACCTTCAATAGGGAGATGCCCCCAAGGAGCCTCCTAATAGGGATGCCCCCCAGGGACTCCATGAATAGGGAGACGCCCAGGGACCGTCTAACAGAGAAAACCCTCCACAGAGACCCCCCTGACTAAAGGGACCGCCACAGGAACCACCTTACTAGAGGGACCACCCATAGTGACACTTAACTAAAGGACCCCTACCCCTCTACAAGTACCCCCTGACAAAAAGGATCTCTTACAGGGACCCCTAACTAGAGGGACCCCCTCCCCACAGACCCAACTCCCCCCACACAGAAATGTGACCCTGTCTAGAAGTTAGAGAGCAGTCTAGACAAGGGCAGTGAAATTAATTACAGCTGTAACACTTACTTGGAGGCTCCAGTGTCCATGTCTCAGGCGAACAGCTGTAACCTGTGTTTCAACCCAGTTAACGTTTCAGATCCGTTAACTGCATCTATTCATTGCTCTCTAGTAGTGGGCTGTGATTGCCAGCTTCCACAAACCAGCTGCATCCTTAATTTATTCATCTCCCTTCATGGATGAGTGACTCTAAGTGGTGAAACCCCAATCTTTACAAACATAAACCACATCAAAGAGAGGTAAGTGCATTCCAATCACTAAGTGCATTCCTGGGGTGGGGTTTCCCTATTAAGGGGATCACTGGGGCAGGTCTCCCAAGTGCATTCCAAGCCTATTACAATCACTCAAGTGTGTAATTTCACTGCACCTACCTTTCAATGTGGCCAATGTTTACAAACATTAGGGTTTCATCACTTAGATTGCTGAAGCATGATAGGATATGAATGAATAAAAGCTGCAGATGGTTTTTACGAGCTGTCAATCACAAACCACTACTCAAAAGCTATGAGTGGCTTGCAGATAGAGGATCTGTGGGAAGCAGATGCAGGCACAGCTGCTCTCCTTCGAGGAATAAACACCTGAAGCTGCAAGGTAACTATTACAACTATAATGGTTCTCTAGCTTCCAGACAGGAGTCTTTTTTCTGGGGGGGTGGGGTGGAATCTGTGGGAGGATTTCCCTTAATCAGGGGGTCCCTCGGGGTCTCTTTAGTCATGGGACTCTGGGGGAAATCTCTTTAGTCAGGAGGTCCCGAGGGTGGGGGCCTTTAGTCAGTCCTGCCATGTGTTTGATTTTAGTGTCATTTTTAGAGTTCTGCTCTGGGTTCTGAGGAAAGGAGGTCTGTTTCTCAGACTGACTTCTGAAAGCTTCTTTCCAAGGGCTTTGTGAATAAATCTGTAAGCCAGTAAGTGTTAATTGTATTAATAAGTGGCATTTGACCTGTGTGTATGGATTTTGCTTAATTGAAATTTTAGAAGTATATGGAAAAGTGAGCTCAAAGACCTTTCTTTATCCTTTTGTAAGAAACGTTGAATAGTTAATTGAAAAGCTCAGTGGGCTAGCTCAGTTTAGCTCAGTGGGCTAGGCGCCTGATTTATGATTAGGGTTTATGATGCAGAACAAGGCCAGCAGCACGGGTTCAATTCCCGTCCCAGCCTCCCCGAACAGGCGACAAGGGGCTTTTCACAGTAACTTCATACTTGTGACAATAAAAGGTTATTATTCAAGCTGTTTTTTTCCTTGGATGATGACATGGTTAATCTGGTGTTAATAATGTTTGTTTTAGGACTTCCGGTTGCGGCTATGCGGAGCTAAGCCGCACATTCGGCGGCTCCCGCTAAAACGGACTTTTGGGCTCTCCAGAGGAGCCCCAACGGCAATTTTTTCGACGACTTCCAGTGTGGGAAGGGGATAGCAAGGTCCCCCCCCCATAGTATATGGAGTGGGCCAGGAGCGGAGCGGTCAAAAAAACGTTTTTGGAGCAGCGAAAAGTGCGAGGGAGAAAAAACAAGATGGCGGCAGGCGGAGATCAAGCAGCATGGGTGCAGGAGCAGCAGGAGTTTCTCAGGCGCTGCTTTGAGGAGCTGAAGAAAGAGGTGCTGGCGCCAATGCTGACGGCGATAGAGGGGTTAGTGGAGACCCAGAAGGCCCAAGGGGCGGCGATCCGGGAGGTGCGGGAAAAAAACCACGGAGAACGAGGATGAGATCTTGGGCCTGGCGGTGAGGATGGAGGCACACGAGGCGCTGCACAAGAGGTGGGAGGAAAGATTCGAGGACCTGGAGAACAGGTCGAGGAGGAAGAATCTTCGGATTCTGGGTCTCCCTGAAGGAGTGGAGGGGGCCGATGCCGGGGCATATGTGAGCACAATGCTCAACTCGCTGATGGGTGCGGGGGCCTCTCCGAGTCCCCTGGAGCTAGAAGGGGCTGATCGGGTCTTGGTGAGGAGACCCAAGGCCAACGAGCCGCCAAGGGCGGTAGTGACGAGGTTTCACCGTTTCGTGGACAGAGAGTTTCGTGGTGCATAGGTGGCAAAGAAGAGAGCTGGGGCAAAATTCTCCGCCGACCGGCGCCAAAAACGGCGCAAATCAGTCCGGCATCGCGCCGCCCCAAAGGTACGGAATCCTCCACCCCTTGAGCGGCCCAGCCCTAACCTTGAGGGGCTAGGCCTGCGTCGGACTGATTTCCGCCCCGCCAGCTGGCGGGAAAGGCCTTTGGTGCCCTGCCAGCTGACGTGGAAATGACATTGCCGGGCGGCGCATGTGCGGGAGCGTCAGCGGCCGCTCACGGCATCCCCGCGCATGCGCAGTGGAGGGAGTCACTTCCACCTCCGCCATGGTGGAGACCGTGGCGAAAGGAAAAGAGTGCCTCCACGGCAGAGGCCCGCCCGCGGATCGGTGGGCCCCAATCGCGGGCCAGGCCACCGTGGGGGCACCCCCCGGGGCCAGATCGCCCCGCGCTCCCCCCAGGACCCCGGAGCCCGCCCGCGCCGCCTTGTCCTACCGGTAAGAGAGGTGGTTTAATCCACGCCGGCGGGACAGGCATTCTAGCAGCGGGACTTCGGCCCATCCGGGCCGGAGAATCGCAGGGGGGGGGGGGGCCCGCCAACAGGCGCGGCGCGATTCCCGCCCCCGCTGAATCTCCGGTGCCGGAGAATTCGGCAACGGGCGGGGGCGGGATTCACGCCAGCCCCCGGCGATTCTCCGACCCGGCGGGGGGTCGGAGAATCTCACCCCTGGTTTTAATCGGGCCAAGGCGGTGCTCCATCGGAAGGGGGTGAGGTTCGGAATGCTGCAGCTAGCGCGATTGTGGGTCATGTTTCAGGATTGACACCACTACTTTGAAACGCCTGAGGAGGCTTGGACCTTTATATAAACTGAAAAGTTGGACTCAAACTGAGGGTTTGTGGTTGTGGGGGGGATGTCGGTTGTATACAGGGTTTTAACTATGCGTAGGGATCTGATGGGGAGACTGTGAGAGAGTGTGGGCGCCGGGGCTGGAGGGAGGGGAGGCCCGGGGATGGGGGAATTGGGATAAGGCCGCAACAGGAGCGGCACCAGAGGGGGCGTGGCCGGCTCAGGAAAGCGCGGGTTTTTTCCCACGCTAGGGAAGGACGGAGGGGGGGGGTGTGGAGGTGCGCACACTGATTGCTGGGGAGGAGGGGGAGGGGGGATTCCCACACGGGGGGGGTCAATGGGACGGCGGGGGAGGCCGGGGTCAGCAGGAGTCAGCTGACTTACGGGAGTGTTATGGGGGAGCAAAAGAGCTAGATACGGATCTAGCGGGGGGAGGGGGAGGGGGAGGGGGGGAAATAGGGTTGCTGCTGCATTGGCCGATGGGGAGCTGGAAACAGAAGAGGTGGTCGGGGCGGGGGTCCCCTGTCTGGGGGACTGGAGAGTGCGAGAGGCGCGGGCACGGGACTGGCCTAGAAAAGGAGATGACTAGTTGGCAGGGAGGGGAGGGAAGCCCCCTAATCCGGCTGATAACTTGGAATGTGAGGGGCCTGAATGGGCCGGTTAAGAGGGCCCGAGTGTTCGTGCACTTAAAGGGACTGAAGGCAGACGTGGTCATGCTTCAGGAGACACATTTGAAGGTGGCAGACCAGGTCAGGTTAAGAAAGGGATGGGTAGGACAGGTATTCCATTCGGGGCTGGATGCGAAGAACAGAGGGGTGGCAATACTGGCGGGGAAGCGGGTGTCGTTTGAGGCCAAGAATATTGTAGTGGACAATGGAGATCGATACGTGATGTTGAGCGGTTGGTTGCAGGGGGCGTGGGTGGTATTGGTAAACGTTTACGCCCCGAACTGGGATGATGCTGGATTTATGAAGCGCATGTTGGGGCAGATTCCGGATCTGGAGGCAGGAAGCTTGATAATGGGGGGGTGGATTTCAACACGGTGTTGGACCCAGCATTAGATCGCTCCAGGTCTAGGACGGGGAAGAGGCCGGCTGTGGCCCAGGTGCTTAGGGGGTTTATGGACCAGATGGGGGGAGTAGATCCGTGGAGTTTTCCTATGCCCCTGGCCAGGGAATTTTCTTTTTTTTCTCACGTACATGGAGCCTACTCCCGGATAGACTTTTTTGTTTTGAGTAGGGCGCTGATCCCGAAAGTGGAGGGAATGGAGTACTCGGCCATAGCCATCTCAGACCATGCCCCGCACTGGGTGGAGCTGGAGTTAGGAGAGGAGAGGGACCAACGCCTGCTGTGGCATCTGGATATGGGATTACTGGCAGATGTGGAGGTATTCGGGAGGGTGCGGGGGTGCATTGAAAGGTATTTGGAGGCAACGGGGAGGTGCAGGTGGGGGTAGTATGGGAGGCGCTGAAGGCGGTGATCAGGGGAGAGTTAATCTCCATCAGGGCTCACAGGGAGAAGAGAGAGGGTAGGGAAAGGGAGAGGTTAGTGGGGGAGATCCTAAGTGTAGACAGGAGATATGCAGAGGCCCCCGAGGAGGGACTACTTAGGGAACGGCGAAGACTCCAGACGGAATTCGACCTGTTGACCACAGGGAAGGCAGAGGCTCAGTGGAGGAAAGCACAGGGGGCGACGTACGAGTATGGGGAGAAGGCGAGCCGGATGCTGGCACATCAGCTCCGTAAGAGGATGGCAACGAGGGAGATAGGTGGAGTCAAGGATAGCAGGGAAACTACAGTGCGGAGTGTGGTGAAAGTAAATGAGGCATTTAAGGACTTTTATGAGGAGCTGTACAGATCTGAGTCCCCAGCGGGGGAAGAGGGGATGCGATGATTTCTCGATCAACTGAGGTTCCCGAGGGTGGAGGAGCAGGAGGTGGCTGGTTTGGGGGCGCCAATTGGGTTGGAGGAGCTGGTTAAAGGACTGGGGAGCATGCAGGCGGGGATGGCCCCGGGGCCAGATGGGTTCCCGGTTGAGTTTTACAGGAAGTATGCGGACCTGTTAGCCCCGTTGCTAGCGAGGACTTTCAATGAGGCAAGGGACGGGGGGACCCTGCCCCCGACAATGTCCGGGGCGCTGATCTCTCTGATCCTGAAGTGGGACACGGACCCACTGCAATGCGGGTCGTATAGACCGATCTCGCTCCTCAATGTGGATGCTAAGTTGCTGGCAAAAGTGCTGGCTACGAGAATTGAGGACTGTGTCCCGGGGGTGATTCATGAGGACCAGACGGGATTTGTAAAGGGCAGGCAGCTAAACACCAATGTGCGGAGGCTCCTAAACGTGATTATGATGCCATCGGTGGAGAAAGAGGCGGAGATAGTGGCAGCTATGGACGCGGAGAAGGCCTTTGACCGGGTGGAGTGGGAGTATCTCTGGGAAGTGTTGCGGAGGTTTGGGTTTGGGGAGGGGTTTATCAGTTGGGTTAAGCTCCTATATAGAGCCCTGGTGGTGAGTTTGGCTACGAATCGGCGGAGGTCGGAGTATTTTCGGCTGTATCGAGGGACGAGGCAGGGGTGCCCCCTGTCCCCCCTGTTGTTTGCATTAGCAATTGAGCCTTTGGCCATGGCATTAGGGAGTCCAGGAAATGGAGGGGGGTGGTCCGAGGGGAAGAGGAGCATCGGGTGTCGCTGTAAGCGGACGACCTGTTGCTGTATGTGGCAGATCCAGTGGAGCGGATGGTGGAGGTCATGCGGATCCTAAGGGAGTTTGGGGACTTCTCGGGCTACAAGCTCAATGTAGGGAAAAGTGAGCTCTTTATGGTGCATCCATGGGACCAGGGAAGAGGGATAGACGACCTACCGTTGAGGAGGGCGGAAAGGAGCTTTCGGTACTTGGGGATCCAGGTAGCTAGGAGTTGGGGGGCCCTGCACAAACTTAATTTGATGCGGCTGGTGGAGCAGATGGAGGAGGACTTTAAAAGATGGGATGTGTTGCCACTCTCGCTAGCGGGCAGGGTACAGTCGATTAAAATGATTGTCCTCCCGAGGTTTCTTTTTGTGTTTCTGTGCCTTCCTATTATGATTACCAAGGCCTTTTTTAAGCGGGTAGGTAGGAGCATCATGGGTTTTGTGTGGGCAAACAAGACCCCGAGGGTAAGGAGGGGGTTTCTGGAGCATAGTAGGGACAGGGAGGGCTGGTGTTGCCGAATCTGGGTGGCTATTATTGGGCAGCCAACGTGGCGATGATCCATAAGTGGATAATAGAGGAAGGGGGGGCGGCATGGAAGAGGCTGGAGATGGCGTCCTGCAAAGGAACGAGCCTGAGGGCGCTGGTGACGGCACCACTGCCGCTCTCGCCGACAAGGTACACCACGAGTCCGGTGGTGGCGGCAACGCTAAATATCTGGGGGCAGTGGAGACGACATAGGGTTGAGATGGGAGCCTCGGTGTGGTCCCCGATCCGGGAGAACCATTGGTTCGTCCCAGGAAGGATGGACGGGGGGTTTCGGAGCTGGCATCGGGCAGGGATCAGAAGGATGGGGGACCTGTTTATAGACG
This sequence comes from Scyliorhinus torazame, assembly GCF_047496885.1. Taxonomy (NCBI): domain Eukaryota; kingdom Metazoa; phylum Chordata; class Chondrichthyes; order Carcharhiniformes; family Scyliorhinidae; genus Scyliorhinus; species Scyliorhinus torazame. The sequence goes on along the minus strand of NC_092714.1, from coordinate 145,758,259 downwards.
GGACGTTTGCGAGCCGAGGGGCGCTGGAGGAGAAGTTTGGGCTAACCCCGGGAAATGCGTTCAGGTATATGCAAGTGAGGGCATTTGTGAGGCAGCAGGTGAGGAGATTTCCGTTGCTCCCGGCACAGGGGATTCAGGACTGGGTGATTTCGGGTGTATGGGTCGGAGAAGGCAAGGTTTCGGCGATATATCAGGAGATGAAAGAAGAGGAGGAGGCTTCGGTAGAGGAGCTGAAGGGCAAGTGGGAGGAGGAGTTGGGGGAGGAGATTGAAGAGGGTCTGTGGGCTGATGCCCTGAGTAGGGTTAATTCCTCTTCCTCATGTGCCAGGCTCAGCCTGATACAGTTTAAGGTTATTCACAGAGCGCATATGACAGGGGCGAGGCTGAGTAGGTTCTTTGGGATGGAGGACAGATGCGGGAGGTGCTCGGGAAGCCTGGCGAATCACGCCCACATGTTCTGGTCGTGCCCGGCACTGGATGGGTTCTGGAGGGGTTTCACGAAGACTATGTCCAAGGTGGTGAAAGTCCAGGTCAAGCCAAGTTGGGGGCTGGCATTATTTGGGGTGGCGGACGAGCCGGGAGTGCAGGAGGCGAAAGAGGCCGGTATTCTGGCCTTTGCATCCCTGGTAGCCCGATGGAGGATCTTGCTCATGTGGAAGGACGTGAAGTCCCCCAGTGTGGAAGCCTGGATAAATGACATGGCAGGGGTCATTAAGCTGGAGAGGATAAAGTTTGCCTTGAGAGGGTCTGCGCAGGGGTCTTCAGGCAGTGGCAACCATTCCTGGACTATCTCGCGGAGCGTTAGAGGAAGGTCGGTCAGCAGCAGCAGCAACCCAGGGAGGGTGGGGGGGGGGGGGGTGTCTCATTCGGGGGGGGTGGTATTTGGGTGGGCGGGGGAGGGTTTTTTCCTAGGGGTATTTGTAAAAAAAAAAGCATATGGGAGGGTTAATATGTGCGGGAGAAACCCATTGTATAAGTTCTGTAGTATGTTTGATTGATATGTTTATGTTCTGTTCTGTTTGTTTCTCTTTTTCTTTTCTGTTACGGGGGGGGGTTTAATCGGTTGAAGATTTTTGTTGGAAAAACTTTGAATAAACATATTTTTTTGAAAAAATAATGTTTGTTTTATTGCAACCCCCCCCCCGATTTGTAAGTGGAATCACTCTTGGGGGTGAAAGATGCTATTCTCGCAATTTACAAGTTGAACAATTGTTGGGGTTTTGTTGCGCCCCCCTCACAGGCCACAGATGATGCACCAATCCGGTTCCCCGTGATGACCACTGAGAATGAAACTCCCTGTTAAAATGGGGCGGCGTTTCCCCTTAACCTCACTGTATAAAAACCCCGATATGAAGGTGACCCTTCGGGGCGCGGAGTTGTTGGTTGTGTTAGTTGTGTATACCTAAATAAATCTGCGTTCATTTTATCCTACCGTGCATTCCTGTGTCTCTTCGTTGGATCTACACTGACGACGAGGTTGAAGTGCAGCTGCCGCAGGCATCACACACTGTACCACCGAACCATTTTGCCTAGGCCCAGGGAGGCTTCTACTACAGCCATAAAGATGGCACACATCGGGAAACTTGAACAATTCGACGTGAGTAACAATGACTGGACCCAGTACTTTGAGAGGGTACAATATTGTTTTTTGCTCAAATACCATAGTTGGGGATAAGCGACAAACCTTGATATTACTGATCACAGTGGGTGGGCCAACCAACGCACTGATAAAGAGCCTCACCCACCCGGACAGGCCAGATTCATGCAGCGGGATTCTCCGTATCAGAAACTAAGGGCTGGATTCTGCGATTTTGAAGCTATGTCCAGAGAATGTGCCTAGTCTTACGATGAAAAAGTCGGCAGCTTCCCCACACCTATGCTCCGCCCGGTGGGGGCTATCAGCCGCTCCTTGTAAAACCCCCGGTGTTCTCAACAGTAACGGCCAGAGAATTGCTGGGTCCGTGGCCACGCATACGCATGGCGACGACGCGCAGCACTCGCGACGTACAACATGGCGCCAGCCGCGAGCGGACCCAGCGGCCAGATTGCGCTCCCCTGTAACCCACCTCGCCACCCCTGGACCACCCTCCACCTGTCCCCCCAGCTCCCGCGGAAGCCCTCCCAGCCAGCGGAACGACTCCCCCCTCCGACTGTGAACACAGTCCGCAGCCGCCACACGAGATTGATGAAAACTCAGACCACAAGTAATCCACGGTGCTGGGACGTCGGCCCATCGGGGGCAGAGCACCAAGGAGGCCTTCAGGTGACATCTTGAGGCCGTCCCAACAGCGTGCGGCGTACTCACCGATGACGCCTGTTTTGGAGGGGGTGGAGCATCCGAAAACTGGCGCCGCTCCTGATTTTGGGGTCAAAAGGGATTCTCTACCCGATCGCCGAATGTGATTTCGGCATCGGCAAGCGGAGAATCCTGCCCTAAGTGTTGACATCAGGGGCTGGATTTTCCGGTCGCCAACGCCGAAATCGCGTTCGGCGACAGGTCGGAGAATCCAAATTCCCAACAGATGCTCCGCCCCTTCCAAAGCGGCATACTCGGAGAGTATCCACGGCCTCAGGCCTGAGGCCCGCCCCCCCGATGCTCCGCCCCCGACCGGCCGAATTGATGGCGGGGCCACTCATGGTCTCACCCGCTCCTTGTAACTCAGCGTGGTGGCTGCAGACTCAGTCCAGCGTCGCCTCAGTCAGGGGAGGGCCGATCCACGGGTTGGGGAGGCATTATGCGGAGCTGGGGGCACTGTGGTGGGGCGGTCCGGGGCGCGTAAGTCGGCTGATGCAGGGGTTATTCCGCGGGCTGGGTTTCTGCTAAAATGGGGCGGGGTTTCCACTTAACAAGAGTGAACTTCACTGTATAAAAACCCCAACTTGGGTGCAGGTTGGAGAGAGTGACCCTTTGGGGTGAGAAGTTGTTAGTTGTGTATATCTAAATAAATCTGAGTTCATTTTTACCGTACCCTGTGCTCCTGTGTCTCTTTGTTGGATTCTACAGGTTTCTCGTCCAGCTTTCTAATATAAATTGGGGGTCTGGCCCAGTACTGTGACATTATCCTCAAACTGAAATTTCTCATCCCTTGAATCATTCTTATAAACCTCTTCTGCACTCTCCCCAATGCGTTCGCACCCTTCCTTTAGTGTGGCGCCCAGAACTGTACACAATATTCCAAAGTCCTGAGGTTGGACTCAAACCCGGAACTTCTGGTTTAGAGGCTGGGATGCTACCCACTGTAAAACTAGACCACCCTGGTTAGAGTAACACTGGCAAAATGTGTGCAAAGTGTGGAAAATGATTCAGAGACTTCCGCACAAAATCCAGACTAACACACAGCCCAGTATTGACAGACTGTTGCAGTGCTGAAGGTAGATGCCGTCTTTCAGGTGAGCTGGTAAATTGAGGCTCCATCTGCCCCCCTCTCCCCCCAGTTGTGCATAAAAGATCCCAGGGCACTATTTCAAAGAAGAGTAGAGGAATTTTCGTAATATCTACCGCTCAAGCAACAACGCCAAAACAAATTATCTGGTCATTCTTGTGGTGTTGGGTGCTCTGAGGTACAGACGAACCAACACGGTTGCGATTGGTACAACGCAGTTTTATTCCAACTAGTTATTTACACACCTGACTTGGTACTCAGCACGTGGTGACTGTGTGAGTGTCTTGTTAATGAGGTCCTGGCCTTGTCCTGTCTCCAGATGGACTGGCCAGCAGGTGTCGTGTTTCTTGTCTTATACTGTGTCTGCTCTTGTCTGTGATTGGCTGTCGTGTTATGTGTGCTAATTGGTCTGTTGGTCTGTCTATCATGATGTGTGTGTTGTGATGTGTGTTTGAATATCATGACAATTCTCAGATTGCCGTTTGAGAAACCTTGCTTTGAGCGAATTGGTTGCTGTGTTTCTGACATTACCGAGAGTGAGTACACTTTGAAAGGTATATTATGGGCTGGATTCTCCACTGTCCGTATTCTCTGTTGAGCCAGCAGCACACTCATGCCTGGAGATTTCCGGACGGCATGGGGCTACCCACAATGGGACACCCCATTTGCCAGCTGGCGAGATGGAGAATGCTGCCATTGGCAGGGGCGTGCTGCACCAGAAAACTGGTGCGGCGGGAGGGAAAATCTCACCCCATTGGTTTCAAAACACTGCAGGACATTCTGAGGTTATGACAAGCATCAAATAAATGCAGTTCTACCTTTCTATCATATCTGTTCTCTCAATGGGCAGCATGGTAGCACAGTAGGGCAGCACGGTAGCACAGTGGTTAGCACAGTTGCTTCACAGCTCCAGGGTACCAGGTTTGATTCCGGCTTGGGTGACTGTCTGTGCGGAGTCTGCTTGTTTACCCCGTGTCCCGCGTGGGTTTTTTCCGGGTGCTCCCACAGTCCAAAGATGTGCAGGTTAGGTGGATTGGCCATGGTAAATTGTCCTTAGTGTCCAAAAGGGTTAGATGGGGTTACTGGGTTACGGGGATAGAGCGGAGGTATAGGCTTAAGTGGGGTGTTCTTTACAAGGGCCGGTGCAGACTCGATGGGCCGATTGGCCTCCTTCCGCACTGTAAATTCAATGAATGGGGAAACAGTGCACCAAAAAGATAGCTATGTGGTATGTTATTACGTTGCTGTTGTGCAATCTTGATACAAATCAGCTGATGCATTTCAAAAATTGGTGACTGCACTTCAAATGTATTTCTCTGGCCGCGAAACGCATTGGAACAACCCAAGGTTGTATATTACTTTGTTACATGGATATAAGTTTGCCAGACCTTTCATTATGACAGTGTCCTTTGAAGTGAGGCAGCCTGCTCTTCCAACCTCGAGCTGGGTACATTTGACAAGAATTGCAACCTCACTTTTAATATGCAAACATGCAAAAAACAATCCACAAAGAAATATGATGCTATCTAATTCCATAATCTCAGGGTGGGGCTCAGCTGCTTTCCTGGGAATGCAGTCTCAAAGAGCTCCTCACACGCAATGAAACTGAAACATCACCTGCCAAGTTCTGGGCTGGTGTAGGAGCTGAGGTACACCGCACTTAAAAGGGCAGGAGCCTCCTTCAAAACACTGTCAGCAACTCTCCACAATTGGCAGCCACAGCTTCATTGATTGACCTGAGTAAAAACCCCACCTTCTACTGATAAATGAGTTGAAAATCCTCTAACTGAAAATGCTGTTGATACTCACCCTGCCAAATTAATTCCTTGTTCCTCTCATTATCGCTATAGACTGAATAATAATACCTCTACAAGTCTACACAATCCCCACCAGGGTAATCGCTATTGTGCCTCAAACCAGACACCCCCTCCTCCATTTGACTGAATTTATTCTCACCCTGAACAACTTCCCTTTTAACTTCACTCATTTCCTCCAGATGAAGGGCGTCGCTATGGGAACATTATGGGTTCCAATTCCTCCTGTGCTTTTATGCACTTTTGGAACTTTCTTTGTTCCAGTTATACTGCAGCCTCTTCATTGATGACTTTAGTGGTGCCTTTTCCTGGTGTCACTCTGGTCCTGAAGAACTACACAACTACCCCCCCCCCCTCCCCACCTCACATCGCAACCCTCCTCCCTCCCTCTGTCATGATATGCAGACATGCACGTAATGAGATACAGCCAGGCAGCTAATGAACACAGAGAACAGGACATAACCAATTAGCAGGCAGATCACTGGAGGGTGGTTACCCACTATAACAGGCACGAGGCACTCACACTCCGCCTCTTTCCACTGGGGACATCTACAGAGTGAGTCGGGTGTATATATCACATAACACCTACAGCATGTGGCTAAGAGCTAGTCTGGTTCAGTCAGAGTAATCACACTTAGGTTAGCAGAGAGTTGAACTCATAGAAAACTGAGCTAACTGTGTGACAGGTTCATTAAATTAAATTGAATTTACTTCAATGTCTGGAGTATCTTTCAGTTATAGCTGCATCCAGTTGCAGCCCGTGTTATCTCAGTGTGCTTAACACGACACCCTCAAGGAATCAAATTGAAACAGGTAAAATTTTTGAGGGGCTTAATTGACAGAGAAAATGTTTCCCCTCGCCAGGGAATGTAGAACACAATCTCAGAATGAGGGGTCAGATATTTCGAACTCAGCTGAGGAGAAATTCCTTCACTCAAAGGGTTGTGAATCTTTGGAATTCACGACCCAGGGAGCTGTGAATATTCAGTCGTTGAGAATATTCACAGAGAGAAGTAAATACTATGATAAATTATGGGGATAGTGCAAGAAGGTAGAGTAGAGATGAAAGATCAGTCATGATTTGAGATGGCAGAGCAAGCTTGAGAGGGCCAAATGGCATACCCCAACTCACATTTCTTAAGTGGTTCACTTGTGAAATAGAATTGTTACAGCACAGAAACAGGCCATTTGATTGAACTGGTCTGTGGCAGCACTTATGCCCCACTGGGGAGACAGTGATATTCTCACAGTACTAATAATCCAGAAGTCCCAGACTAATGCACGACGTACACTAGGCTCAAACCCCACTACAGCAGCTGGTGGAATTTAAATTCAATGAATAAATTGGGAATTGAAAGCCAGTCTCAGTATTGATGACTATGCCAATTACCACCAATTGTTGTAAAAACCCATCTGGCTCACTAACGTCCTTTTCCACAGAGCGATTTCCACATTCCCACCACTTTCTGAGTAAAGGGATTTCTTCTGACTTCCCCATTGGATTATTAGTGGCCATTGTATATTTTTGGAAACTAGTTTTGGACCCACAACTGAAAACATCTATTATATCAAACAATTAGGTCACTCCTCCAGCCTTCTCATTTCTGGACAATAAAGCTCACTCTCACTTCTTTTGCCTTCCTGGGCATGCAACTACGCAAATTGTCAGTGTTGTCAATGACCAGCACAACTATGCTGCACCCACACCCACCCCGTGCCCCCTGACCCTTCCTCTAAAGCATCCATTTCTCATGCACAGGTCTGATGAAGCCATTGGCTGTACTAGAACCTCTGTAACCTCAATCCATCCATCTTAGCCATGTTTTACTCCAGACGTTAGTTATCAGGGCCCTTAACCATGTCTATTCTTGTGCCTCCCTTCTCTTTTCTCTCGCAACCAATGTCAGGGCCAGTCAACTCCAGTAACATACGCAATGGTCAAACCATTTTTCACCACTTCCGCCACGTCTGCGCCAACCCCATCTATCTTCCCACCATCCCCTTTGTTTTCCTTACCCCCCACCCCGGATATGCTATTTATTATATTTCAACTCCTCAACTTACTCTGTCTGAAGCAACATCTGTTCATTCACCTCTTCCCGTGTCATTATCCAGGGTCAGTGTATATGGGGTCCCTTTCAGAGACTACCAACAACTCGAGCCTGCCTCTCCATAGTGACTGACTGAGGCCAACAGTGAACGAACTGTATTGTCAGTATTGTCACCTCAAACAGCTCGTCTGTAAAAGTCAGTCTCAAGGAGAATTTGTTCGAATGAGGCTTGATCCCTGCAGAAAGAGAATTGAAATGACAGCAATGTCTTCTATGAAACTGGGTCTCCGTACACACCCTGGTCCCTGCTACTTGTGGTAGTCACCACTGATGTATTATACTGTATATATGGGTTTTACGGTAAGGTCCCTGTACTACAGGTACGGGGGTAGATCCCTGTCTGCTGGCTCCGCCCAGTAGGCGGAGTATAAATATGTGTGCTCTCCGAACTGCAGCCATTTCGGCAGCAGCTGTAGGAGGCCACACATCTCTGTGCAATAAAGCCTCGATTACTCTCTACTCTCGTCTCGTCGTAATTGATCGTGCATCAATTTATTACACAGAGATTTTTCAGAGATGGACCTCCGCATCAAGCCGGATCGCCTGCAGCTGCATCCTCAAGCAGACAACGCCAAAAAAGACTTTGAACGTTGGCTAGCCTGTTTTGAAGCATACATCGGGTCTGCGCCAGACCCAATCTCCGAAGCACAGAAGCTCCAGATTCTGTACACGCGGCTGAGCTCCAACGTTTTTCCCCTTGTCCAGGACGCGCCGACCTACACAGAAGCCATGGCGCTACTAAAGGAGAATTACGCTCAGCAGACAAACAAGATCTACGCCAGGCACCTCCTATCCACGAGGCACCAACTTCCCGGTGAGTCTGTCGTGCCCTGCTCGCCCTAGTGAGAGGCTGTGACTGCCAGGCCATTTCGGCCACTGAACATTCAAACCTGCTGATGAGCGACGTTACAGGCATAGAGTCTGACTACATCCGCCAGCGCCTCTTAGAAGGGGCCACGCGTGACCTCGCGGCAACCAAAAAACTAGCACTCTCGCTTACGGTTGCCTCATGCAACGTACAGGCCTATGCTCCCGACCGCGCGGCCCACCCCCCCCAGTGTATCGTGGACCCCGCCGACGGCCACCCCATCATGGACCCCATCAGCGACCGCCCCCAGCCAACCCCACGCCTGCGCCGCGCGGCAGCGAACCAAATGCTACTTCTGCGGACAGTCAAAACACCCCCAGCAGCGCTGCCCGGCATGGAGCGTGCTCTGCAAGGCCTGTGAAAAGAAGGGACATTTCGCTGCAGTGTGCCAGGCCCGCTCAATCGGCGCTATTGTCCCGGCACCCCCCACGTGCGGCCAGTGGGCGCTGCCATCTTCCCCTCCTCGGACCACGTGTGGCCCGTGGGCATCGCCATCTTGCTCTACTCACAACACGTGCGGCCCGAGGGCGCCGCCATCTTGCCTGCCTCAGGACACGTGCGGCCCGTGGGCACCGCCATCTTACCTGCCTCAGGACCCCTGCCTGTCGGCACCTCATCAGGCCGCTCATCGCCTGCAACCACCGCCGATTGGCCGCGTCTTGTCTCGGTCACGATTGACCAGTCTCGACTGCACAACCTCCCGACCGCTTCGACAAAGGTGAAGGTCGACGGGCACGAGATATCCTGCCTTCTGGTCTCGGGAGCACTGAGAGCTTCATCCACCCCAATACGGTTCAGCGGCTTCTGCCTCTACGTCCTCCCCAACCTCTGCGTTGCCTTGCTACTCGGCCTGGACTTCCAGTGCAACCTCCAGAGCTTAACCCTGAAATTTGGTGGGCCCTTACCACCCCTTACTGTTTGCGGCCTCGCGACCCTTATGGTCGACCCACCTTCTGTTTTTGCAAACCTAACCCCGGATTGCAAACCCGTCGCCACCAGGAGCAGACGGTACAGCGCCCAGGACAGCACCTGGTGAAAATTGGGGAGAAAAACAGGATGGGCGTTGATTACAGTCAGCCCATCAATCGGTACACACAGCTCGCGCGTACCCCCTCCCACGCATATCTGATATGGTCAATCAGATTGCACAGTACCGGGTCTTCTCAACAGTGGACCTGAAATCTGCCTACCACCGGCTCCCCATTCGCAAGGCGGACTGCCCCTACACTGCGTTCAAAGCAGACGGCCGCCTTTACCATTTCCTTAGGGTTCCCTTCGTCACCAACGGGGTCTCGGTCTTCCAACGGGAGATGGATTGAATGGTTGACCAGTACGGACTGCGGGCCACTTTCCCGTACCTGGACAACATCACCATCTGCGGCCACGACCAGCAGGACCACGACGCTAACCTTTCAAAATTTCTCCACACCACCACTCTCCTCAACCTCACTTACAACAAGGAGAAGTGTGTGTTCAGCACGAACCGATTAGCCATCCTCGGCTATGTGGTTCAGAACGGAGTTCTAGGGCCCGACCCCAATCTCATGTGCCCCCTCATGGATCTCCCCCTCCCCCACTGCCCCAAGGCCCTCAAACGATGCCTGGGGTTCTTTTCGTATTATGCCCAGTGGGTCCCAAACTATGCGGACAAGGCCCGCCCACTCATTCAATCCACCGCTTTCCCACTGACGGCCGAGGCTCATCAGGCCTTCAACCGTATCAAGGCCGACATCGCCAAGGCCGTGATGCACGCAGTCGACGAGACGCTCCCCTTCCAAGTCGAGAGCGATGCATCAGACATCGCTCTGGCTGCACCCTTAACCAGGCAGGCAGGCCCGTGGCATTCTTTTCCCGCACCCTCCATGCCTCCGAAATTCGGCACTCCTCCGTCGAAAAGGAGGCCCAAGCGATCATTGAAGCTGTGCGGCACTGGAGGCATTACCTGGCCGGCAGGAGAATCACTCTCCTCACTGACCAACGTTCGGTTGCCCTCATGTTTAACAACACACAGCGGGGCAAGATCAAAAACGATAAAATCTTGAGGTGGAGGATCGAGCTCTCCACCTACAATTACTAGATTTTGTATCGCCGCGGTAAGCTCAATGAGCCCCCCGATGCCCTATCCCGAGGTACATGTGCCAGCGCACAAGTGGACCGACTCCGGACCCTGCACGACAATCTCTGTCACCCAGGAGTCACCCGTTTTTACCACTTCATTAAGGCATGCAATCTGCCCTACTCCAGGGCTATCACCAGAGATGCCAGGTCGGCGTGGAGTGTAAATCGCACTTCTACCGGCCAGACCGTGCACGCCTGGTGAAGGCCTCCCACCCTTTGAATGCTTCAGCGTGGACTTCAAAGGGCCCCTCCCCTCCACCGACCGCAACACGTACTCTCTCAGTGTGGTCGACGAATATTCCCGATTCCCCTTCGCCGTCCCATGCCCTGATATGAAGTCTGCCACCGTCATCAAAGCTCCCAACACCATCTTCGCTCTGTTCGGTTTCCCCGCCTATGTCCACAGTGACCGGGGATTTATGAGCGATGAGCTGCGCCAGTCCCTGCTCAACAGGGGCATTGCCTCGGGCAGGACGACCAGCTACAACCCCAGGGGAAACGGGCAGCTGGAGCGGGAGAATGGGACGGTCTGGAAGGCCCTACGGTCCAGAAATCTCCCGGCCTCCCGCTGGCAGGAGGTCCTCCTCGACGCACTTTACTCCATTCGGTCGCTCCTGTGCACCGTGACGAACGAAACCCCCCATGAACGTCTCTTTGCCTTCCCTAGGAAGTCCTCCTCCGGGGTTTCGCTCCCAACGTGTCTGGCAGCTCCAGGACCCGTCCTCCTCCGCAAGCACGTGCGGCTACACAAGGCGGACCCGTTGGTTGAGAGGGTACAGCTACTTCACGCCAACCCGCAGTACGCTTACGTAGCGTACCCCGACGGGCACCAAGACACAGTCTCCCTCAGGGACCTGGCACCAGCTGGTTCCCCCCCCCTCCCCCTCGCCCCGGCGCCACCCTCCCTTCCCCCAGCGCACCCCATCGTAGTCCCCGCTCCAGGACAATCCGTCCTCCCCTTGCCCCCACCCGGGGATGAAGAGGATTTCGACACGCTCCGGGGGTCACCAAAGACCAAGCTGACGCCGGAGTGGCCAGCAGCACTGCGGCGCTCTCAACGACAGATCAAGGCACCGGATCGCCTAAATTTGTAACATTCTCTGTGATTTTTAAAAGCAATTTGTATGTCTATAGTTCTGCACCACCCCCGCTGGACTCATTTTAACAGGGGGTGCATGTGGTAGTCACCACTGTTGTATTATATTGTATATATGGGTATTACGGTAAGGCCCCTGTACTACAGGTACGGGAGTAGATCCCAGCCTGCTGGCTCCGCCCAATAGGCGGAGTATAAATATGTGTGCTCTCTATACAGCAGCCATTTAGTAAGCTGCTTTAGGAGGCCACACATCTGGGCAGCACGGTAGCATTGTGGATAGCACAATTGCTTCACAGCTCCAGGGTCCCCGGTTCGATTCCGTCTTGGGTCACTGTCTGTGCGGAGTCTGCACATCCTCCCCGTGTCTGCGTGAGTTTCCTCCGGGTGCTCCGGTTTCCTCCCACAGTCCAACGATGTGCAGGTTAGGTGGATTGGCGATGATAAATTGCCCTTAGTGTCCAAAATTGCCCTTGGTGTTGGGTGGAGGTGTTGAGTTTGGGTAGGGTGCACTTTCCAAGAGCCGGTGCAGACTCAAAGGGCCGAATGGCCTCCTTCTGCACTGTAAATTCAATGATAATCTATGACAAAGTTTCGGCACAACATCGTGGGCCGAAGGGCCTGTTCTGTGCTGTATTTTCTATGTATTTTCTATCTCTGTGTAATAAAGCCTCGATTACATTCTATTCTCGTCTCGTTGTAATTGATGGTGTATCACTACTGTCATATGCTTATCAGGTATATAGGGTTTGGAGCATCCATAAGAATTACTAACACTTGTCAACTGGCAGCCACTTTCTCCTCAAAGAGGAAAGAATTTGCATTGCAGCAACATGTTCCCAGGGCGTTCCAAAATGCTTTATAGAAAAATACTTACTTTTGACGTACACTCATTGCTCTTTCCTTTGCCAATAGAAAGCAGCAATATGATGGCTGATTAATTGAGCTGTTGTTGACGGCATTGATTGAAGGCTGCCTGTTGCATAAGACAACAGGAGACAACAATCTGCACTTCAATGCCTTGGAATCATTTACACCCATAGGGACAGACGTGGTTCATTTCCTCATCCTCAAAGCTCAAATAAAATCGCATTCCCTTCGAAGAGCATTGCCATATCGGCCTAGGTTAGATGCTGCTGCTGGTTGTGAGCTCACACGGGTCATAGCGGTCTTCAGCAGAAGTACATCATGAGCATCCATAGAAATCATTGAAAAGTTACACGTGGCCCATTGTGGCTATGCTGGTGAATAGCAAAGTGGCCCCTGTTTTACACCTCACCTGACTTTCTTTTCTGCTTTTTTTAATTACTTTATCAGAGTTACAAAGCCAGAGCTCAGAGTGTGGACAGGGGCAAATCCCTAATCCAGCTCCTTGCCTACTCCAAAAACCCATTCAAATTGAATCCAATTCATGGGACGAAATTCTCCCGAAACGGCGCGATGTCCGCCGACTGGCGCCCAAAACGGCGCCAATCAGACGGGCATCGCACCACCCCAAAGGTCCGGAATGCTCCGCATCTTTGGGGGCCGAGCCCCAACATTGAGGGGCTAGGCCGACGCCGGAGGAATTTCCGCCTCGCCAGCTTGCGGAAACGGCCTTTGTTGACCCGCCAGCTGGCGCGGAAATGACATGTCGGGGCGGCGCATGCGCGGGAGCGTCAGCGGCCACTGACAGTTTCCCACGCATGCGCAGTTGAGGGAGTCTCTTCCGCCTCCGCCATGGTGGAGACCGTGGCGGAGGCACAAGGGAAAGAGTGCCCCTACGGCACAGGCCCGCCCGCGGATCGGTGGGCCCCAATCGCGGGCCAGGCCACCGTGGGGGCACCCCTCGGGGCCAGATCACCCCGCGCCCCCCCCAGGGCCACGGAGCCCGCCCACGCCGCCTTGTCCCTCCGTTCAAAAGGTGGTTTAATCCACGCCGGCGGGACAGGCAATTTATCAGCGGGACTTCGGCCCATCCGGGCTGGAGAATCCAGCGGGGGGGCCCGCCAACCGGCGCGGCCCGATTCCCGCCCCCACCGAATATCCGGTACCGGAGACTTCGGCAACTGGCGGGGGCGGGATTCACGGCAGCCCCCGGCGATTCTCCAACCCGGCGGGGGGTCGGAGATTGACGCCCAAGGTTCCCACAAAAGCGACACATCGGGCGGGATTCTCCAATAATGGGGCTATGTCCCCCACGTCGGCGTGAAATGCGGCGTCAACCACTCCGGCATCAATGGACTCCGATAATGGGATATGCTCCTCTTCCTAGGGGGCTAGGTCGGTGCCGGAGTGGTCCCCGCAGCTCCAGCCAGCGCGGAACGGCCGGCGTGAGTTCACGCATGCGCGGAATGGCCGGCATGATTCCGCACATGCGCGCTACGGCCGGCATGATTCCACGCATGCATGGGGGTTCTGACCCATTGGTCGAGAGGGTCCACCTCCTTCACGCTAACCTTCAATACGCCTACGTGGCGTACCCCGACGGCTGACAGGCCTGCTGGGTCCCCACCCACACCCCCACCACCAACACCACCCTCCCTACCACCGGCGCACCCCACAGCCGCCCCCTTCCCAGCTGGATCGGCTCTCCCACTGGTCCCGTCTAGGGGTGATGAAGCTGCCAAAGAAGCCGAAGCCACGCTTCCGGAGCCACAGATGCCCGAGCCGGTGCCTGCATCACCGCCGAAACTGCGACGATCGCAGAGGACGACCAGGGCCCCCGACCAACTAATTGCTTCATTTTGAATGTAAATAAATACTGTAAATAGTTGTGACCTGAAATGAGGCAAAACACTGTACTAATGTATACTGGGTACCACCATAACCTCAACCTCTACCACTGTATAACACAAGACCACCACCCCCGCCTGACTTTTTTTTTAACAGGGGGTGAATGTTGTAGTCGGTAATAGGGGTATTACGGTACCCAGGTTGATGCTGTAAGACCATTGGTGTGGGAGGTACCTAAGACAGCAATATCATTGGTGAAGCCTGCCTGCTGGTTCTGCCCAATAAGGCGGAGTATAAGAGCATGTGTCTCCCTAGCAGCTGCATTCTGTACCTGCGCTGCTGGGGGCAACATCTAGTCCAATAATGCCTTCAATTGTCTTCCAATCTCGCTTCTGAAGTTATTGATCGATCATCAATTTGTTGGACTAGATTTAAAAGGATGGAGCTCCGAATCAAGCCGGAGTGTCTGCAACTCAGCCCCCACGCGGCAAACTCAGCGGCAACCTTCAAATACTGGCTGGCGTACTTCAAAGGGTACCTCAGGACGACCACGACTGAACCCACGGAGGATCAGAAACTGCAAGTTCGCCACTCGAGGGTGAGCCCAGAGATCTACGACTTCGAGGCCGCAATGAATCTGTTGAAAGGACGCTACATTCGCCCAGTAAACCAGGTTTACGCCCGACATCTGCTAGCGACAAGGCGACATATCCCGGCGGAATCGTTGGATGAATCCTCCCGCGCCCTCCTGGTACTAGGTAGGAACTGTGACTGCCCGCAAGTTTCAGCCAGCCACCACACAGAACATTTAATTTGTGACGCATTCATTGCAGGTATGCTGTCCTCCCAAATCCATCAACGGCTGCTGGAGAAAGAGACACTAGGCCTCAAGGAGGCACGGGCCCTTGCTAGCTCCCTGGATGTGGCCTCCCGAAACGCCCACGCTGACGTCCCTGACTGCGCGGCAGCCCCTTGGGCAGTGTGGAACCCACCGGCGGCCGACCCTAATGCATCCCCCATCCCCCCACAAGCTTGTGCCGTGTGGCTACCAGGCAACCCCAGGGGGCGCCGCTGTTATTTTTGCGGGCAAGCCAAGTGTAGCACAATCAATCACTCACGAGGCGAGATGAGATGAAGTCAATCTATGGCTTTATTACGCAGACTTGTTCCCCAGCAGCTCGGTTACAGAATGCGGCTGCTGGGAGAACCCGGGTTCTTATACTCCGCCTTACCGGGTGGTGCCAGTAGGCGGCAGATCCAATCAGGACCCACTGTCTGTCCACCAATAGCCTCTCGGCATCACAGGATACCGTAATACCCCTAATATATACCACCACACCAAGCACCCCCGGCTGTGCTGCCTGGCCCGCTCCTCCACCTGCAAAGATTGTGACAAAAAGGGCCATTTTGTGGCGGTATGCCAGCCCGAGCGGTCGCATCTGTCTCCAGGGGCGAACCGGGGCCGCCACCACAACTCTCTCCACGGGCCACGTGCGGGCCGTGGGCGCCGCCTTCTTCATTTTCCCGAGCCATGTGCGGGCCCCGGGCACCGCCATCTTGTTCCCCAGGGACCACGTGCGATGCATGGGCGCCACCATCTTCCCCACCCCCAGCCATGTGTGACCTGTTGGCGCCACCATCTTGACTGGAGTCTCAGGACCCCGATTCGGATGACCACACACCGCCCGAGGAAAATCTTCAACTTTTACCACGACTCGCCTCGGTGACCCTGGACCAGTCTCGGCCCCGAACGCTCTCGACTGCGACGACGACCGTGCTCATCAAC